>NC_057806.1:660105939-660478517 GCF_018294505.1 Triticum aestivum
TCACGGTTTTGCTTCCGCGAGAGGCACAATTGTGCTTTCGCGAGAGTCACGGCCGTGGCTCTTGGAAAGGGAAAAACAAAACACGTTTTCTTTTTCTTTCTTTTGTGAGAGTCACAGTTTTGCATTCGCGAGAGGCACGATTGTGTTTACGCGAAAGTCACGGCAATGCCTCTCGGAAAGGGAAAAAATACGAGTTTTATGTTTTTTTCTTTCGCGAGAGTCATGGTTATGTTTTCGCGAGAGGCACGGTTGTACTTTCGCGAAAGTCACGGCGGTGCCTCTCGGAAACGAAAAAAACACATTTTCTGTTTTTTTCCTTCCACGAGAGTCACGGTTTTGCTTCCACGAGAGGCACGGTTGTGATTTCGCGGGAGGCACGGGCGTGCCTCTTTCGGAAAGGAAAAAAAACCGTGCTCCCGGTTCGGTTTTTCGTTCAGTTTTTTCGTGAAAGAAAAAGTTCGTCAAAACTTATCAACATGAGATCTAGTTTTGAAGATATCGACGCGAGGAATTCAATGGTGAAAACGGTTTGAGATTTGGATGCACGGTTTAAGAGATAAAACGTTTTGAATAAACGGATCTACGAAAAAAGGGAAAACTCACAGGTTGCGACAAATGGCGCGCTGTATGTGCGCCACTTGTCGCGACATGAGAAGGTGGAGTGTTCTTTGCAACGAGTACTCCTTAATTAGTGATTTCGCGCTCTTACGCCGCCTGATTTCAGCCGACATAGAACCAATATCGAAATCACACATCTCATAAAAAAAGGATCGAAATCACACGATGAGGAAATAATACGACAAAATATTAGCGGCAGATCGATTTGGGTTTCGATCTACCGAAGCTGAGGGGACCTACTCGGCCGCCGGAATCAGCAGAGATGGTCCAGGAGGTCCTGCTCAAGCTGCCGACCAGGGACGTGGCCGGTGCCGCTGCGTGTACAGGCTATGGCGTGGCGTCGTCGCCGAGCCCACTTTCAGCAGCCTCCACGCCAAGGCCGAGGCAAATGGCAACCACGCCTCCGCCGCGTCGGAGGCCCTACTCGTCACGGAGACCCGGGAGCACGGCAGGCCCGAAGAGGCCAGCTTCTCCATCGTCTCTGTGTCGACGCCTGCGCACATGCCGCACAACATCACCATCCCTAGCGACTACAGCCTCTCCAACGTCTGTAATGGTCTCGTCTGCTTCGCGATCTGGTACGCCGAGGCTCCGGCGTTCATCTGCAACCCCGTCACGGGTGAGACGACAACGCTTCCCACGCCCATGGAGGTGAGACCGGGAGTCACGGTCAGCCATCACTATGCCTTGGGGTTCAGCCCTTCCACCAAGGAGCACAAGTTGTTCCGGTTCTCCTCCTCTCCAATCAATTCCACCCTCGGGCACAAGATCGACCAGAGTGTGCGCACCTTAGGCGGCGGCGACGGCGGCGCTTGGCGTCGGCAATCGTACACTTCCCGGACGCCCCTGAGGCGCACCTTGCCGCCGGTGCTTGTTGATGGGAGTCTGTACCTGGTGACCAGCAGCCGTACATCCCCGGGACAGTGTCGGAACCCTGACGAGATGCTGGTGGTTGACGTTGCTACTGAGGCACACCGCACGTGCCGTCTCCTGATCAGGATCGAGGAGGAGTTCAACCCAGCCTGCGATCCGCAGGTGAACGCCTTCGAAATGAGCGGGCGGTTGTGCCTCGCCGTGAAAATTGTTCGCCGGAAATTCCAGTTTTGGGTCATGTCACTGCCACCGCCGGACCAGTGGATCGAGGGCGATGACAACAAGCTATGGTGGGATCTGTGCTGGAATTTAGTCTATTTTGGGCAGCCCAATAACTATTTCAGAAATTTCTAATAAATCCTAGAGGCCCACTTAGCCCATTTGTGCAAGGCAAGGGTTACTACTAAAGTTTAGTCCCACATTGCTAGTTTAGTGGGAGTTGGACCTCCTTATAAGGGAGGTTCTTTCCCCACTTGTATGAGCATGAGAACAACAGGGATATCCACGAGTGCTCCTCCTCCGCCGCCCGCCTCGCCTCGTCACGACGCGCCGCGCCGTGGGTTGCGGGAATGAGCCGAGCCGATATCTAAATTTTTACCACGCACTAAGGGTATACGAAAGGTCACACGGAAGCTGAAAAGATTTTTGCGAAAGTGGAGTTTGAATGCGAACGGTGCAGCCCTTCGGCTGCTGGCTGTTCGCTTCGCCTCCGTCTGTTCGTTTCAGCTTCCGGCACAACCTCTCGCCTCCTTCTCTTGCGCCTATAAAAGGGAGGTCGCTCCTCTCAGAGAGACGCACCAGAATCTCTTCCTCCACTTGCCACAAGTTCCTGAGCACTACGCTGCTGCTACAATCTTCCCCATCCCGGCTTGCGGCGTGCACCGCAGGTCGGGACAGTAGGCCTCCGAAACCGCACCTCTTTGAGTCCTGTATGGGAGAAGGGTGATAAGGTTTTTGGGGAGCGCTCTGCGCGACTACTGACTGACTCCTTCGTCACGGACGCCCCGGACTCCGACGACTACTTCCCCGACGACGACTTCTTCCCCGACGTCGACAATCTCCTCGATGACATGGCTGGCGAGGACACCGACCCCAAGTCCAGTGCTACTGCTGCTGCTGTCCCGTATGTCTTCTCCTTTCTGTTAGATGTCCTGCCGCAGTTTCTCGTACTACTACTTGTCCTACATATATTAGGTTCTACTTCATATATGCAACTAGTTCTACTATCTATTATAGATATGTTAGGCTACGGTTCGTATATGCAGAAGCTATTTACCTTCTCTTTGTCAGAACAGATAACTTGTTTTATCTCTACTATATTGGTCATGCTTTATCTAGTACTTCTGTTAATAAAATCATTTGGTAAATTGCTCATATTTCCAACAACCCAAAAACCTTATTATAGGCAATTTACACCAAGTAGTTTTGCCGCTTCCATGAGACCTCCTATGTTTGAGGGTATCCACTATAAGAGGTGGCGCGTGAGAGCAGTCTTATGGTTTCAAACCATGAGTTGCTATGATGCCACTCTTGGCAAACCTGAAGGGGAGCTTGATGCTCACCAGGCACAAGCCTTTCAGAAAATGGATACTCTGTTTAAGGCTGCTCTCTTGAGTGTTCTTGGTGAGAACATAGTTGACACTTATGCGTCAATTGATAATGGAAAAGATATGTGGGACGCACTCAAGGCCAAGTTTGGGGTCTCGGATGCTGGCACTGAGCTGTACATCATGAAGCAATTCTATGATTACAGGATGACTGAAGAGCGCTCCGTGGTTGAGAAAGCTCATGAGATACAGTCATTTGCTAGAGAACTTGAGCACTTCAGTTGTATGTTACCAGACAAGTTTGTTGCCGGAGGTATCATCACTAAGCTTCCTCCTTCGTGGAGGAACTTTGCTACCTTACTGAAGCATAAGAGGCAGGAGTTTTCCGTTCCGGATCTCATTGGCACTCTTGATGTGGAAGAAAAGGCGAGAGCAAAGGACACACGTGCTCGAGGTATTGAGGGAGGATCTAGTGCCAATGTGGTACAAAAGCAGAACTTCCAGCCCCACAAGTTCAAGAACAAGGACAAGTTTGATGGTAAAGCAAAGTTTGATGGAAAGAACAAGGCTGTGCAACACACGAACTTCAAGAAGAAGAATGGCAAGAAGAAAGGTGCTTGTCATGTGTGTGGGGATCCTGATCATTGGGCTCCTAGTTGCCCTAATCGCTAGGACAAGCGTAATCCTGGGAAAGGCGGCAAGACCGCTAATGTTGTCATTGGAGACACTGACATGAAGGATGCTGGGTATGGTATATTTCCCACTATTCTTTCAGTATGTCATTCTCCTGACTGGTTGATTGACATGGGTGCTAATGTGCATGTATGCGGTGATATTTCCATGTTTTCGTCTTATCAGACCGCAGGGACTTCAACCGTGCTGATGGGCAACGGTTCAAGTGCTTCTGTTCGTGGTGTTGGCACGGTCGATCTGAAGTTTACTTCGGGGAAGATCGTGCGGCTGAAGAACGTGCATTATGTCCCCTCCGTCAATAAAAATCTTGTTAGCGGATCTCTTCTGTGTAGAGATGGCTACAAGCTTGTCTTTGAGTCGAATAAATTTGTAATATCCAAGTATGGAACCTTTATTGGTAAAGGCTATGAGTCAGGAGGCCTGTTTCGTTTATCCTTATCAGACGTTTGCAATAAAGTTGTTAATCATATTTGCAACAATAGTGCATCAAATGTGTGGCATTCACGTCTTTGTCATGTGAACTTTGGTTGCATGTCGCGACTAGCGAAGTTGAACTTAATCCCTAGTTTCACCACTTTCAAGGGATCTAAGTGTCAAGTGTGTGTGCAAGCTAAGAAACCTCGTAAGTCTCACACGACTGCGGAAACGAGAAATCTTGCACCACTAGAGCTCATACATTCAGATCTATGTGAAATGAATGGTGTTTTGACAAAAGGTGGAAAGAAATATTTCATGACGTTAATTGATGACTCCACTAGATAATGCCGTGTGTATCTTCTGAAATCTAAGGATGAGGCTTTGAACTTTTTTCAAGATCTATAAAGCTGAAGTGGAAAACCAACTTGATCAAAAAATCAAGAGGCTTAGGTCCGACCGTGGTCAAGAGTATTTTTTCAATGAATTTGATGCTTTTTGTGCGGAACATGGTATAATTCATGAGAGGACGCCTCCCTATTCACCTCAGTCAAATGGGGTGGCCGAAAGAAAGAACCGTACTCTAACTGATTTGGTTAACGCCATGTTAGACACATCGGGTCTCTCCAAGGCATGGTGGGGGGAGGCGATATTGACAGCATGTCATGTCCTGAACCGAGTCCCCACAAAGAACAAAGAGATAACTTCATTCGAGGAATGGGAGAAGAAAAGGTTAAAGCTCTCTTATCTGCAAACATGGGGTTGTTTGGCGAAAGTCAATGTTCCAATTCCAAAGAAGCGGAAACTTGGACCAAAGACTGTGGATTGTGTTTTCCTGGAATATGCTTTTCATAGCATTGGCTATAGATTCTTGGTTTTAAAATCTGAGGTATCTGACATGCATGTCGGTACGATCATGGATTCGAATGATGCGACTTTCTTTGAAGATATCTTTCCCATGAAGGACGTGGCTACCTCATCTAATCAGGAGATGCCTAGTTCATCGAATCAGGAAGCAGTTACAATTACCGAACCTACCATTTCGATGGAACACTTCGAAAGTCCTGTGGAGGAGAACAATGAAGTTCCTACCAGGAGCAAGAGACAGAGGAGTGCAAAGTCCTTTGGTGATGATTTTCTTGTGTATCTCATAGATGACACTCTCAGTTTTACTTCAGAGGCCAATGCATCTGAAGATGCCGACTACTGGAAGGAAGCGGTTCGTAGCGAGATGGATTCCATCTTGGCGAATGAAACCTGGGAGATAACTGATCGTCCTTATGGGTGCAAACCTATAGGATGCAAATGGGTATTCAAGAAGAAGTTTAGGCCTGATGGTACTATTAAAAAGTACAAGGCTCGGCTCGTGGCTAAGGGTTATACCGAAATGGAAGGTGAAGACTTCTTTGATACTTACTCACCTGTGGCTCGACTGACCACTATTCGAGTTCTACTTTCACTAGTTGCCTCGCATGGTCTTCTCGTTCATCAAATGGATGTTAAGACTGCTTTCCTAAATGGAGAGTTGGACGAGGAAATTTATATGGAACAACCAAATGGGTTTGTACTAGATGGTCAGGAACGAAAAGTGTGCAAGTTGCTGAAGTCTTTGTACGGACTTAAGCAAGCACCCAAACAGTGGCATGAGAAGTTTGAAAGAACTTTAACAGCTGCAGGCTTTGTTGTGAACGAAGCTGACAAATGTGTGTACTATCGCCATGGTGGGGCCGAGGGAGTTATCCTGTGCTTGTATGTTGATGACATACTGATTTTCGGAACCAATCTGAATGTTATTAAGGAGGTCAAGGATTTCCTATATCGTTGTTTTGAGATGAAGGATTTAGGAGTGGCTGATGTCATTCTGAACATCAAGTTGTTGAGAGACGATGATGGTGGGATTACATTGCTTCAATATCACTATGTGGAAAAGATCTTGAGTCGCTTTGGCTATAGTGACCGCAAGCCCTCTCCAACACCATATGATGCGAGTGTGTTACTTTGAAAGAATCGAAGAATTGCTAGAGATCAATTGAAATATTCTCAGATTATTGGCTCACTTATGTACTTAGCAAGTGCTACAAGACCTGACATCACTTTTGCTGTTAGCAAACTGAGTCGGTTTGTCTCAAAACCAGGAGATGTGCATGGGAAAGCTCTAGAGAGAGTTCTGCGTTATTTGAAAGGCACTGCGAATTATGGAATTCACTACACCGGGCACCCAAAGGTGCTTGAAGGGTATAGTGACTCAAACTGGATCTCATATGCTGATGAGATAAAGGCCACAAGCGGTTATGTATTCACTCATGGAGGTGGCACTGTTTCTTGGAAGTCTTGCAAGCAGACCATCTTAACGAGGTCAACAATGGAAGCAGAACTCATAGCAGTAGATACAGCTATGGTCGAAGCAGACTGGCTTCGCCGGCTCTTGAATGACTTGCCGGTTGTTGAGAAACCTGTACCGGGTGTCTTTATGAACTGCAACAATCAAACGGTGATCACGAAAGTGAGCAGCTCAAAGGATAACATGAAGTCATCAAGACACGTTCAGAGAAGGTTAAACTCTGTCAGGAAAATGAAAAACTCTGGAGTTATTGCGTTGGATTATATCCAAACGTCTAAAAATCTGGCAGATCCTTTTACCAAGGGTCTATCACGTAATGTGATAGATAATGCATCGAGGGAGATGGGTATGAGACCCACAATATGAGTTGTTCACAGTGGTAACCTATTCTTTGTGATCGGAGATCTCGTGAATTAGATGTGGAAGACAAACTGTTGGTCAACTGGGAGGAGAGTACCCTTACTGTTAAAATACCACTCCATAAAGATGCAATACTCTCCTAATCTGCATGGCAGGTTGATGTATATCTTAATGTGTTCTAAGTGGCTCTTTGAAGTAGAGATGTTGTCCTGCAGAACATCTTTTGAATAACGCACCTATATGAGTCTGATTGTTAAACGTCGCAATCTATGATAGTAGGGTTCTCTCTAGTAAACTCATGAAAGGTCACGGAGTATGACGCATAAGCTCCACCCGCGGGGAAGACCCACGGTAGCCACGTATCGGTCAAGGCTTTATGTGAAGGTAGATTCGCAGAAAACTAGCAGTTCAAGGCCCAGTCCACTGTTCAAGTTGCTTACTAGTATAGCATAGAGTTCTAGGTGGAAGTTCAACTTAACAGTCTCCACTGCAGTACCGGTATATAAAACAGTGTTTTGGAACCAAAGGCAAATTTCTGTGTGCCTCTGGGATCTGGTGGGGGATTGCTGGAATTTAGTCTATTTTGGGCAGCCCAATAACTATTTCAGAAATTCCTAATAAATCCTAGAGGCCCACTTAGCCCATTTGTGCAAGGCAAGGGATACTACTAAAGTTTAGTCCCACATTTTTAGTTTAGTGGGAGTTGGACCTCCTTATAAGGGAGGTTCTTTCCCCACTTGTACGAGCATGAGAACAACAGGGATATCCACGCGCGCTCCTCCTCCGCCGCCCGCCTCGCCACGCCACGCCTCATCACGACGCGCCGCAGGTTGCGGGTTGCAGGAATGAGCCGAGCCGATATCTAAATTTTTGCCACGCACTACGGGCGAACGGTGCAGCCCTTCGGCTGCTGGCTGTTCGCTTCGCCTCCGTCTGTTCGTTTCAGCTTCCGGCACAACCTCTCACCTCCTTCTCTTGCGCCTATGAAAGGGAGGTCGCTCCTCTCAGAGAGACGCACCAGAATCTCTTCCTCCACTCGCCACAAGTTCCCGAGCACTGCGTTGCTGCTACAATCTTCCCCATCCCGGCTTGCGGCGTGCACCGCAGGTCGGGACAGTAGGGCTCCAAAATCGCACCTCTTTGAGTCATGTATGGGAGAAGGATGATAAGGTTTTTGGGGAGCGCTCTGCGCGACTACTGACTGACTCATTTGTCACGGACGCCCCGGACTCCGACGACTACTTCCCCGACGACGACTTCTTCCCCGACGTCGACAATCTCCTCGACGACATGGCTGGCGAGGACACCGACCCCAAGTCTAGTGCTACTGCTACTGCTGTCCCGTATGTCTTCTCCTTTCTGTTAGATGTCCTGCCACAGTTTCTCGTACTACTACTTGTCCTACATATATTAGGTTCTACTTTATATATGCAACTAGTTCTACTGTCTGTTATAGATATGTTAGGCTACGGTTCGTATATGCAGAAGCTATTTACCTTCTCTCTGTCAGAACGCATGACTTGTTTTATCTCTACTATATTAGTCATGCTTTATCTAGTACTTCTGTTAATAAAATCATTTGGTAAATTGCTCATATTTTCAACAATCTGCGCTACAGCTTCTACGTCCATGACGCATCCAGCGTCATCATGAAGACGGGCGCATGGTTCGACGATGGGACGATGTGCTTCAGACATGGAGACGCCTTGTACATGCACGACACGAAAGGACGATCGCTGGAGCCATCCCCGGAAGCTGATTGTCCTCGATGTGACCGGCGACTCCAGCTGCCGCCAACGCCCTCGAACTGCAAGTGGAACATTATCGGGGGTTATCGCCCCAGCCTCCTCTCGCCTCTTACCTTGGCAGCGCCGCCATCGTCTTGGGACGGCGAAGAAGAAAGACAAGACTCCCACCATGCCATGTTCCTTGCAGTGCGGCGACAAGAATGAAACATCACGTACGCGTATGCAGAGCTAACTCAAATCCGCAGGCAAGCATAAACACCTCTCTCAGGGCTTGGTTCCTATTTGCAGTTTATTTTCTTGAGAACTACTAGATTTCTTTTTTCCGCATGTTTTTTTAGCCGTTCCTTATTTAAGTATAAAGCCTTCATGGCTGGTTCTAAAGCAGGTTATACACATTGGATGCACCGGTAGGATCAATTACTTCAGTGCACCTGATATGAATTATTGAAAAAACAATTATATGATATGCAAGCTGCAATAATATGTATCATGGTATAAAATTTAGACCCAATTACATTCGGTAGTTGTAGCTGACGAACATTCGCCATAAGGGAGTTGGCAAACGAACCATCTTGATGGCAGTTTTTAGTTGTACTAGCATATATGCCCGTGCGTTGCAACGGGGGAAAGATGATGATGTATCCACCGATATATCCAGCAGCATGACCCAACATCATCCCCCGGCGACGGTGGGAAGGCTCGCACCGAGGTTTTACTAAAAATTCATATCAGTTGTACGGGCATGGCTAATTCGCACAAATTCGAGGGTGGTAAGAAATTAATTAGGGCAAGGAGAGATTTACGGGGCTTGGTCCCCAGATGCATTGCGGCAGTCATTATTGGAGCATTGCAAAGCTCGCACGTGAGGAACTCTTTTTCCAATTGTACATTATAAAAAGCTACAAAGTTTACACCTTTCTTTCTTTCTTGTCAAACTCACCTTACTTATTTATGTATACTGATCATGCCCCCGTATTATAATTCCTTTGCAACACTATTCTCTCCTTTTTTTAAAGAACCCTTCTTCCTTATTTATATGCCCACGTACCTTTTGCAAATTTATTCTCTCCTTCATTTTCTAGGAGCTCTCCTTCCTTATTTATGCCCAATTATCACACGTTGGTATTATTATATAACTGGTCATTATCCTTTCCTTCCTTTTTCTTTTTTCCAAACTCTCTTTCCAAATTTATGCCCGCCAATTACGCCTCCTTTTCCTTATTTATGCCCCTGCTGATCACGCCACACATCTCATGAAATCTAAGCCTTATATCAACCATCTTTTCACAAACAGTAGTTCACTAGGATGCTTATTGATTTTGAATCGGAAACATATATAAATCGGTAGAACGGGTTCTAAAGCAGCGAGGCGGTATTAATCTATATCTATATCTATATCTATATCTATATCTATATCTATATCTATATCTATATCTATATCTATATCTATATCTATACCTACTATTAAAGCAAGGTGATATTCTTGGTTTCGTCCCGCATCTGATACTATGCTGATTAATTGAATTATACGCGAGGTGGTACTAATTCTTGGGTCACGCGTGCACACCGTTAGTTTCAATTGCTTTTGGATTCTCTCATACGCTCGTACGTTGCCCGAGTGGGCCTCAGCCCATTAATTAAGTGCGGCCGAGTCAGCCGGCCTAGCTGCTATGGTAGCCGGCGCAAAAAGTTAGGTGCTGGTGTTTGGGATCGAACTCCAAACCTCTGGCCCAACAACAAGGCCTATGTACAATTGAGCTACATCCACTTTGTGCATAGAAATTGGACTGATTCTCTGTTAAATAATACCACATTGCTTTCCTAAATCCTAGGTTGCCAATTTAAATACATCTAAGCTTTAAAATCAGTACATCGTCTTGAGAGTCAATAAACAGATTGGATCCCATTTGGTCACAAATAAGCAACAAAAATAAGGCAACGAGAGGCTGGATGGTGACATGCAAATATATGAATGAGGTGTGCATGCGGCTAGATGGACAAATATATGGCTATTATGAAAGAAATCAGTGACACATGAAGGCCATGGACGGCCGGCACATATAGACGGATGGCAGAGCAGACGGTCTCTCAGCCTGATAGCGCACACGGTTATGCACGATGTGCTCGCCACACCAGCAGCCATGTTCAAGGACCAGCACGATAGAGGACAAAAGACACATATATGGCCAGCATCTTCAATTTAAAGTAGAGACGCTTTTTTTAATCAAAGAGCTAAGAAATTTTATATTGGAAAAATTGATTGATACCATCTAAGAATTTTAGATTGAAACATGGATTAAAAAATGAACAAATGCAAATTGTGCAGATACTACGATGTGAGAAAAAAATGACTGGCCAAAACATGTTAAAAAAATTCACATAACTGAATGAATCTAAAAATAATAGCTAAACAAATATAATAGGGATATTAGTGGATATTCAAATAACATTAGAGCCTCCATTTTAAAAATAAAAATGTACAGAAACAAATTGGTCCAATCCAAATGCAACATCTTTGTAAAGAATCTTGTCAATGAATATAAATCATATAGTGGACAAAGTAGAGAGAAAAAAAATATGGTTGCACACATCCATGTGCAAATGAAATACCGTAAATCACACAAAGGAATTATCAATTTTTTGCCGTGGATGTGTCTTGCATACAAATCAGTGTAAAATGTAATATGAACCTAATAGAAGTTCCCAGAAAACTAAGGATATTCAGGCAAAACTATATAAACTACAGGAAAAAAAAACTCACAAGGATTTTGGTTCAGATTTTTCCAACTGTGGATTTGGTTGGTAAAACATTGGGTATTTCTTTGATATATTATAACCATGTACTGAATGCACATGGAACATAAAGTCATGCAATTTAAAAAGTGAGTGTAAGTATAAGAGAGGGTGTATGGATCAACTGTAGCTGGCAGAGTGCCGGCCTCACGTCCAGGTGGATGGGATTAATTCTATAAGTTTTAAACATTCCTTTTACTTACGCGGATCAATGACATGTGTGTCGTGCGATGACCAAGATAGGATTGACGAATATTTTAACACATTGTGATTAGGTGGCCACCACAAGCACTATCAGCCAAGGCGAAAATTCAGATATGCGATAATATAGGTGAGGCGCCGTGTTAAAATAGATGACCGGGAGATGTGGAGGGCCTTGAGTCATGATTATTGAGCTAGGAGCATGTAGAAAATAATCTCCCGTTGCAACGCACGGGCATTTGTGCTAGTTTATAAAAAGAACAAGCCTTTTGCTTTGTATAGCGATGCCTTAGTTTGGTTGGCCGCGGCCTTGGGCCTCAATGTGCAACGATGGGAGTTCGATCCCAAGTTAGAATGTTTATTTTTAATCTGGGTCGGTTCAACGTTATATTCACATAACTGAATGAATCTAAAAATAATAGCTAAACAAATATAATAGGGATATTAGTGGATATTCAAATAACATTAGAGCCTCCATTTCAAAAATAAAAATGTACAGAAACAAATTGGTCCAATCCAAATGCAACATCTTTGTAAAGAATCTTGTCAATGAATATAAATCATATAGTGGACAAAGTAGAGAGAAAAAAAATATGGTTGCACACATCCATGTGCAAATGAAATACCGTAAATCACACAAAGGAATTATCAATTTTTTGCCGTGGATGTGTCTTGCATACAAATCAGTGTAAAATGTAATATGAACCTAATAGAAGTTCCCAGAAAACTAAGGATATTCAGGCAAAACTATATAAACTACAGGAAAAAAAAACTCACAAGGATTTTGGTTCAGATTTTTCCAACTGTGGATTTGGTTGGTAAAACATTGGGTATTTCTTTGATATATTATAACCATGTACTGAATGCACATGGAACATAAAGTCATGCAATTTAAAAAGTGAGTGTAAGTATAAGAGAGGGTGTATGGATCAACTGTAGCTGGCAGAGTGCCGGCCTCACGTCCAGGTGGATGGGATTAATTTTATAAGTTTTAAACATTCCTTTTACTTACGCGGATCAATGACATGTGTGTCGTGCGATGACCAAGATAGGATTGACGAATATTTTAACACATTGTGATTAGGTGGCCACCACAAGCACTATCAGGCAAGGCGAAAATTCAGATATGCGATAATATAGGTGAGGCGCCGTGTTAAAATAGATGACCGGGAGATGTGGAGGGCCTTGAGTCATGATTATTGAGCTAGGAGCATCTAGAAAATAATCTCCCGTTGCAACGCACGGGCATTTGTGCTAGTTTATAAAAAGAACAAGCCTTTTGCTTTGTATAGCGATGCCTTAGTTTGGTTGGCCGCGGCCTTGGGCCTCAATGTGCAACGATGGGAGTTCGATCCCAAGTTAGAATGTTTATTTTTAATCTGGGTTGGTTCAACGTTATATTTAATCCTTGTTCATGCACGACACAAAAGGACGCTCGCTGGAGCCATCTCCGGAAGCTGATTGTCAATGTGACCGGCGACTCCAGCTGCCACCGACGCCCTCGAACTGCAAATGGAACATTGTTGGGGGTTATCGCCCCAGCAAGGGCGTCTCCAGAAATTCGAGGCCCCAGGACGAGAATCAAAATTGGACCCAAAATTTTAAAAACAGTCATATAACATGAGAACTAATATAACTCAGGCGTACTCAGTTTATTACACAATTTCAGTCTGTTATATCTTACTCCTAACCTAGCACCGTTGACAAATAAATTCATTATCATTTTTCAATACCCAGCCCATCGACACATGATGATAATATCATCCTACTCGGCTGCTCCTAACTAGGTCGTCTCAACGTTATATTTTTAATCTGGGTCGGTTCAACGTTATATTTAATCCTTGTTCATGCACGACACAAAAGGACGCTCGCTGGAGCCATCTCCGGAAGCTGATTGTCAATGTGACCGGCGACTCCAGCTGCCACCGACGCCCTCAAACTGCAAATGGAACATTGTTTTGGGTTATCGCCCCAGCAAGGCCGTCTCCAGAAATTCGAGGCCCCAGGACGAGAATCAAAATTGGACCCAAAATTTTAAAAACAGTCATATAACATGAGAACTAATATAACTCAGGCGTACTCAGTTTATTACACAATTTCAGTCTGTTATATCTTACTCCCAACCTAGCACCGTTGACAAATAAATTCATTATCATTTTTCAATACCCAGCCCATGGACACATGATGATAATATCATCCTACTCGGCTGCTCCTAACTAGGTCGTCTCAACGTTATATTTTTAATCTGGGTCGGTTCAACGTTATATTTAATCCTTGTTCATGCACGACACAAAAGGACGCTCGCTGGAGCCATCCCCGGAAGCTGATTGTCAATGTGACCGGCGACTCCAGCTGCCACCGACGCCCTCGAACTGCAAATGGAACATTGTTGGGGGTTATCGCCCCAGCAAGGCCGTCTCCAGAAATTCGAGGCCCCAGGACGAGAATCAAAATTGGACCCAAAATTTTAAAAACAGTCATATAACATGAGAACTAATATAACTCAGGCGTACTCAGTTTATTACACAATTTCAGTCTGTTATATCTTACTCCTAACCTAGCACCGTTGACAAATAAATTCATTATCATTTTTCAATACCTAGCCCATGGACACATGATGATAATATCATCCTACTCGGCTGCTCCTAACTAGGGCCTGCTCCTAACCTAGGTCAGGGAGATCAAAATTAGAAATCTACCAAGTACAGGGATGATAAAATTAAGTTGTATACCTAGTAGATGGAGACCTGGGTTATAGTCGATGGTGGAACCGCAGACGCGAAAGGCAGCAGCGGTCAGCTGACGACGTTCCAGACGAGCAATTGGCAGAGGGAGCAGCTGACGGCACCTTGGGCAATTGGCGGAACCGCGAAAGCAGCAGGGGGGCGATTGGCCGAAGGCAGGAGACGGCATCTGCTCGTTTGGCGGAAGCAGGCGAACCGGCGGCGTGTTAGCGATCGATGGAACACTTAAAAAGGCCTCGCAGGCTGGCTTTTTGTTGCTGCGTACTTTGCTTAGGCCTTGCCGCTGGATTAAATGACAAAGTGTTATTATATTGGTAGTACACACACTACTAATACCCAGTAATTGTGGGGCCCTGAGAGGTCGCCTACCTTGGCCCCCTCCATCGACGGGCCTGGCCCCAGCCTGCTCTCGCCTCTTACCTTGGCAGCGCCGCCGTCGTCTTGGGACAGCAAAGAAGAAAGACAAGACTTCCACCATGCCATGTTCCTTGCAGTGCGACGAAACGAATGAAAAACAACACGTGCACGTATGTATGCCGAGCTAACTAAACAGTAGGAAAGCATATCAACACCTCTCTCACGGCATGGTCGAACTCGTCATAATATTCTTAGTTTGCAGTTTAATTTCTTGAGAAAATAGCTTCCTTTTTTGGCATGTTTTGTTTAGCCGTTCTTTATTTAGGTATATAAAAGCCTTCATGGCTGGTTCTAAAGCAGGACACTGGGTGCAGCGGTAGAACCTGATAGAAGGAGGAGAGAGGGATTGGTGGAATAGTTCGTTATATTGCTTGAGCCTCGTGGGCATAAATATAAAAGTACATGATTTACTTGGAGTACAAGACAAGCCAGAATACTTCCTAGTTTATCTTATGTTTCCTAATACAATCATGTTACTCAACATCTCCCTGCAGTCACAACGTAGCGTCGCAGATGGTGAGACTGGAGAAGAATCTGAAGGCAAGCCGACGGACACCCCCACAGTCGTAACGGTCGACGTATCGCGGAGTCATGGCTGGAGTGGCAACCGACGAGGTTGCTCAAGCAAGGCGGTAGCCCTTTGTGCCGTTTGTCGAGATAGCCGAGAGCGTAGGTGGTGTAGCGGTGGTCGAGGTAGACGGTGTCGATGAAGTCACCGTGGAGCCACGGCGCAAGGAGGCGCCAAGTTAGTCATGGGCGTAGTGGTGCCGAAGTAGTGGTGCGCCGCGAAGAAGACCTTGACGACACGTCGCGGTGGGTATGCCAAGCCCGGGGACACATCGTGAACGAAGGCACGCACCGGTGTTGCCAGCACCGGCCATGCATAGACGGACGAAGACGAAGTTGACGAAGCGCCGCCCCAGGCTTGCTAGGCCCGGGGACACGTCATGAACGAAGGCACGCGGCGGTGTTGCCAGCCCAGACATGCGTAGACTGGGACCTGCATAAGTTGTATGCCATGTTGAAGAAGTCGGAGAGGCCAGCAGAGAAGGACTCGGCAACGGTTGCAGGCCAATCGGTGCGGGGCCAATGTCGCCCGCGGTTGTCGGAGTAGATGAAGCGGTCAACGTAGATGACGGCAACGCTGGCTATGGGCTGGTGCTGGACAAAGAGGAAGGGGGTGGACGGGCGGCTGCGGCGGCTATGGGTGTAGCGGCGGCGGCGGCGGCCGAAGAAGAGCGACGACGGCGGCTAGGTTAGGAGCGCGGCGGTGATGCTCGAAGTAGGCGAAGAACCTTGACAGCATGATGAAGACCGGCGCGGTCGGTGGCATTCCGGCGCCAAGGGAGACAGCGCGGGGCATACCACGGGAAGTCGACGCGCGGGGACGACGAAGTGGACCGCGGGCCGCGGCGCTAGGGCCCGAAGGGGCGACGCAGCGGCGGCAGGCGGGTCGGGGCGACGGCGGGAAGACCTCGGGGTGGCGGCGGGGACCGTGGGCCGCACGGCTGCGGCCCGAAGGGGCGACGCAACGGCGGTTCGCGAGTCAGTGCAGCCACGGGCATGGCCTTAGAACGGCGGTGTGGACCACGTGTCACGCTCGCTACGGCCGGATGGGGCGCCGCAGCGGCGGCGCGAGGGTCGGTGCAGCCACGGGACGGCCTCAGGACGGCGGGGGACCGCGGGCCGCGACACTATGTCCCGAATGGCGACGCGGCGGTGACGCGGGTTGGTGCACCCGGGAAAAGAACCACGGGGCGGCGGCGCTGCGGCCCGACGGGGCGACGCAGCGGCAGCCCATTGCTCGATCGGTGGAGGAGCGCGCTGAACTCAGAACGGTCTTCACGGGGCCTGCGAAGGCGCGCAAGCAACGGGCCAGGTCGGTCGCACGGCATAGATGAGGCAGTTCGCGGCGGTAGGCGGGTGATCAATTCGATCGCGCGCGAGGTCGGGAATGCCGCCTGGTGAAGGCGGGGGTGGCGGCGGAGTTCAAGATGAAGCCGGTGATGATGGACGGCGTGGGATGACGTGCGTACGAGCACGTCAGCACCGGCACCCGAGCCACCAAAGCAGCGCCGGCGGCCGAGCAGCGAGGCCTGGGTGACCAACGGAGCAACGGCTCCCGAGCTCGAGGCAGCCAACGGGCCTGACGCAGCCGACCCGATGCAGCAGGGACGAGGCCGGCGAGGAAACCCGCGGGGCCGCCGTGCAGACGCGGCAAAGGCGGGTGGCGTGGATCGATTGACGGGCCGGCGCGTGAGCGGCGACTATGATTGGCCGCCGCATGGCGCGAGGCCGCCGGGTGGAGGCGATGCAGGTGTCCCGGTCAGAGAGGGCGGAGACGGTCGGCGTAGATCGACGGGCGGGCTGGCGCGTAGACAACGGCTGTGAGGGGCCGCCTATCGCGCAAGTCGACCGGATCAGTGAAGGAGCCGGCCGGTTCCGACGGTGTCGGAGTAGAGGCGCATGTGGGTCGACGGTGGCGGCTGGCGACGCAAACCGATCAAGCACAGATCGGAAAATCCAAAAAAAAAACGCCGATCAAGATGGCCGGCGGGAGAGAAAAGCCTGGAGCAAAGGGTCGGGAAAAGACTCTCTAGGGAAACCGGCCAACACGGCCGGCGGACGAACCTTAGGTACGGGCGACGCGACCTCCGGCGACGGTCATAAAGGCCGACCGCCTCGAGGCCGACGTGTGGAGCAGAAGCGACGAACGGCTAGGGTTTAGAAACCGAAACTGATACCATGATAGAAGGGAGAGAGAGGGATTGATGGAATAATTCGTTATATTGCTTCAGCCTCGTGGGCACATATATAGGAATGCATGATTTATTTTAAGTACAAGACAAGGCAGAATCCTTCCTAGTTTATTCTATCTTTTCTAATACAATCACGTTACTCAACACCGCCAATTGCTCCGGTGCATCAAATATGAATCATTTGAAAAAAAGAATTCTGAGGATGTAACATTTGTATAATGATGTAAAAATGTAGACCCAATTAAATTAAAAATACATACTTCGAATAAGAAAAAGACAAATCACAACATGTTTCAAATTTGCATCTGAAATTTGATGGCAGTATATTCTTGTGTGTGTTTTTTGTAGATTCTTGTTACTAGTACTACAACCCATTATCTACTTTTCAGATCCAACATTTGCAAATATGATATTTTTAAACCGGGTGCACCGGTACCATCAAATGATTGGGTGCACTGGATACTCCTCCATATCTTCCTCTGGGTATGGCACCTCCACACCTGCAATAGAGAACCTCTAAATCTAACATTCTTAAGAAGTTGCTCCTCACTTCTACCTATTCTTTCAACGTGCACAATGTTCACATCAGCTTTATGCCATGTCAGCATTCATCTTGCCACACCAGCAGTGAAAAAAAGATCAAATTAGCATTTGGCATTAATTCAAGCATGCATGCAAAACCAGTGGTAGAAAAAGAGCAATGCATGCAGTAGTTGTTGCGTGAGATTCTCTTCTGCATACACAGGATGTGGGAGATTAACCATTTCATTATGGCAGCACTAATATCATTTTTTAACAAATCATGTGATTAAACTCTGGCAATTAAATGCAGTGGGCATCTTTCGTCTTTCATAACTGATGAGAATTCCATCGTTCCATCTCTCCTCATCACTCTTCCTGCCTTCCATATGTATCCCCGTACAATGAGCGACACCATCAGGCACCACCGAACGGTGCCATGCAACCCAGCGCTCCTCACACCTCCCATCGCTGGTTGCTTCAGGAGAGGGCATCGCCCTCCACGGGTCCAGGTGCTCTGGCCAGATCCGCCGCCGAGAGTTGTAGCACACGCATGAGACCTCGGCCATCACAACCTCCTCAAGACCAACCTCCATGGCTGCCCTGCCATCCAGATGCGACTTCCCCTGCCATTCCAAATAGTGGAGCGACATCGCGCGCCTTTGATCCAAAATCCTGTCATTATCGTCAGGTTCCCATCTTCCAGGTTCCTGTCTTCCTGTCTCCTGATCTTGCCCTTCTCTCTTCTCTCCCTCCCACTCAACTCGACATAAATTTCTTCAGCAGTAAGTGTTGCCACAATTGATTTAGATACGTTCAACTAGTATTGTTAAAGTAATGGGCCACGGGTAGGCAAACCCAGACCCAGAACCTTTCAAGACATTAAGGCAGACTGCGCCCCTCGAGGCCCTAGGACGAAGAGCCGTCTTCTGAGAGTCGGCGGCGAAGCGGCCGGCTGCCCACTCGCGGCCGAGTCCCAGGGACGACTTCAGGATGAGCCGACTCCTGACTGGCGACTTCCAGAGAAGCCGGCCTTGGGGAGTCGGCCCGCGACGCCAACAACCTCCATGCCCTCATAAAGAGGGACGGGACGGGGAGTGGCCACAGCGAGGTCCACTCCCACCCCTTTTCCCAAGGACAGGCGTGGCTACAGTATGCCGTGCCCGCGGGGATTTCCGTGCGGCGCGACACTGTTGCCATGTCGGCCCTGACATCAAGCCCAGGGGCGGAGCCCTGTGCCCACAATGGCCTACTGGTACGACCCAGGGACGATGGGTCCCACCAGTCGGCGGGCGTACGAAAGACGGCGAAAGCACCACCAGTCGGCCCGGATGGGAGTCGGCCACCAGAATTCGGCCGGCCCCTCCCACAGGCCCCACGCGCCATTAATCAGACACGACAAGTAGTGGCCACAGTGCTCGCCTGACGGCGGGGCTGTTGCCACGACCTCATGACCGAGCCTGCATCATTAGAGGCACGACTACAGTAATCTGCAGCCGGCAAGGACCCGCCTGCGGCGGACGCGGCCTGTCGGCTCCACACCAAGCCAGTCGGCGGGGCCCACCAGTCGGCGGGCCCCAGGAGTCGGCGGATAAGACGGTGGCCAAAGAGACTGACGGCTAGGCCCGCGCCCAGCTGGATTACCATTGTACCCCTGGGGGTAGGCCTATATAAACCCCCCAGGGCATCCATGCAAAGGGTTGGAATCCATTAGCACTAGACCAGATCATATAGGAAGGAGAGAGCTAGCCTTGCCTTCTCCTACCTCCAGGAAACAGCTCAAGGAGCAACCGTGTAAACACTTTGCCATAGTGATCATGCGGAGACCCCGTAGAGCAGCAGTAGGGGTATTATCTCCCCGGAGAGCCCTGAAGCTGGGTAAGATTCGCCGGCGTGCATGTCTTCGCCTCATCCCGTTTCCAGGCACCGGCGACGTTCTACTAGCCCCCACCATGATAAGCCATCCTTCGGCATATGTCGCACCCAACCCCTGACATGGCGCCCATCGTGGGGCATGGTGCACTACCGTCCAGAGACCTGCTTTGGACGGGAACCCTTTTCCTCCCTGGCGAGCGCAGCCAGCCAGGCACGCCGGACGGAGTTCGCGCTGACGTGCTGCACGGCGTTGAGATCGCCTGCGCAGCCAGCTGCCTCGCCGATCTTGTCGGCGAGGTTCGCCTCTCCGATGAACCTGCATCCAACGCAGGCACGGGCGGCCCCGAGAGCCTCCTCGCGGGCCTCCTCGACCAACTCCACGTCACCGGCGAGCCTGCCGTGGACTTGGAGTCTGTAGGTTCCACCGACCCGATGCTGGTCTACTCCGACACCGCGTCGCTCGACGCGTTCCCCACCAACATGGTGGTCTACGATGAACCTCTCCCTCGCGCGGAGAGTGACGGAAGCACCGTCACCGAGGTGCTCGTCATCGGTCATGACGAGCCTCCCGGCGGAGGAGCGCATGACCCACTTGGCGCGGCACTACAAGACCTGACTGCGCCCATTTCGGAAGACGCTGACGCGGAGACATTAGAGGCGCGCCGCCTTCAGCTCGTCGAAGGTGCGAAGAAGCTGGCTAGCATGAGACGCTTGTCAGAAGCCTACCACCGTGAGATGGATCACGCTGTGGGTGGCTCGCCGGCCCCAGCTGGGCCCAGCCGCCTTGGCGCAGTCCAGCAGCGCGGCGTAGCCATCGCCAACCTGTTCGGGGCAAGTCGCCCTGTGTACGCTATGCCTGCGGAGAACATTCAAGCCGCCCAGGCAGCGGCGGACGAGCTGGACAACTTTGAGGGCGAAGAGCGCCGCTTGATGATGGAGCGAGTCTAGCGGCTCCTCGACGTGGCTGCCGCGCAGAACGAGGCCGGCTGCCGCACGGAGGCGCCGCAGCGGCAAAACGACGACCTTCGCCGAGATCATGGCGCGATGTCTCGGACGCCGACTGGCGGCGCCCGAGGAAGGAAAGACAAGCATCCGACTGCCAGCCACAGTCGGACTCACATTGCCATAGAGCGCGACCAAGACGGCCGCCCGAGAGCAGTAGAACAATGGGACGACTGTCCGCCTCCTCCTCCTCGCAAGGAAAGGCGAGTCTCCCTGCCGCCTGTTGATCATCCGACTCTCAGCGACCGCCTTGGCCGCCGAGAGGGAGTCGGGTAAAACGACGCCCGCCACCGGATCAATCGACTTCACCGATCCCTGGCGCTGGAAGAAGAAGACGAGTTGGGTCCGCCTTGTTTCGGGCCCCGCATTCGAGACAAGCCCTTTCCCAAAGGGTTCACGCTCCCAAGAGACACACCCAAGTACACCGGATCCGTGAAGCCGGAGGACTGGCTGGTTGACTACTCCACGGCTGTCAACATAGCGAACGGCAACAAGCGCGTCGCCGTAAAATACATTCCGCTCATGCTCTAGGGCACGGCCCGGACATGGCTGAACAGCCTGAAGCCCCGCAGCATTAACAGCTAGGTCGACTTCACCGAAGCATTCGTCCGCAACTTCACCAGCACGTACAAGCGTCCTCCCAAGCCTCGTCAGCTTTCGTTGTGCATGCAAGGCCCCAACGAGTCAGCCCGCGACTACCTCACGCGTTGGGCCGAGCTTTGGAACTCCTGCGAGGGCGTGCACGAGGTGCAGGCTATCGAGTACTTCACCGCCGGGTGCAGAGAAGGCACCCTTCTCAAGCACAAGCTCCTCCGCGACGAGCCAGAAACCCTCGACGAGCTGCTGATCATAGCAGACAAGTATGCCACGGCCGACTCCTCCATGAAGGCGGAGATTCAAGTTAGCGCAACTGGCAAAGTGGCCTCTTAGGCTCCAAGAACTCCGGCAGGAGACGCCAGTCGGCGGCAATAGCAGAACGACCACAAGCGCAAGGCCCCGCAGCTGGCTTCCAGCAGCCGGCAGGTCGCGACAGTTGAAGACCAGCAGCCAGATGGGCAGCCTCCACCCAAGCGACAGAAAGGTGGCAAGCCCAACTGGTTGCCGGCTTTCTCATACGAGCAGACTCTGGATGGTCCTTGCAAGTTCCATAGCGGCGCGAAGCCGTCGAATCACACCACCCGGAAGTGCCACTGGCTCACCAGGATCGCCAAAGGAGACGGCCTCCTACCTCCCCCGCTTGCTGGGCAGCCGCCTCTGCTTCCGCCCCAACAGCCGGCTGTCAGGCCAGTCGGCGCAGTACAAGACGAGTACCCCGAAGAGCACGGAGCCTACGTGATATTTACCAGCATGGCTGATGATCGACGCAGCAGGCGGCTGCAGCGACAAGAGGTGAATGCAGTAGCATCAGAGATGCCAGGGTTCATGCACTGGTCCGAGAAGTCTATCAGCTGGAGCAGGGCTAATCACCCAGAGGTGATGCTGAGTCCGGGCTCTTATGCCTTGGTCTTGGATGCCACCTTTGCCATGGATAGACGAGCTGCTCGTTTCTCGCGAGTTCTGATAGACGGAGGCAGCAACATCAACATCCTGTACAAGTTCATGGCGGTCCCCCACTACGCCTACCTCAAAATGAAGATGCCCAGTTCCAGGGGGATTCTGACCGTAGCCGGCGACTACCGGAAGTCGTCTGCCTGTGCGGCTGAGAGTAGTTGGCTGGCCGAGTCCCTGGTGATCGCGGACGAGAAGCGGCTCCTTGACCGGGTTGTGGCGATGGCCGGCAAGCAGCTAGAGGTGTCGCACAACCCAAAGGAGTCGGAAGCTGAGGGTTCGTTCAAGCCGGCCAAGGAGACAAAGAAGATACCCTTGGATCCGGAGCACCCCGAGAGGTACGCTGTTGTAGGCGCAAACCTCGACAGCAAATAGGAAGGTGAGCTCGTCGATTTCCTCCGTGAGAATCGGGACATCTTCGCATGGTCCCCCAAAGACATGCCAGGTGTACTGACGGAATTCGCCGAGCACAAGTTACATGTACGATCTGATGCAAAGCCGGTCAGGCAGCCCTTGCGCCGCCTGTCAGAAGAAAAGAGAAGAGTTGTCGGAGAAGAGATAGCCCGACTCCTAGAAGCCGGCTTCATTATGGAAGTATTCTTTCCAGAGTGGCTAGCCAACCCGGTCCTGGTACTGAAGAAGAACAAGCAGTGGCGAATGTGTATTGACTACACGAGCCTCAACAAGGCCTTCCCCAAAGACCCGTTTGCTCTACCAAGAATTGATCAGGTGATAGACTCCACCGCCGGATGCGAGCTGTTGAGCTTTTTGGATGCATATTCAGGATATCACCAGATCAAGCTAAACCCGGCTGACAGACTGAAGACCGCCTTCATCACACCGTTTGGAGCCTTCTGCTACCTCACCATGACGTTCGGCTTGAGGAATGCCGGCGCCACCTTTCAGCGTTGCATGCAGAAGTGCCTCCTCAAGCAACTCAGGAGAAACGCCCACGTCTATGTGGACGATGTGGTGGTGAAGACGGAAATGTTGGAAATATGCCCTAGAGGCAATAATAAATTGATTATTATTATATTTCCTTGTTCATGATAATCGTTTATTATCCATGCTAGAATTGTATTGATAGGAAACTCAGATACATGTGTGGATACATAGACAACACCATGTCCCTAGTAAGCCTCTAGTTGACTAGCTCGTTAATCAATAGATGGTTACGGTTTCCTGACCATGGACATTGGATGTCGTTGATAACGGGATCACATCATTAGGAGAATGATGTGATGGGCAAGACCCAATCCTAAGCCTAGCACAAGATCATGTAGTTCGTATGCTAAAGCTTTTCTAATGTCAAGTATCATTTCCTTAGACCATGAGATTGTGCAACTCCCGGATACCGTAGGAGTGCTTTGGGTGTGCCAAACGTCACAACGTAACTGGGTGGCTATAAAGGTACACTACGGGTATCTCTGAAAGTGTCTGTTGGGTTGGCAAGAATCGAGATTGGGATTTTGTCACTCCGTGTAAACGGAGAGGTATCTCTGGGCCCACTCGGTAGGACATCATCATAATGTGCACAATGTGACCAAGGGGTTGATCACAGGATGATGTGTTACAGAACGAGTAAAGAGACTTGCCGGTAACGAGATTGAACAAGGTATCGGTATACCGACGATCGAATCTCGGGCAAGTACCATACCGCTAGACAAAGGGAATTGTATACGGGATTGATTGAGTCCTTGACATCGTGGTTCATCCGATGAGATCATCGTGGAACATGTGGGAGCCAACATGGGTATCCAGATCCCGCTGTTGGTTATTGACCGGAGAACATCTCGGTCATGACTACATGTCTCCCGAACCCGTAGGGTCTACACACTTAAGGTTCGATGACGCTAGGGTTATAATGGAAGCTTGTATGTGGTTACCGAATGTTGTTCGGAGTCCCGGATGAGATCCCGGACGTCACGAGGAGTTCTGGAATGGTCCGGAGGTAAAGATTTATATATAGGAAGTCCTGTTTCGGTCATCGGGACAAGTTTCGGGGTCATCGGTATTGTACCGGGACCACCGGAAGGGTCCCGGGGGCCCACCGGGTGGGGCCACCTGCCCCGGGGGGCCACATGGGCTGTAGGGGGTGCGCCTTGGCCTACATGGGCCAAGGGCACCAGCCCCAAGAGGCCCATGCGCCTAGGGAACCCTAGAGGGAAGAGTCCTCAAGGGGGAAGGCACCTCCGAGGTGCCTTGGGGAGGATGGACTCCTCCCCCCCTCTTAGCCGCACCCTTTCCTTGGAGGAAGGGGAAAGGCTGCGCCTCCCCCCTCTCCCCTGCCCCTATATATAGTGGAGGGGAGGGAGGGCATCCATACCTGAGCCCTTGGCGCCTCCCTCCCTCCCGTGACACCTCCTCCTCTCCCGTAGGTGCTTGGCGAAGCCCTGCAGGATTGCCACGCTCCTCCATCACCACCACGCCGTTGTGCTGCTGCTGGATGGAGTCTTCCTCAACCTCTCCCTCTCTCCTTGCTGGATCAAGGCGTGGGAGACATCGTCGAGCTGTACGTGTGTTGAACGCGGAGGTGCCGTCCGTTCGGCACTAGGATCATCGGTGATCTGAATCACGACGAGTACGACTCCATCAACCCCGTTCACTTGAACGCTTCCGCTTAGCGATCTACAAGGGTATGTAGATGCACTCTCCTTCCCCTCGTTGCTAGTCTCTCCATAGATAGATCTTGGTGACACGTAGGAAAATTTTGAATTTCTGCTACATTCCCCAACAGTGGCATCATGAGCTAGGTCTATTGCGTAGATTCTTTGCACGAGTAGAACACAAAGTAGTTGTGGGCGTCGATATTGTTCAATATGCTTGCCGTTACTAGTCTTATCTTGATTCGGCGGCATCGTGGGATGAAGCGGCCCGGACCAACCTTACACGTACGCTTACGTGAGACCGGTTCCATCGACAAACATGCACTAGTTGCATAAGGTGGCTGGCGGGTGTCTGTCTCTCCCACTTTAGTCGGATCGGATTCGATGAAAAGGGTCCTTATGAAGGGTAAATAGCAATTGGCATATCACGTTGTGGTTCATGCGTAGGTAAGAAACGTTCTTGCTAGAAACCCATAGCAGCCACGTAAAACATGCAAACAACAATTAGAGGACGTCTAACTTGTTTTTGCAGGGTATGCTATGTGATGTGATATGGCCAAAAAGGATGTGATGAATGATATATGTGATGTATGATATTGATCATGTTCTTGTAATAGGAATCACGACTTGCATGTCGATGAGTATGACAACCGGCAGGAGCCATAGGAGTTGTCTTTATTTATTTGTGACCTGCGTGTCAACTTAAACGTCATGTAATTACTTTACTTTATTGCTAACCGTTAGCCATAGTAGTAGAAGTAATAGTTGGCGAGGAAACTTCATGAAGACACGATGATGGAGATCATGATGATGGAGGTCATGGTGTCATGCCGGTAACGATGATGATCATGGAGCCCCGAAGATGGAGATCAAAAGGAGCAAAGTGATGATGGCCATATCATGTCACTATTTGATTGCATGTGATGTTTATCATGTTTATACATCTTATTTGCTTAGAACGACGGTAGTAAATAAGATGATCCCTTACAACAATTTCAAGAAGTGTTCTCCCCTAACTGTGCACCGTTGCGACAGTTCGCTGTTTCAAAACATCACGTGATGATCGGTTGTTTTATTCAGACGTTCAAATACAACGGGTGTTGACGAGCCTACCATGTACAGACATGGCCTCGGAACACATGCAAAACACTTAGGGTTAACTTGACGAGCCTAGCATGTACAGACATGGCCTCGGAACACGGAGACCGAAAGGTCGAACATGAGTCGTATAGAAGATACGATCAACATGAAGATGTTCACCGATGATGACTAGTCCGTCTCACGTGATGATCGGACACGGCCTAGTTTGACTCGGATCATGTAATCACTTAGATGACTAGAGGGATGTCTATCTGAGTGGGAGTTCATAAGATGAACTTAATTATCCTGAACATAGTCAAAAGACCTTTTGCAAATTATGTCGTAAGCTCGCGCTGTAGTTCTACTGTTTAGATATGTTCCTAGAGAAAAAATTAGTTGAAAGTTGATAGTAGCAATTATGCGGACTAGGATTGTCCTCATTGCTTCATAGAAGGCTTATGTCCTTAATGCACCGCTCAGTGTGCTGAACCTCGAATGTTGTCTGTGGTTGTTGCGAACATCTGACATAGACGTTTTGATAACTACGTGATAGTTCAGTTAAACGGTTTAGAGTTGAGGCACCAAAGACGTTTTTGAAACATCGCGAAACATATGAGATGTTTTGAGGGCTGAAATTGGGATTTCAGGCTCGTGCCCATGTCAAGAGGTATAAGACCTCCGATGACTTTCTTAACCTGCAAACTAAGGAGAAAAGCTCAATTGTTGTGCTTGTGCTCAGATTGTCTGAGTACAACAATCATTTGAATCGAGTGGGAGTTGATCTTCCAGATAAGAAAGTGATGGTTCTCCAAAGTCATTGCCACCAAGCTGTTAGAGCTTCGTGATGAACTATAACATATCAGGGATAGATATGATGATCCTTGAGGTATTCGCGATGTTTGACACCGCAAAAGTAGAAATCAAGAAGGAGCATCAATTGTTGATGGTTGGTGAAACCACTAGTTTCAAGAAGGGCAAGGGCAAGAAGGGATACTTCATGAAACGGCAAATCAGCTACTGCTCTAGTGAAGAAACCCAAGGTAAAACCCAAACCCGAGACTAAGTGCTTCTGTAATAAGGGGAACAACCACTAGAGCAGAATTACCCTAGATACTTGGTAGATGAGAAGGCTGGCAAGGTCGATAGAAGTATATTGGATATACATTATGTTAATGTGTACTTTACTAGTACTCCTAGTAGCACCAGGGTATAAGATACCGGTTCGGTTGCTAAGTGTTAGTAACTCGAAATAAAAGAGCTACGGAAGAAACGGAGACTAGCTAAAGGTGAGCTGACGATATGTGTTGGAAGTTTTTCCAAGCTTGATATGATCAAACATCGCACGCTCCCTCTACCAAAGAGATTGGTGTTAAACCTAAATAATTGTTATTTGGTGTTTGCATTGAGCATAGACATGATTGGATTACGTCTATCGCAATACGGTTATTCATTTAAGGAGAATAATGGTTACTCTATTTATTTGAATAATACCTTCAATAGTCTTACACCTAAAATGAATGGTTTATTAAATCTCGATCGTAGTGATACACATGTTCATGCCAAAAGATAGTAATGATAGTACCACCTACTTGTGGCACTGCCACGTAAGTCATATCGGTATAAAACGCATGAAGAAGCTCCATATTGATGGATCTTTGGGCTCACTCGTTTTTGAAAAGTTTGAGACATGCGAACCATGTCTATTGGTGTATATGCATGAAGAAACTCCATGCAAATGGACCGTTTTGACTCACTTGATTTTGAATCACTTGGGACATGCAAATCATACCACATGGGCAAGATGACTGAAAAGCCTCGTTTTCAGTAAGATGGAACAAAATAGCAACTTGTTGGAAGTAACACATTTTGATGTGTGCAGTCCAATGAGTGCTGAGGCATGCAGTGAATATCGTTATGTACTTACTTCACAGATGATTCGAGTAGATGTTGAGTATATTTACTTGATGAATCACGAGTCTGAATTATTGAAAGGTTCAAGTAATTTCAGTGTGAAGTTGAAAGATCGTCGTGACAAGAGGATAAAAGATCTATGATATGATCATAGAGATGAATATCTGAATCACGAGTTTGGCACAGAATTAAGACATTGTGGAAATTGTTTCACAACTGATACAGCCTGGAACACCATAGTGTGATGGTGTGTCCAAACGTCATAGTTGCACCCTATTGGATATGGTGCATACCATGATGTCTCTTATCGAGTTACCACTATCGTTCATGGGTTAGGCATTAGAGACAACCACATTCACTTTAAATAGGGCACCACATAATTTCGTTGAGACGACACCGTATGAACTATGGTTTGGAGAAACCTAAGTTGCCGTTTCTTGAAAGTTTGGGGCTGCGACGCTTATGTGAAAAGGTTTCAGGTTGATAAGCTCGAACCCAAAGCAGATAAAATGCATCTTCATAGGACACCCAAAAACAGTTGGGTATACCTCCTAATTCAGATCCGAAAGCAATAGGGATTGTTTCTTGAATCGGGTCCTTTTTCGAGGAAAAGTTTCTCTCGAAAGAATTGAGTGGGAGGATGGTGGAGACTTGATGAGGTTATTGAACCGTCACTTCAACTAGTGTGTAGCAGGGCACAGGAAGTTGTTCCTGTGGCACCTACACCAATTGAAGTGGAAGCTTATGATTGTGATCATGAAGTTTCGGATCAAGTCACTACCGAACCTCGTAGGGTGACAAGGATACGTACTACTTCAGAGTGGTACAGTAATCCTGTCTTGAAGGTCATGTTGCTAGACAACAATGAACCTACGAGCTATGGAGAAGCGATGGTGGGCCCAAATTCCGACAAATGGTTAGAAAATCCGAGATAGGATCCATGTATGAAAACAAAGTGTAGACTTTGGCAGAACAACTCGATGGTCGTAAGGCTGTTGAGTGCAGATGGATTTTAAAAGGAAGACAGACAATGATGGTAAGTGTCACCATTGAGAAAGCTCGACTTGTCGTTAAGATGTTTTTCGACAAGTTCAAGGAGTTGACTACGATGAGACTTTCTCACTCGTAGCGATGCTAAGAGTCTGTTGGAATTATATTAGCAATTACTGCATTATTTATGAAATCTTGCAGATAGGATGTCAAAACATTGTTTCCTCGACGATTCTTGAGGAAAGGTTGTATGTGATACAACCGGAAGGTTTTGTCTATCCTGAAATATGCTAATAAGTATGCAAAGCTCCAGCAATCCTTCTGAGGACTGGAGTGAGCATCTCGGAGTTGGAATATATGCTTTGATGATGATCAAAGATTTTGGGTGTATACAAAGTTTATGAGAAACTTGTATTTCCAAAGAAGTGAGTAGGAGCACTATAGAATTTCTGATGAGTATATGTTGTTGACATATTAATGATCAGAAATGACGTAGAATTTCTGGAAAGCATATAGGGTTATTTGGAAAGTGTTTTCAATGGAAAACCTGGATTAAGCTACTTGAACATTGAGCATCAAGATCTATAAAGATAGATCAAAACGCTTAATAGTACTTTCAAATGAGCACATGCCTTGACGTGATCTTGAAGGTGTTCAAGATGGATCAGTCAAAGAAGGAGTTCTTGCCTGAGTTGTAAGGTATGAAGTTAAGACTTAAAGCTCGACCATGGCAGAATAGAGAGAAAGGAACGAAGGTCGTCCCCTATGCTTAAGACATAAGCTCTACAGTATGCTATGCTGTGTACCGCACCTGAAGTGTGCTTTACCATGAGTCAGTCAAGGGGTACAAGAGTGATCCAAGAATGGATCACAGGACAGCGGTCAAAGTTATCCTTAGTAACTAGTGGACTAAGGAATTTTCTCAATTATGGAGGTGGTAAAAGAGTTCGTCGTAAAGGGTTACGTCGATGCAAGCTTAACACCTATCCGGATAGCTCTGAGTAGAGATACCGGATACGTATAATGGAGCAACAATTTAGAATAGCTCCAAGTAGAACAGTTATTTGGAATAGCTCCAAGTAGAACGTGGTAGCTGCATCTAGGAGATGACATAGAGATTTGTAAAGCACACAAGGATCTGAAAGGTTCAGACCCGTTGACTATAACCTCTCTCACAAGCATAACATGATCAAACCCAGAACTCATCGAGTGTTAATCACATGGTAAATGTGAACTAGATTATTGACTCTAGTAAACTCTTTGGGTGTTAGTCACATGGGGATGTGACCTTGAGTGTTAATCACATATCGATGTGAACTAGATTATTGACTCTAGTGCAAGTGGGAGACTGTTGGAAATATGCCCTAGAGGCAATAATAAATTGATTATTATTATATTTCCTTGTTCATGATAATCTTTTATTATCCATGCTAGAATTGTATTGATAGGAAACTCAGATACATGTGTGGATACATAGACAACACCATGTCCCTAGTAAGCCTCTAGTTGACTAGCTCGTTAATCAATAGATGGTTACGGTTTCCTGACCATGGACATTGGATGTCGTTGATAACGGGATCACATCATTAGGAGAATGATGTGATGGACAAGACCCAATCCTAAGCCTAGCACAAGATCATGTAGTTCGTATGCTAAAGCTTTTCTAATGTCAAGTATCATTTCCTTAGACCATGAGATTGTGCAACTCCCGGATACCGTAGGAGTGCTTTGGGTGTGCCAAATGTCACAACGTTACTGGGTGGCTATAAAGGTACACTACGGGTATCTCTGAAAGTGTCTGTTGGGTTGGCACGAATCGAGATTGGGATTTTGTCACTCCGTGTAAACGGAGAGGTATCTCTGGGCCCACTCGGTAGGACATCATCATAATGTGCACAATGTGACCAAGGGGTTGATCACGGGATGATGTGTTACGGAACGAGTAAAGAGACTTGCCGGTAACGAGATTGAACAAGGTATCGGTATACCGACGATCGAATCTCGGGCAAGTACCATACCGCTAGACAAAGGGAATTGTATACGGGATTGATTGAGTCCTTGACATCGTGGTTCATCCGATGAGATCATCGTGGAACATGTGGGAGCCAACATGGGTATCCAGATCCCGCTGTTGGTTATTGACCGGAGAACATCTCGGTCATGACTACATGTCTCCCGAACCCGTAGGGTCTACACACTTAAGGTTCGATGACGCTAGGGTTATAAAGGAAGCTTGTATGTGGTTACCGAATGTTGTTCGGAGTCCCGGATGAGATCCCGGACGTCACGAGGAGTTTCGGAATGGTCCGGAGGTAAAGATTTATATATAGGAAGTCCTGTTTCGGCCATCGGGACAAGTTTCGGGGTCATCGGTATTGTACCGGGACCACCGGAAGGGTCCCGGGGGCCCACCGGGTGGGGCCACCTGCCCCGGGGGGCCACATGGGCTGTAGGGGGTGCGCCTTGGCCTACATGGGCCAAGGGCACCAGCCCCAAGAGGCCCATGCGCCTAGGGAACCCTAGAGGGAAGAGTCCTCAAGGGGGAAGGCACCTCCGAGGTGCCTTGGGGAGGATGGACTCCTCCCCCCCTCTTAGCCGCACCCTTTCCTTGGAGGAAGGGGCAAGGCTGCGCCTCCCCCCTCTCCCCTGCCCCTATATATAGTGGAGGGGAGGGAGGGCATCCATACCTGAGCCCTTGGCGCCTCCCTCCCTCCCGTGACACCTCCTCCTCTCCCGTAGGTGCTTGGCAAAGCCCTGCAGGATTGCCACGCTCCTCCATCACCACCACGCCGTTGTGCTGCTGCTGGATGGAGTCTTCCTCAACCTCTCCCTCTCTCCTTGCTGGATCAAGGCGTGGGAGACATCGTCGAGCTGTACGTGTGTTGAACGCGGAGGTGCCGTCCGTTCGGCACTAGGATCATCGGTGATCTGAATCATGACGAGTACGACTCCATCAACCCCGTTCACTTGAACGCTTCCGCTTAGCGATCTATAAGGGTATGTAGATGCACTCTCCTTCCCCTCGTTGCTAGTCTCCCCATAGATAGATCTTGGTGACACGTAGGAAAATTTTGAATTTCTGCTACGTTCCCCAACAGGAAAAGCATGGAACACTACTGGAAGACCTGAAGGAGACCTTTGAGAACTTGCGCCGATTTCAGATCAAGCTCAACCCCGAGAAGTGCATCTTCGGAGTACCAGCAAGCCAACTCCTTGGCTTCCTGGTCTCTGAACGCGGCACAGAATGCAACCCTGTAAAGATCAAGGCCATTGAGAGGATGGAGGTACCCAGCTGACTGTTGGACGTGCAAAAGTTCACCGGCTGCTTGGCGTCCATCAGCCGATTCATCAGTTGGCTGGGCGAGAAAGCTCTCCCCTTATACCAGCTCATGAAGAAGACTACTTTTTTCGAGTGGAACCACAAGGCGGACAAAGCTTTTCTCCGGTTGAAGAAGATACTGACTACTCCACCCATTCTGGCGGCTCCGACTCCTAAGGAACCTATGCTCCTGTACATCGCCGCCACCAGCCGGGTAGTCAGCACGGTCATTGTAGTGAAATGCCAGGAGGAAGGCAAGGCACTACCTGTCCAGAGACCAGTATATTACCTGAGCGAAGTACTGTCGGCCTCCAAGCAGAACTACCCCCACTACCAGAAGATGTGCTATGGCGTGCACTTTGCCGCCAAGAAATTGAAGCCTTACTTTCAAGAGCATCCAATCACTGTGGTCTGCACGGCCCCACTTGCCGAGATCATCGGAAGCCAAGATGCTTCTCGCCGAGTGGCCAAGTGGGCCATAGAGCTAGCTCCCTACACCATCCACTACCAGCCCTGCACCACCATCAAGTCACAACCACTGGCCGACTTTCTCGTCGACTGGGCCGAGACCCAGTACCTACCTCCAGCGCCCGACTCCACCCATTGGCGGATGCATTTCGACGGCTCCAAGATGCGCACCGGCTTGGGAGCCGGCGTTGTCCTCACTTCTCCTAAAGGCGACAAGCTCAAATACGCACTGCAAATCCATTTTTCCGCCTCCAACAACGTCGCCGAGTACAAGGCGCTCACTCACGGGCTCCGGCTTGCCAAAGAACTCGGCATTCGCCGGATCCTATGTTATGGCGACTCGGACTTAGTGGTCCGGCAGTCGTCTGGCGACTGAGACGCCAAAGATGCAAACATGGCGAGTTACCGTTTCCTCGTGCAGCAACTCAGTGGGTATTTCGAGGGGTGCGAGTTCCTCCATGTGCCAAGAAACGACAATGACCAAGCAGACGCCTTGGCATGAATCGGCTCTACCCGCCAAGCAATACCATCCGGCGTCGCCCTTCAACGCCTCCTCAAGCCGTCTGTCAAGCCTTCACCAGAATCAGACTCCATCTTCGTGCCGGCTCCCCCTGAAGAAGTCGGATCCGACTCCAGAGCTCCGGCAGACGGTACGGGGATTTTGGTAGATGGCTCCAAAGCCGCCACAGTCGAGGCCAGCCCAGGGACTGCAGAACCCAGCCCGGGGACTGTGGCGGCCGGTCCGAAGACTCCAGAGCTCGGCCCAAGAGCCGCGCCAGTCGGCCAGGGGACTTCATTAACCCAGCAAGCGGTTGTTGACTCCAACCCACCGCCTCCCAGCCCAGCCGTCCTCGTCCAAGTCGCAGTTCTGGTAGTCGAAGAAATAGCAGCACCCTCATGGGCCCAGCCCATCCTCAAATTCCTGGTAAGCAAAGAGTTGCCGACTGATGAGACCTTAGCTCGGCAAGTACAACACCGAGCGGCAGCCTACATCATAGTCAACAGAGAGCTGGTCAGGCGCAGCGTCACTGGTGTCTACCAGCGCTGCGTAGAGCCAGAGCAAGGCCAAGCAATTCTCCAAGACATCCATCAAGGCGAGTGCGGCCACCATGCAGCTTCAAGAGCACTCGTCGCCAAAGCTTTCCGACACGGTTTCTTTTGGCCAACGGCCTTAGAAGAGGCCAAGGAATTGGTCCAAAAATGCAAAGGGTGCCAGAAGTTCCGCTCGAAGCCGCATCAGCCGGCTTCTGCACTCAAGACCATCCCCATTACCTGGCCTTTCACAGTTTGGGGTCTAGACATGGTGGGACCATTCAAGACGGCACGAGGTGGCTTAACTCACTTACTTGTCGTAGTGGACAAGTTCACCAAGTGGATAGAAGCGAAGCCAATCAAGAAACTGAATGGTCCGACTGCCGTGACTTTCATCTCCGACATCACAATTCGGCACGGCATACCACACAGCATCATCATCGACAACGGCACGAATTTGCCAAAGGCGCCTTGGCCCGTTTCTGTGCAACACTAGGCATCCGACTAGACCTAGCATCTGTCGCCCATCCACAGTCAAACGGCCAGGTGGAGCGAGCAAACGGCCTCATCCTGTCCGGCATCAAGCCCCAACTGATCGAGCCTCTGGAGCGCTCGGCTGGCTGCTGGCTCGACGAGTTGCCAGCCGTCCTCTGGAGTCTGCGCACGACTCCAAACAAGTCAACCGGCTTCACGTCTTTCTTCCTCGTCTACGGTGCTGAAGCCATCATCCCAACGGACATAGATTTCGATTCCCCGCGAGTCACCATGTACACCGAGGAAGAAGCAGAAGAAGCATGACAAGACGACATCGACCTGCTGGAAGAGGGCCGGCTGTTGGCACTCAGCCGGTCCAGCATCTACCAGCAGAGCCTGCACAGATACTACAACAAGAAGGTCAGGCCGAGATCTTTCCAGGAGGGCGACCTCGTGCTCCGATTAATCCAGCGAACAGCCGGCCAGCACAAGTTGTCGGCACCTTGGGAAGGCCCCTTCATCATCAGCAAAGTGCTGGGCAACGACTCCTACTACCTGATCGACGCTCAGAAGCCCCGAGCACGCAAGAGGGACGACTCCGGCAAAGAGACAGAGCGGCCATGGAATGCAAATCTCCTCCGAAAATTTTACAGTTAAACGCAGTATGTATCACAATACCTTTTGTATTAAAAATACTAAGACTTCGGGCCCCCCGAGAAGAGCTCGGGGACTGCCCTCTTTTATCTATATGATAAGAAATATGCCTTCGAGTATATTACTCTTTGTTATGTCGTTTGGCACCGGGTTCGACTAGTCGGCCCGGGGACTTGCCGACCTGCGCTATGAAATGCTTCCTGCAGCCGGACAAGTAGTGTGTGGCGTCTAAACCGTCTCCTGCCAGAAGCCGCAGCTTGTAGAGCGACTGTCTGGTGGGCAGGAGTAAGGAAGAATGGGCGTCCACATGAAAAAATGGCTAAGGACTCAAAGCACAAACATAGCTTAAGGCCGGCTTCCAGCCTTTTTTCGCAAACCGACTCTTGAATAGTCGCCTTGCCGCCTTTTATCCGACTTGTTAAAAGAACCCTAAAACGGATAAGTACTTGCCTGCCCAAAGTGACCAAGAATTTGATCCAGCAGCAGTCCGCGGAGCAGCTGTCTGACTGACAAAGATGGCAACTGAGGGAAGACGGCAAAGGAAAAATCCAAAAGAGCAATGAGCAAGAAAGATAGAAGTCGGATGAATATTTACATAACAAAGGCCCTTGGCCGAATCTTCAAGCAGAATTTCAAAATACACCCAGTGGGTGGAATTGTGTGAATTAACAAGTTCTTCAAAAACTATTAGAACAGATAAAACAAAGACAAGGTGGCAGCCTAGGGGGCGGCAGATGGGTTTAGAGGATCGGAGGAGACGGCGGTGTTGGATGTTGGGGCGGCCGGCTGGGTGGTCTTGGCTTGATCACCGCCAGCAGCAGTCGGCTCGGGCGAGCACGGCTCGTTGCTGGAGGCGCGGTCGAGCTGAGGCTGGCCGTCCGCTCCGTCTTCCGGTGCCTTCGTCTCGCTCCCGTCCTCCGCCTCGTCTTCCTCCTCGACGCTGGAGTCGATCACCTCTGCCGAGTCCTCGCCGTAGTCGGGGTTCAGCCCAAATCACTCCGGCGGCACCTCCTCGCCGTCTTCAGCCCGCTCGGGGACAAAGATGCTAGTGTCGGTGTACTCGGTGATTGCCGCCGCATGCTTGACAAGGGCATCTTCCGCGTCTGTCAGCTCCGGCTGGGCCTCTGACCGGAGTGTGGCCAGCCGGTCTAGGTCCAGCCCCGGATACCACGCCTTGACGAATTCCAAGGCTCGGTGCGCTCTGGCCCGGGCCGAGGAACCCTTCCAGGCCTCAAGACGGCCAGCCGCAACCTCCAGCCAGTCGGCAGTCCGACTGGGGGTGCGCGGAGCCTGCACGTCTGGCCACAGGGCGGCGATCGCTTGGGCGCCGACACGTTGAATCCGACGCAGCATCTGGTGGGCCGGCCGTAGGCGAGCCCCAATGCTCATAATATGCTCGTCAAGAGTCCGAGGGGCATCAGCGGCGATCTCCGTGCCACCCGCCCTCCGCTCCTCGCGGTCGGCCTCGATAGCTTGAATGGCGGCTTGCGAGTGGCCGGGAAAGAAGTCTGCCAAGACGGAAGGAATGAAGAACAAGTAAAAAAACCCAGGAGTCGGCTCGACATATAGTCGGCGGCTCGAAGAAGGAAAGCAAAGAAGCTCACCGTCGATGAGGTCCTCGATCTCATGGAAGCCGAAGACCAGCATTGCCTCCTTGTCGGTCCAGGAGGAGCGCTCGCTCGCGAACTTGGCCAGGAGGGCGGCTTCCGCCTCTTCCGCCTCCTTCTGTGTCTTCGTAAGAAGCTCCCTCTGCTCTGCCAATTGTGTGGCCAGCAGATCGCGCTCTGCGGCGAGCTTTCTGCACTCCTCCCCCTTGGCGCGCAACGCGGAGTTGGCTTTGCTCAGCTGCTGTTGAAGAGCGGCGTTGGCCTCTAAAGAGAAAGAAGAAAGAAGGCGTTAAGTCATCAACGAAGAAGGTCGCCTGGGAGATCCGGCCCGACTGCTCAACAGTTGGCCTGAATCTCGGGGACTACAGCCCGCGGGTGCGCTAGCGCGCCCCCGCAAAGAAGAAAAAGGACTCACTCCGGCTCTCCGACAAATCGGCAGTCCGCTTGCCCAGCTCTTCAAGGTTATGGTTGAAGGCGGTGACACGGAGGTTGTGATAGTCCTGCAACAAGTATTTCAGAACAAAGGTTAGTACCCGGAACTTACCAATTGGAGTTCCGGGCCGCCTGCTCTGCAGACGGCCCAGAACTCGGGGACTACACCCAGTGGGTGCGCTGGCGCGCCCCCACGGAGAGAAACAAGAAAACAGGGACAAAGGAGAAAGCATACCCGGATGGCTGCCCGCGACGCCAGGTGCGCCTTGGTGCAGTTCTGGATGGCGTCGCTCTCGGCTCGCAGCTTCGTCTGGACATCCAGAAGCGCCTGGTTCAGCGGGCCCGTGCCGCCTCCTCGCACCCACCCAATGGGCGCGGCACTCGTCGCCTCGGCGTCTGGAATCGTCGAGCTGGCGGTGCCGGTCTCCAAGGGGCGTGGCGCCGAAGTCGCCTTCCCAAGACGGCGGCGCGTTGGTGAACCGACTTGAAGGAGTAGCCTCGCCACGGCCTCGTCTTCAGTCGGCGGCAAGGGCAGATCCGCCAGCTGTTTGCCTTGCGTGCTTCTAGACGGCGGCGGGGGCGGCTGTGGCGGCGCGACCACGTTCGGCACGGGGGCGTCGCCGCCGCCTCGCTCCACAATCAGGAACTCGCCGCCGGCTTCCCCTGACTGCCCCGTGAACTCCGGGGGTGGCGGCGCGGAGTTCAAAGGGGTGACGAACACCGCCGACCGCCGGGGCACGACTTCCTTAGCCGGCTGCTTTGCCGCAACGGCGGCCTCGGCCGCCTCCAGCTTCTTCAGGGCGGAGGCCTCCGCCTTCTCAGCCTCCACTTTCTCCCGGCGGGCGGCCTCGTCCTCCTCGCGCTTCTCCTGCGCGTTCCTCTCTGTCGCCTCCCGAAGGTCGACGGCGGGGTCAATCCTCCGAGTGGTGGTAGACGTCCCCACTGACCCCATGACAGAGGCGGTGGCAACCCTCTCAAGAGTGAGGGGAACCCTGAGGCGAGGAAAGCATATGAAAAACTCAGACAAGATTAACAAAGAGAAAATAAATATAAGGGACGGAGGCGCTTACGCAGAGACCAGCGGCGGCTTCTTCACCTCCTTGCGGAAGCGGTTGGCTTTCGCGGCCGCCTCTTCCCGCTTGGTCGTGGCGGCCGCTCCCTTGAACTTCTTCGATCGGCCACCAAGCGTACTCGGCCCGGCCCGACGCTTCTTCGCACCGCCTTGAGCATCCAAGCCGGCGGAGGAACTCGCGCTTGGCTGTCCGGCTTTTGCTTGGCGATGTGAGGCGACTTCTCCCTCGGCATCGTCGCCAGGCCAGTCGACAAAAGTGGCCGAAGGCCTGGAGCCGCCTGCCTCTCCTCCTCCTCCCTCGGCGTCGGCTTCCATGGCAGCCGCCCCAAGTCGGGATCGTCGACGTCGCTCTCTGCCCGATCGGGGACAAACTAACGAGCCGGCCCCGCGGTGCCGGATGAGGGAGGGACGAGAGGATTCTGATTCAAAACAAAAACGGTCAGACTTGACAAGTCAAACTCGGCAGCAAAAGAAACAGAAGAAGGAAGACGACTTACAATAGGCGGGGGGTTGGCGCGCGAATACGGCTCCTGGCCGAACCGCCAGTCCACCAAGAGACTGTAGTTCGCGATGTAGTTCACCGTGTTCGCCACCGCCGCGTGAGGCATGTCCTTGGGGCACATCCGACTCGGATCCCGATGACCGCTCATCTAGCAGATCAGGTGAGGTCCGCCTTGGAGTGGGAGGACATGGCGCGCCACGAAGGCGGCCAGCAAGTCGGCCCCGGTCAGGCCCTCCGATGGCGGCGGCACTAGCGGGAGACAGCGTGCTGGCTCGGTGTGACCAGCTGGGGAGCCTTCCAGCCGGCGCGCCGGCTTCGTAAGCCGACAGGTTGACCCAGTCGCCTTCTGGGGCGACGTTCTTCACATAAAAATATGACCGCTGCCACATCTTCACCGACTTAATCAGTGCGATGGTGGGAAACGGATTGTCGGCCACTGATCTCCGCATCACGATGAATGCACCGCACTGGGCCGGCACGCCGGTGACGTGTGTGCCAAGCTTGGATTGGAAGAACTCACCCCAGAGCTCGATGGTGGGGAGGACGCCGAGGAAGCCTTCGCACAGGGTGGCGAAGGCAGCCAGCAGCACCACCGTGTTTGGAGTAAGGTGGTGCGGCTGGAGCCCGTGGAACTCCAAGAAGGAGCGGAAGAAGCCGCTCGCCGGCAGTCCCAGGCCGCGCATGAGGCGCGAGCGGAATATGACCCGCTCGCCCTCCTCCGGCGCCGGCGATATCTCTCCCTCCGGCGCGAGGCGGACCCACACTAAGTCCCTGCCAGGTAGCCGCCGTGTCTGGCGGAGGATCTCGATGTCATCATCGTCAACCTCGGAGCCATCCCACACCCCGGAGCGAACAGCAGGAGGCACGGCGGCGGAGGAGGAGCTCATCGATGCGGGCACGGCGTGGTTCGGAGCACCAGCAACAAGAAGAAGAAGAAGCAAGAAGGAGCGAAAGGAAGTGGGGAGAATGGGCGCGCGTGCTTCGCCGCCCCCCTCCCCCCGCCTACTTGTAGGCTCATGGGCTGAGAAGTCGAGGGGGCGGACGTGGGATTAACTGCGCCCGGGACCCCACAACCCCCACGATTTACCACACGAAGTTACCACGCGCAATAACCGCGCGGGAACCCCAACCGTCCGCGCGGCCACAACGGATCCGTTCGCATGCTGAGGCGCGGTAGTGGCGGGCCCCGCCTGTAGGCCTGTCCTGTCGCGCACGAGGGCGATCAGACTAGCTCCGCCACGTGACGCCTCGCGACAGGTCAACCACGGATGGCAACCCGGAAGCTTATCAGGCACGCTACCAGAACTCCGCCGCAGCGTTCAAACTTTTTTTGGGCAAGTCAGCCTTGAGCAAGTCCGACTCCAACTAGTCAACTTAACAGAAGACGGCTAGCGAAGCCCAGATCCGACTGTCGGAGAGAAGAAACTGTTGAGGCTCCATGACATGTCGCCCTCGGAGCCTCACCAACTTCGGGGACTACTGTCGGAGTAATGGGCAACGGGTAGGCAAACCCAGGCCCAGAACCTTTCAAGACATTGAGGCAGACTGCGCCCCTCGAGGCCCCAGGACGAAGAGACGCCTTCTGAGAGTCGGCGGCGAGGCGGCCGGCTGCCCACTCGCGGCCGAGTCCCAGGGACGACTTCAGGATGAGCCGACTCCTGACTGGCGACTTCCAAAGAAGCCGGCCTTGGGGAGTCGGCCCGCGACGCCAACAACCCCCATGACCTCATAAAGAGGGACGGGACGGGGAGTGGCCACAGCGAGGTCCACCCCACCCCTTTTCCCAAGGGCAGGCGTGGCTACAGTACGTCGTGCCCGCAGGGATTTCCGTGCGGCGCGACACTGTTGCCATGCCGGCCCTGACATCAGCCCCAGGGGCGGAGCCCTGTGCCCACGACGGCCTGCTGGTACGACCCAGGGATGATGGGTCCCACCAGTCGGCGGGCGTACGAAAGACGGCGAAAGCACCACTAGTCGGCTCGGATGGGAGTCGGCCACCAGAAGTCGGCCGGCCCCTCCCACAGGCCCCACGCGCCATTAATCAGACACGACAAGTAGTGGCCACAGTGCTCGCCCGACGGCGGGGCTGTTGCCACGACCTCATGACTGAGCCTGCATCATTAGAGGCACGGCTACAGTAATCTGCAGCCGACAAGGACCCGCCCGCGGCGGACGCGGCCTGTCGGCTCCACACCAAGCTAGTCGGCGGGGCCCACCAGTCAACGGGCCCCAGGAGTCAGCGGATAAGACGGCGGCCAGAGAGACTGACGGCTGGGCCCGCGCCCAGCTGGATTACCATTGTACCCCTGGGGGTAGGCCTATATAAACCCCCCAGGGCATCCATGCAAAGGGTTGGAATCCATTAGCACTAGACCAGATCATATAGGAAGGAGAGAGCTAGCCTTGCCTTCTCCTACCTCCAGGAAACAGCTCAAGGAGCAACCGTGTAAACACTTTGCCATAGTGATCATGCGGAGACCCCGTAGAGCAGCAGTAGGGGTATTATCTCCCCGGAGAGCCCTGAAGCTGGGTAAGATTCGCCGGCGTGCATGTCTTCGCCTCATCCCATTTCCAGGCACCGACGACGTTCTACCCGCCCCCACCATGATAAGCCATCCTTTGGCATATGTCGCTGTTGGCGAACGTAGCAGAAATTCAAAATTTTCCTACGTGTCACCAAGATCTATCTATGGAGAGACTAGCAACGAGGGGAAGGAGAGTGCATCTACATACCCTTGTAGATCGCTAAGCGGAAGCGTTCAAGTGAACGGGGTTGATGGAGTCGTACTCGTCGTGATTCAGATCACCGATGATCCTAGTGCCGAACGGACGGCACCTCCGCGTTCAACACACGTACAGCTCGACGATGTCTCCCACGCCTTGATCCAGCAAGGAGAGAGGGAGAGGTTGAGGAAGACTCCATCCAGCAGCAGCACAACGGCGTGGTGGTGATGGAGGAGCGTGGCAATCCTGCAGGGCTTCGCCAAGCACCTACGGGAGAGGAGGAGGTGTCACGGGAGGGAGGGAGGCGCCAAGGGCTCAGGTATGGATGCCCTCCCTCTCCTCCACTATATATAGGGGCAGGGGAGAGGGGGGAGGCGCAGCCTTGCCCCTTCCTCCAAGGAAGGGGTGCGGCTAAGAGGGGGGAGGAGTCCATCCTCCCCAAGGCACCTCGGAGGTGCCTTCCCCTTTTAGGACTCTCCCCTTTTTCCTATATCTTGGCGCATGGGCCTCTAGGGCTGGTGCCTTTGGCCCATGTAGGCCAAGGCGCACCCCCTACAGCCCATGTGGCCCCCCGGGGCAGGTGGCCCCACCCGGTGGGCCCCCGGGACCCTTCCGGTGGTCCCGGTACAATACCGATGACCCCGAAACTTGTCCCGATGGCCGAAACAGGACTTCCTATATATAAATCTTTACCTCCGGACCATTCCGGAACTCCTCGTGACGTCCGAGATCTCATTCGGGACTCCGAACAACATTCGGTAACCACATACAAACTTCCTTTATAACCCTAGCGTCATCGAACCTTAAGTGTGTAGACCCTACGGGTTCGGGAGACATGTAGTCATGACCGAGATGTTCTCCGGTCAATAACCAACAGCGGGATCTGGATACCCATGTTGGCTCCCACATGTTCCACGATGATCTCATCGGATGAACCACGATGTCAAGGACTCAATCAATCCCGTATACAATTCCCTTTGTCTAGCGGTATGGTACTTGCCCGAGATTCGATCGTCGGTATACCAATACCTTGTTCAATCTCGTTACTGGCAAGTCTCTTTACTCGTTCCATAACACATCATCCCGTGATCAACCCCTTGGTCACATTGTGCACATTATGATGATGTCCTACCGAGTGGGCCCAGAGATACCTCTCCGTTTACACGGAGTGACAAAATCCCAATCTCGATTCGTGCCAACCCAACAGACACTTTCAGAGATACCCGTAGTGTACCTTTATAGCCACCCAGTTACGTTGTGACGTTTGGCACACCCAAAGCACTCCTACGGTATCCGGGAGTTGCACAATCTCATGGTCTAAGGAAATGATACTTGACATTAGAAAAGCTTTAGCATACGAACTACATGATCTTGTGCTAGGCTTAGGATTGGGTCTTGCCCATCACATCATTCTCCTAATGATGTGATCCCGTTATCAACGACATCCAATGTCCATGGTCAGGAAACCGTAACCATCTATTGATTAACGAGCTAGTCAACTAGAGGCTTACTAGGGACATGGTGTTGTCTATGTATCCACACATGTATCTGAGTTTCCTAGCAATACAATTCTAGCATGGATAATAAACGATTATCATGAACAAGGAAATATAATAATAATCAATTTATTATTGCCTCTAGGGCATATTTCCAACAGTCTCCCACTTGCACTAGAGTCAATAATCTAGTTCACATCAATATGTGATTAACACTCAAGGTCACATCCCCATGTGACTAACACCCAAAGAGTTTACTAGAGTCAATAATCTAGTTCACATTTACCATGTGATTAACACTCGATGAGTTCTGGGTTTGATCATGTTATGCTTGTGAGAGAGGTTATAGTCAACGGGTTTGAACCTTTCAGATCCGTGTGTGCTTTACAAATCTTTATGTCATCTCCTAGATGCAGCTACCACGTTCTATTTGGAGCTATTCCAAATAACTATTCTACTTGGAGCTATTCTAAATTGTTGCTCCATTATACGTATCCGGTATCTCTACTCAGAGCTATCCGGATAGGTGTTAAGCTTGCATCGACGTAACCCTTTACGACGAACTCTTTTACCACCTCCATAATTGAGAAAATTCCTTAGTCCACTAGTTACTAAGGATAACTTTAACCTGTGATCCATTCTTGGATCACTCTTGTACCCCTTGACTGACTCATGGTAAAGCACACTTCAGGTGCGGTACACAGCATAGCATACTGTAGAGCCTATGTCTTAAGCATAGGGGATGACCTTCGTTCCTTTCTCTCTATTCTGCCATGGTCGAGCTTTAAGTCTTAACTTCATACCTTACAACTCAGGCAAGAACTCCTTCTTTGACTGATCCATCTTGAACACCTTCAAGATCACGTCAAGGCATGTGCTCATTTGAAAGTACTATTAAGCGTTTTGATCTATCTTTATAGATCTTGATGCTCAATGTTCAAGTAGCTTAATCCAGGCTTTTCCATTGAAAACACTTTCCAAATAACCCTATATGCTTTCCAGAAATTCTACGTCATTTCTGATCATTAATATGTCAACAACATATACTCATCAGAAATTCTATAGTGCTCCCACTCACTTCTTTGGAAATACAAGTTTCTCATAAACTTTGTATACACCCAAAATCTTTGATCATCATCAAAGCATACATTCCAACTCCGAGATGCTCACTCCAGTCCTCAGAAGGATTGCTGGAGCTTTGCATACTTATTAGCATATTTCAGGATAGACAAAACCTTCCGGTTGTATCACATACAACCTTTCCTCAAGAATCGTTGAGGAAACAATGTTTTGACATCCTATCTGCAAGATTTCATAAATAATGCAGTAATTGCTAATATAATTCCAACAGACTCTTAGCATCGCTACGAGTGAGAAAGTCTCATCGTAGTCAACTCCTTGAACTTGTCGAAAAACATCTTAACGACAAGTCGAGCTTTCTCAATGGTGACACTTACCATCATTGTCTGTCTTCCTTTCAAAATCCATATGTACCTAACAGCCTTACGACCATCAAGTAGTTCTTCCAAAGTCTACACTTTGTTTTCATACATGGATCCTCTCTCGGGTTTTATGGCCTTGAGCCATTTATCAGAATCCGGGCCCACCATCGCTTCTCCATAGCTCGTAGGTTCATTGTTGTCTAGCAACATGACTTCCAAGACAGGATTACGTACCACTCTGAAGTAGTACGCATCCTTGTCATCCCACGAGGTTTGGTAGTGACTCGATCCGAAGTTTCATGATCACTATCATAAGCTTCCACTTCAGTTGGTGTACGTGCCACAGGAACAACTTCCTGTGCCCTGCTACACACTTGTTGAAGTGACGGTTCAATAACCTCATCAAGTCTCCTCCATCCTCCCACTCAATTCTTTCGAGAGAAACCTTTCCTCGAGAAAGGACCCAATTCTAGAAACAATTCATATTGCTTTCGGATCTGAATTAGGAGGTATACCCAACTGTTTTGGGTGTCCTATGAAGATGTACTTTATCCGCTTTGGGTTCGAGCTTAATCCTGAAACTTTTTCACATAAGCGTCGCAGCCCCAAACTTTTAAGAAACGACAACTTAGGTTCCTCTAAACCATAATTCATACGGTGTCATCTCATCGGAATTACGTGGTGCCCTATTTAAAGTGAATGTGGTTGTCTTTAATGCCTAACCCATGAACGATAGTGGTAACTCGATAAGAGACATCATGGTATGCACCATATCCAATAGGGTGCAACTATGACGTTTGGACACACCATCACACTATGGTGTTCCAGGCTGTATCAGTTGTGAAACAATTTCCACAATGTCTTAATTCTGTGCCAAACTCGTGATTCAGATATTCATCTCTATGATCATATCATAGATCTTTTATCCTCTTGTCACAACGATCTTTCAACTTCACACTAAAATTACTTGAACCTTTCAATAATTCAGACTCGTGATTCATCAAGTAAATATACTCAACATCTACTCGAATCATCTGTGAAGTAAGAACATAACGATATTCACTGCATGCCTCAGCACTCATTGGACTGCACACATCAAAATGTGTTACTTCCAACAAGTTGCTATCTTGTTCCATCTTACTGAAAACGAGGCTTTTCAGTCATCTTGCCCATGTGGTATGATTTGCATGTCCCAAGTGATTCAAAATCAAGTGAGTCAAAACGGTCCATTTGCATGGAGTTTCTTCATGCATATACACCAATAGACATGGTTCGCATGTCTCAAACTTTTCAAAAACGAGTGAGCCCAAAGATCCATCAATATGGAGCTTCTTCATGCGTTTTATACCGATATGACTTACGTGGCAGTGCCACAAGTAAGTGGTACTATCATTACTATCTTATATCTTTTGGCATGAAAATGTGTATCACTACGATCGAGATTCAATAAACCATTCAGGTTTAATACTAATCTTGATGGTAGAGGGAGCGTGCGATGTTTGATTACATCAAACTTGGAAAAAACTTCCAACACATATCGTCAGCTCACCTTTAGCTAGTCTCCGTTTATTCCGTAGCTTTTATTTCGAGTTACTAACACTTAGCAACCGAACCGGTATCTAATACCCTGGTGCTACTAGGAGTACTAGCAAAGTACACATTAACACAATGTATATCCAATATACTTCTATCGACCTTGCCAGCCTTCTTATCTACCAAGTATCTAGGGTAATTCTGCTCTAGTGGTTGTTCCCCTTATTACGGAAACACTTTGTCTCGGGTTTGGGTTTTACCTTGGGTTTCTTCACTAGAGCAGCAGCTGATTTGCCGTTTCATGAAGTATCCCTTCTTGCCCTTGCCCTTCTTGAAACTAGTGGTTTCACCAACCATCAACAATTGATGCTCCTTCTTGATTTCTACTTTCGCGGTGTCAAACATCGCGAATACCTCAAGGATCATCATATCTATCCCTGATATGTTATAGTTCATCACGAAGCTCTAACAGCTTGGTGGCAATGACTTTGGAGAACCATCACTGTCTTATCTGGAAGATCAACTCCCACTCGATTCAAATGATTGTTGTACTCAGACAATCTGAGCACAAGCACAACAATTGAGCTTTTCTCCTTAGTTTGCAGGTTAAGAAAGTCATCGGAGGTCTTATACCTCTTGACATGGGCACGAGCCTGAAATCCCAATTTCAGCCCTCAAAACATCTCATATGTTTCGCGATGTTTCAAAAACGTCTTTGGTGCCTCAACTCTAAACCGTTTAACTGAACTATCACGTAGTTATCAAAACGTGTATGTCAGATGTCCAAAGACAACGTTCAAGGTTCAGCACACTGAGCGGTGCATTAAGGACATAAGCCTTCTATGAAGCAATGAGGACAATCCTCAGTTTACGGACCTAGTCCGCATAATTGCTACTATCAACTTTCAACTAATTTTTCTCTAGGAACATATCTAAACAGTAGAACTATAGCGTGAGCTACGACATAATTTGCAAAATCCTTTTGACTATGTTCAGGATAATTAAGTTCATCTTATGAACTCCCACTCAGATAGACATCCCTCTAGTCATCTAAGTGATTACATGATCCGAGTCAAACTAGGCCGTGTCCGATCATCACGTGAGACGGACTAGTCATCATCGGTGAACATCTTCATGTTGATCGTATCTTCTATACGACTCATGCTCGACCTTTCGGTCTCCGTGTTCCGAGGCCATGTCTGTACATGCTAGGCTCGTCAAGTTAACCCTAAGTGTTTCACGTGTGTAAATCTGTCTTACACCCGTTGTATGTGAACGTTAGAATCTAACACCCGATCATCACGTGGTGCTTCGAAACACGAACTATCGCAACGGTGCACAGTTAGGGGAGAACACTTCTTGAAATTGTTGTAAGGGATCATCTTATTTACTACCGTCATTCTAAGCAAATAATATGTATAAACATGATAAACATCACATGCAATCAGATAGTGACATGATATGGCCATCATCACTTTGCTCCTTTTGATCTCCATCTTCGGGGCTCCATGATCATCATCGTCACCGGCATGACACCATGATCTCCATCATCATGATCTCCATCATCGTGTCTTCATGAAGTTGCCTCGCCAACTATTACTTCTACTACTATGGCTAACGGTTAGCAATAAAGTAAAGTAATTACATGACGTTTAAGTTGACACGCAAGTCACAAATAAATAAAGACAACTCCTATGGCTCCTGCCGGTTGTCATACTCATCGACATGCAAGTCGTGATTCCTATTACAAGAACATGGTCAATCTCATACATCACATATATCATTCATCACATCCTTTTTGGCCATATCACATCACATAGCATACCCTGCAAAAACAAGTTAGACGTCCTCTAATTGTTGTTTGCATGTTTTACGTGGCTGCTATGGGTTTCTAGCAAGAACGTTTCTTGCCTATGCATGAACCACAACGTGATATGCCAATTGCTATTTACCCTTCATAAGGACCCTTTTCATCGAATCCGATCCGACTAAAGTTGGAGAGACAGACACCCGCCAGCCACCTTATGCAACTAGTGCATGTTTGTCGGTGGAACCGGTCTCACGTAAGCGTACGTGTAAGGTTGGTCCGGGCCGCTTCATCCCACGATGCCGCCGAATCAAGATAAGACTAGTAACGGCAAGCATATTGAACAATATCGACGCCCACAACTACTTTGTGTTCTACTCGTGCAAAGAATCTACGCAATAGACCTAGCTCATGATGCCACTGTTGGCGAACGAAGCAGAAATTCAAATTTTTCCTACGTGTCACCAAGATCTATCTATGGAGAGACTAGCAACGAGGGGAAGGAGAGTGCATCTACATACCCTTGTAGATCGCTAAGCGGAAGCGTTCAAGTGAACGGGGTTGATGGAGTCGTACTCGTCGTGATTCAGATCACCGATGATCCTAGTGCCGAACGGACGGCACCTCCGCGTTCAACACACGTACAGCTCGACGATGTCTCCCACGCCTTGATCCAGCAAGGAGAGAGGGAGAGGTTGAGGAAGACTCCATCCAGCAGCAGCACAACAGCGTGGTGGTGATGGAGGAGCGTGGCAATCCTACAGGGCTTCGCCAAGCACCTACGGGAGAGGAGGAGGTGTCACGGGAGGGAGGGAGGCGCCAAGGGCTCAGGTATGGATGCCCTCCCTCCCCTCCACTATATATAGGGGCAGGGGAGAGGGGGGAGGCGCAGCCTTGCCCCTTCCTCCAAGGAAGGGGTGCGGCTAAGAGGGGGGGAGGAGTCCATCCTCCCCAAGGCACCTCGGAGGTGCCTTCCCCTTTTAGGACTCTCCCCTTTTTCCTATATCTTGGCGCATGGGCCTCTAGGGGCTGGTGCCCTTGGCCCATGTAGGCCAAGGCGCACCCCCTACAGCCCATGTAGCCCCCCGGGGCAGGTGGCCCCACCCGGTGGGCCCCCGGGACCCTTCCGGTGGTCCCGGTACAATACCGATGACCCCGAAACTTGTCCCGATGGCCGAAACAGGACTTCCTATATATAAATCTTTACCTCCGGACCATTCCGGAACTCCTCGTGACGTCCGGGATCTCATCCGGGACTCCGAACAACATTCGGTAACCACATACAAACTTCCTTTATAACCCTAGCGTCATCGAACCTTAAGTGTGTAGACCCTACGGGTTCGGGAGACATGCAGACATGACCGAGACGTTCTCCGGTCAATAACCAACAGCGGGATCTGGATACCCATGTTGGCTCCCACATGTTCCACGATGATCTCATCGGATGAACCACGATGTCAAGGACTCAATTGATCCCGTATACAATTCCCTTTGTCTAGCGGTATGGTACTTGCCCGAGATTCGATCGTCGGTATACCGATACCTTGTTCAATCTCGTTACCGGCAAGTCTCTTTACTCGTTCCGTAACACATCATCCCGTGATCAACCCCTTGGTCACATTGTGCACATTATGATGATGTCCTACCGAGTGGGCCCAGAGATACCTCTCCGTTTACACGGAGTGACAAAATCCCAATCTCGATTCGTGCCAACCCAACAGACACTTTCAGAGATACCCGTAGTGTACCTTTATAGCCACCCAGTTACGTTGTGACGTTTGGCACACCCAAAGCACTCCTACGGTATCCGGGAGTTGCACAATCTCATGGTCTAAGGAAATGATACTTGACATTAGAAAAGCTTTAGCATACGAACTACATGATCTTGTGCTAGGCTTAGGATTGGGTCTTGTCCATCACATCATTCTCCTAATGATGTGATCCTGTTATCAATGACATCCAATGTCCATGGTCAGGAAACCGTAACCATCTATTGATTAACGAGCTAGTTAACTAGAGGCTTACTAGGGACATGGTGTTGTCTATGTATCCACACATGTATCTGAGTTTCCTATCAATACAATTCTAGCATGGATAATAAATGATTATCATGAACAAGGAAATATAATAATAATCAATTTATTATTGCCTCTAGGGCATATTTCCAACAAAACAAAAGGTATATGTGATATACATGTAATTGATGTGTACCTTACTAGTGCCCGTAGTGGCTCCTGGGTGAAACGAGTAGGAAAATTTTTGTGAAACGAGTAGGAAAATTTTTGTTGCTAGATGAACTCCTAGATGATCTTGGTGAAACGAGTAGGAAAATTTTTGTTTTCTGCAACGTTCCCCAACAGTGGTATCAGAGCTAGGTCTATGCGTAGTTCTTCTTGCGCGAGTAGAACACAATTTGTTGTGGGTGTAGATTTGTCAACTTTCTTGCCGTTACTAGTCCTTTCTTGCTTCAGCGGTATTGTGGGATGAAGCGGCCCGGACCAACCTTACACGTACGCTTACGTGAGACTGGTTCCACCGACTAACATGCACTAGTTGCATAAGGTGGCTGGCGGGTGTCTGTCTCTCCTACTTTAGTTGGAGCGGAATCGATGAACAGGGTCCTTATGAAGGGTAAATAGAAGTTGACAAATCACGTTGTGGCTTTAACGTAGGTAAGAAAACGTTCTTGCTAGAACCCTAATTCAGCCACGTAAAACTTGCAACAACAATTAGAGGACGTCTAACTTGTTTTTGCAGCAAGTGGTTTGTGATATGATATGGCCAAAGTTGTGATGAATGATGAATGATCTATATGTGATGTATGAGATGTTCATGCTATTGTAATAGGATTCACGACTTGCATGTCGATGAGTATGACAACCGGCAGGAGCCATAGGAGTTGTCTTTATTCTTTTAATGACCTGCGTGTCATCGAGAAATGCCATGTAAATTACTTTACTTTATTGCTAAACGCGTTAGCCATAGTAGTAGAAGTAATAGTTGGCGAGCAACTTCATGGAGACACGATGATGGAGATCATGATGATGGAGATCATGGTGTCAAGCCGGTGACAAGATGATCATGGAGCCCCAAGATGGAGATCAAAGGAGCTGTGTGATATTGGCCATATCATGTCACGTTTATTATTTGATTGCATGTGATGTTTATCATGTTTTGCATCTTGTTTACTTAGAACGATGGTAGTAAATAAGATGATCCCTCACAATAATTTCAAGAAGTGTTCCCCCTAACTGTGCACCATTGCGACAGTTCGCTGTTTCAAAACACCACGTGATGATCGGGTGTTTTATTCAGACGTTCACATACAACGGGTGTAAGACAGATTTACACATGCAAACACTTAGGTTGACTTGACGAGCCTAGCATGTACAGACATGGCCTCGGAACACAGAAGACCGAAAGGTCGAGCATGAGTCGTATAGAAGATACGATCAACATGAAGATGTTCACCGATGTTGACTAGTCCGTCTCACGTGATGATCGGACACGGTCTAGTTAACTCGAATCATGTAATACTTAGATGACTGGAGGGATGTCTAATCTAAGTGGGAGTTCACTAATAATTTGATTAGTTGAACTTAATTATCATGAACTTAGTCTAAAATCTTTGCAATATGTCTTGTAGATCAAATGGCCAACGTAGTCCTCAACTTCAACGCATTCCTAGAGAAAACTAAGCTGAAAGACGATGGCAGCAACTATACGGACTGGGTCCGGAACCTGAGGATCATCCTCATAGCTGCCAAGAAAGATTATGTCCTACAAGCACCGCTTGGTGACGCACCCGTTCTCCCTGCGGAACAAGACGTTATGAACGCTTGGCAGGCACGTTCCGATGACTACTCCCTCGTTCAGTGCGGCATGCTTTACAGCCTAGAGCCGGGGCTCCAAAAGCGTTTTGAGAGACATGGAGCATATGAGATGTTCGAAGAGCTGAAAATGGTTTTCCAAGCTCATGCCCGGGTCGAGAGATATGAAGTCTCCGACAAATTCTTCAGCTGTAAGATGGAGGAAAACAGTTCTGTCAGTGAGCACATACTCACTATGTCTGGGTTGCATAACCGCTTGACTCAGCTGGGAGTTAATCTCCCGGATGATGCGGTCATTGACAGAATCCTCCAGTCGCTTCCACCAAGCTACAAGAGCTTTGTGATGAACTTCAATATGCAGGGGATGGAAAAGACCATTCCTGAAGTATTTGCTATGCTGAAATCAGCAGAGGTAGAAGTTAGGAAGGAACATCAAGTGTTGATGGTCAATAAAACCACTAAGTTCAAGAAAGGCAAGGGTAAAAAGAACTTCAAGAAGGACGGCAAGGAGGTTGCCGCGCCCGGCAAGCAAGCTGCCGGGAAGAAGCCAAAGAATGGACCCAAGCCCGAGACTGAGTGCTTTTATTGCAAGGGAAGCGGTCACTGGAAGCGGAACTGCCCTAAGTACTTAGCGGATAAGAAGGCCGGCAAAACATGTTGGGGAACGTAGCAGAAATTCAAAAAAATTCCTACGTATCACCAAGATCTATCTATGGAGAGACCAGCAACGAGTAGAAAGGAGAGTGCATCTACATACCCTTGTAGATCGCTAAGCGGAAGCGTTCAAGTGAACGGGGTTGATGGAGTCGTACTCGTCGTGATTCAGATCACCGATGATCCTAGTGCCGAACGGACGGCACCTCCGCGTTCAACACACGTACAGCTCGACGATGTCTCCCACACCTTGATCCAGCAAGGAGAGAGGGAGAGGTTGAGGAAGACTCCATCCAGCAGCAGCACAACGGCGTGGTGGTGATGGAGGAGCGTGGCAATCCTGCAGGGCTTCGCCAAGCACCTACGGGAGAGGAGGAGGTGTCACGGGAGGGAGGGAGGCGCCAAGGGCTCAGGTGTGGATGCCCTCCCTCCCCTCCACTATATATAGGGGCAGGGGAGAGGGGGGAGGCGCAGCCTTGCCCCTTCCTCCAAGGAAGGGGTGCGGCTAAGAGGGGGGGAGGAGTCCATCCTCCCCAAGGCATCTCGGAGGTGCCTTCCCCCTTTAGGACTCTCCCCTTTTTCCTATATCTTGGCGCATGGGCCTCTAGGGGCTGGTGCCCTTGGCCCATGTAGGCCAAGGCGCACCCCCTACAGCCCATGTGGCCCCCCGGGGCAGGTGGCCCCATCCGGTGGGCCCCCGGGACCCTTCCGGTGGTCCCGGTACAATACCGATGACCCCGAAACTTGTCCCGATGGCCGAAACAGGACTTCCCATATATAAATCTTTACCTCCGGACCATTCCGGAACTCCTCGTGATGTCCGGGATCTCATCCGGGACTCCGAACAACATTCGGTAACCACATACAAACTTCCTTTATAACCCTAGCGTCATCGAACCTTAAGTGTGTAGACCCTACGGGTTCGGGAGACATGTAGTCATGACCGAGATGTTCTCCGGTCAATAACCAACAGCGGGATCTGGATACCCATGTTGGCTCCCACATGTTCCACGATGATCTCATCGGATGAACCACGATGTCAAGGACTCAATCAATCCCGTATACAATTCCCTTTGTCTAGCGGTATGGTACTTGCCCGAGATTTGATCGTCGGTATACCGATACCTTGTTCAATCTCGTTACCGGCAAGTCTCTTTACTCGTTCCGTAACACATCATCCCGTGATCAACCCCTTGGTCACATTGTGCACATTATGATGATGTCCTACCGAGTGGGCCCAGAGATACCTCTCCGTTTACACGGAGTGACAAAATCCCAATCTCGATTCGTGCCAACCCAACAGACACTTTCAGAGATACCCGTAGTGTACCTTTATAGCCACCCAGTTACGTTGTGACGTTTGGCACACCCAAAGCACTCCTACGGTATCCGGGAGTTGCACAATCTCATGGTCTAAGGAAATGATACTTGACATTAGAAAAGCTTTAGCATACGAACTACATGATCTTGTGCTAGGCTTAGGATTGGGTCTTGCCCATCACATCATTCTCCTAATGATGTGATCCCATTATCAACGACATCCAATGTCCATGGTCAGGAAACCGTAACCATCTATTGATTAACGAGCTAGTCAACTAGAGGCTTACTAGGGACATGGTGTTGTCTATGTATCCACACATGTATCTGAGTTTCCTATCAATACAATTCTAGCATGGATAATAAACGATTATCATGAACAAGGAAATATAATAATAATCAATTTATTATTGCCTCTAGGGCATATTTCCAACAGTCGCACCCAACCCCCGACAGGTATTCTTGGGGAAAGCTTTGAACTTAGGATTTACCTTTTATTTGCGGGGAAGTACCAGACCATCTTGGGTGCATTGCCATGCTAATTAAAACCCCTAATATGTCTAATATTTCTTTGTACAGATGTTTTAATCTATATCAGCAAGGTCTTTGATGAAAATGCTGTCAGGTTGTGATTGAAAATAAATATAGGTAATCTTTATGCTCCACTACCAACTGAATATGTATTTGATACTTTGATGCAGTCATCGATAACAAATTCATTAGTTCATATAGCATGTCATTGTTTGCTATGTTGGAAAAAAAGGTATCCTAAATGGAATTCAGTAAGTTTATGATCCATATTTATCTTAAGAATTCCTAGGTATTTGTGGTAATAATAATATCTGGTGTCTCTTCTTCATAGGTATGTTTTATTGATATCTTCATAATCCATGGCACTATATATTGAACAAATTCTGTGACAGTTCATTATTCATATAATAGCTGATTTTGTAGGGAAAAGCTTTGTTTTATACTACTATGTGCAGATTGTTTTCATAAGTTTGATGCATACATCCGAGAAGTGTGCGATTTCAAAAGCATTTCCCTAGCGCTGAATATATTGATCACTACCAAGTGTCTTATGCCCAGTCTTATTTCTACAAATATCTTCTTCACAATAAAATTACCAGGTCATATTCTTCTTATGTTCATGTACTAAGTCGCCTCTCTTTGTGCTGTAAATGTGCTTGCATGGCCAAGGAGTTCTGGTCCAGAAAGGGCATTCATCCATAAGCCATACCATACAACTAATTATTGTTGGAACTTTGTTATGGTACTTTGAAGAATGAATGCCTTACTACAATTGTTTCATTGGTTGACCAACTTTCTGTAATTTGCGAGGCTGAAACAATATGGATGTATCATTTTGAAATTGTGGTTTGCGCGAGCTCACAAGCATCCCACTCGAGCGGTAAAATTCTTTTCATTCTCATATCTTATTTGTCCTTTAGGAATATGCCTTATAAAGTTTTAGAACTTGCTATTCTAATTTTTTGCAGCAACGCGCGGGGTGTTATCTAGTATATCAAGGGGCGGTGAGAAAATACATTAGCTCTTGAAACTATTGACAAAGAGGGCTTTCCTCCGATTTCATTTAATAAAAACCACCAGTTTACAACTAAGCAAGAAAAAAAGGAAAATAAAGGGCTACATAAGCTAGATAACCTAAGGCACCTAACCAGCTGAGTTGATCACGATATAAATCTGTTCATATAGGCTTCAGATCACCAACAGCGGGCACCTATCGGCATGTTTGTTGCTTTTTGTAGATTGATGATGTCAAGTGTTCACACAAGAGGTTGTGGTATTTTTACAAAAGCAAATTTATTAGTGTAGAGTACTGAAACAAAAAAAATTATTAGTGTAGAAAATAGAAAGATGAAGTCAAAAATGAAATGCACATATATTTGTTAGCATCAATTATATATAAGCTTTTATTCCCTTTTCTCTGTTACATTAGGCAGAAGGCGTACAATCTTTATGCAACGCTCCTCGTCTTGTTGGACATGAATGGAGTTCCACGGTCGTGCCTTGTCTTTTTTTTTTGCAAAAAATATCAAGGTTATTGTAAAGATTTACTGGAAGTATAGAACACATCAAACCTAATAAAAACTACATCAAGGTTCATGAAACACTGAACGATCATTGTCCCTGTCAGAACAAGCCGGCACGCATCGCTGTCACCGCTCCCATGCCGGAGGCGGAGGATGGAGGGGGAAAAGAAGGGGGAAGGGAAAGAGAAGCTGGCGCGGTGAATTGGCAGTCGACGTCGTTGCCGGCGGCCAGGCATAGCCCCTTTTTTCTGCCGTCTATGGGAAGAGGGATGAGAGGAGGATAAAAGAGAGTAGGGCTAGAGTTTTGGGTCGGGGCTGGTTTTGACCCAGCGAGAGCGCGCTGGACCATCACATGGAATCCGACGGCCACGCTCAAGTGGCGCTCAACACAGCGGGCCGTGGGCCGTGTTGTCCAGGCTGCAGAGCGGCACATGCCTAGCGGGCCGTTGGGCCTCAAGCGGCTCGCGTGTCGCAAGCCGTGGGACGGGCCGCGCAAGCAAAGTGGTGTTAGAAATATGAGCAATTTACCAAATGATTTTATTAACAGAAATATTAGATAAAGCATGACTAATATAGCCGCGATAAAGCAAGTCATGCAACCTGACGGAGAAAAAGTAAATAGCATTTGCATATATGAACTTGAATTGAACACATCTAGGACAGACACTAGATCATGTTGCATATATGGAGTAGAACCTAACACATGTAGGGCAAGTACTAGTACGAGAAACTGTGGCAGGACATCTGACAGAGAGAAGAAGAACACATACGGGACAGCAGCAGCAGAAGCACTGGACTTGGGGTCGACATCCTCTCCAGCCATGTCGTTGCTGAGGTAGTCGACGTCGGGGAAGAAGTCGTCGTCGGGGAAGTAGTCGTCGGAGTCCGTGATGAAGAAGCCAGTAGTCGCGCAGAGCGCTTCCCAAAAACCTTATCACCCTTCTCCCGTACAGGACTCAAAAGGTGCGGTCTCGGAGGCCTACTGTCCCGACGTGCGGTGCACGCCGCAAGCCGGGATGAGGAAGACAGCAGCAGCTCAGAGATGGAACCGATGGCGAGGGAAGGAGTAGTTCTGGTGCATCTCTCTGGGAGGAGCGACCTCCCTTTTATAGGCGCAAGAGAAGGAGGCGAGAGGGCAGCGACGGGAGGCGAAATGAAGAGACGGAGGCGAAGCGAAGAGCCAGCAGCCGAAGGCTGCACCGTTCGCATTCGAACTCCACTTTCGCAAAAATCTTTTCAGCTTCCGTGTGACCTTTCGTATACCCATAGTGCGTGGCAAAAATTTAGAGATCGGCTCGGCTCATTCCCCCGCAACCCGCGTCGGCGCGTCGTGACGAGGCGTGGCATGGCGAGGCGGGCGGAGGAGGAGGAGCGCGCGTGGATATCCCTCTTGTTCTCATGCTCGTACAAGTGGGGAAAGAACCTCCCTTATAAGAAGGTCCAACTCCCACTAAACTAGCAATGTGGTACTAAACTTTAGTAGTATCCCTTGCCTTGCACAAATGGGCTAAGTGGGCCTCTAGGATTTATTAGGAATTTCTGAAATAGTTATTGGGCTGCCCAAAATAGACTAAATTCCAGCAATCCCCCACCAGATCCCAGAGGCACACAGAAATTTGCCTTTAGTTCCAAAACACTGTTTTATATACCGGTACTGCAGTAGAGACTGTTAAGTTGAACTTCCACCTAGAACTCTATGCTACACTAGTAACCAACTTGAACAGTGGACTGGGCCTTGAACTGCAAGTTTTCTGCGAATCTAGCTTCACATAAAGCCTTGACCGATACGTGGCTACCGTGGGTCTTCCCCGCGGGTGGAGCTTATGCGTCATACTCCGTGACCTTTCATGAGTTTACTAGAGAGAACCCTACTCTCATAGATTGCGACGTTTGACAATCAGACTCATATAGGTGTGTTCTTCAAAAGATGTTCTGCAGGATAACATCTCTGCTTAAATAAGCCACTTAGAACACATTAAGATATACATCAACCTGCCATGCAGATTAGGAGAGTATTGCATCTTCATGGAGTGGTATTGTGAATAGTAAGGATACTCTCCTCTCAGTTGACCAACAGCTTGTCTTCCACATCTAATTCACGGGATCTCCGATCACAAAGAATAGGTTACCACTGTGAACAACTCATATTGTGGGTCTCATACCCATCTCCCTCGATGCATTATCTATCACATTACGTGATAGACCCTTAGTAAAAGGATCTGCCAGATTTTTAGACGTTTGGATATAATCCAATGCAATAACTCCGGAGTTTTTCATTTTCCTGACAGACTTTAACCTTCTCTGAACGTGTCTTGATGACTTCATGTTATCCTTTGAGCTGCTCACTTTCGTGATCACAGTTTGATTGTCGCAGTTCATAAGGATACCCGGTACAGGTTTCTCAACAACCGGCAAGTCATTCAAGAGCCGGCGAAGCCAATCTGCTTCGACCGTAGCTGTATCTAGTGCTGTGAGTTCTGCTTCCATTGTTGACCTCGTTAAGATGGTCTGCTTGCAAGACTTCCAAGAAACAGCGCCACCTCCATGAGTGAATACATAACCGCTCGTGGCCTTTATCTCATCAGCATCTGAGATCCAGTTTGAGTCACTATACCCTTCAAGCACCTTTGGGTGCCCGGTGTAGTGAATTCCATAATTCGCAGTGCCTTTCAAATAACGCAAAACTCTCTCTAGAGCTTTCCAATGCACATCTCCTGGTTTTGAGACAAACCGACTCAGTTTGCTAACAGCAAAAGAGATGTCAGGTCTTGTAGCACTTGCTAAGTACATAAGCGAGCCAATAATCTGAGAATATTTCAATTGATCTCTAGCAATTCTTCGATTCTTTCGAAGTAACACACTCGCATCATATGGTGTTGGAGAGGGCTTGCAGTCACTATAGCCAAAGCGACTCAAGATCTTTTCCACATAGTGAGATTGAAGCAATGTAATCCCACCATCATCGTCTCTCAACAACTTGATGTTCAGAATGACATCAGCCACTCCTAAATCCTTCATCTCAAAACAGCGAGATAGGAAATTCTTGACCTCCTTAATAACATTCAGATTTGTTCCGAAAATCAGTATGTCATCAACATACAAGCAAAGGATAACTCCCTCGCCCCCACCATGGCGATAGTACACACATTTGTCAGCTTCGTTTACAACAAAGCCTGCAGCTGTTAAAGTTCTTTCAAACTTCTCATGCCACTGTTTGGGTGCTTGCTTGAGTCCATACAAAGACTTCAGCAACTTGCACACTTTTCCTTCCTGACCATCTAGTACAAACCCATCTGGTTGTTCCATATAAATTTCCTCGTCCAACTCTCCATTTAGGAAAGCAGTCTTAACATCCATTTGATGAACGAGAAGACCATGCGAGGCAGCTAGTGAAAGTAGAACTCGAATAGTGGTCAGTCGAGCCACAGGTGAGTAAGTATCAAAGAAGTCTTCACCTTCCTTTTGGGTATAACCCTTAGCCACGAGCCGAGCCTTGTACTTTTCAATAGTACCATCAGGCCTAAGCTTCTTCTTGAATACCCATTTGCATCCTATAGGTTTGCACCCATAAGGACGATCAGTTATCTCCCAAGTTTCATTCGCCAAGATGGAATCCATCTCGCTACGAACCGCTTCCTTCCAGTAGTCAGCATCTTCAGATGCATAGGCCTCTGAAATAGAACTGGGAGTGTCATCTATGAGATACACAAGAAAATCATCACCAAAGGACTTTGCAGTCCTCTGTCTCTTGCTCCTAGTAGGAACTTCATTGTTCTCCTCCACAGGACTTTCAAAGTGTTCCATCGAAATGGCAGGTTCGGTAATTGTAACTGGTTCCTGATTCGATGAACTAGGCATCTCCTGATTAGATGAGGTAGCCATATCCTTCATGGGAAAGATATCTTCAAAGAAAGTCGCATCATTCGACTCCATGATCGTACCGACATGCATGTCAGGTACCTCAGATTTTACAACCAAGAATCTATAGCCAATGCTATGAAAAGCATATCCCAGGAAAACACAATCCACAGTCTTTGGTCCAAGCTTCCGCTTCTTTGGAATTGGAACATTGACTTTCGCCAAACAACCCCATGTTCGTAGATAAGAGAGTTTTAACCTTTTCTTCTCCCATTCCTCGAATGGAGTTATCTCTTTGTTCTTTGTGGGAACTCGGTTTAGGACATGACATGCTGTCAATATCGCCTCCCCCACCATGCCTTGGAGAGACCCGATGTGTCTAACATGGCGTTAACCAAATCAGTTAGAGTACGGTTCTTTCTTTCGGCCACCCCATTTGACTGAGGTGAATAGGGAGGCGTCCTCTCATGGATTATACCATGTTCCGCACAAAAAGCATCAAATTCATTGGAAAAATACTCTCCACCACGGTCGGACCTAAGCCTCTTGATTTTTCGATCAAGTTGGTTTTCCACTTCAGCTTTATAGATCTTGAAAAAGTTCAAAGCCTCATCCTTAGATTTCAGAAGATACACACGGCAGTATCTAGTGGAGTCATCAATTAACGTCATGAAATATGTCTTTCCACCTTTTGTCAACACACCATTCATTTCACATAGATCTGAATGTATGAGCTCTAGTGGTGCAAGATTTCTCATTTCCGTAGTCGTGTGAGACTTACGAGGTTGCTTAGCTTGCACACACACTTGACACTTAGATCCCTTGACAGTGGTGAAACTAGGGATTAAGTTCAACTTCGCTAGTCGCGACATGCAACCAAAGTTAACATAACAAAGACGTGAATGCCACACATATGATTCACTATTGTTGCAAATATGATTAACAACTTTATTGCAAACGTCTGATAAGGATAAACGAAACATACCTCCTGACTCATAGCCTTTACCAACAAAGGTTCCATACTTGGATATTACAAATTTATTCGACTCAAAGACAAGCTTGTAGCCATCTCTACACAGAAGAGATCCGCTAACAAGATTTTTATTGACGGAGGGGACATAATGCACGTTCTTCAGCCGCACGATCTTCCCCGAAGTAAACTTCAGATCGACCGTGCCAACACCACGAACAGAAGCACTTGAACCGTTGCCCATCAGCACGGTTGAAGTCCCTGCGGTCTGATAAGACGAAAACATGGAAATATCACCGCATACATGCACATTAGCACCCGTGTCAATCAACCAATCAGGAGAATGACATACTGAAAGAATAGTGGGAAATATACCATACCCAGCATCCTTCATGTCAGTGTCTCCAATGACAACATTAGCGGTCTTGCCGCCTTTCCCAGGATGACGCTTGTCATAGCGATTAGGGCAACTAGGAGCCCAATGATCAGGATCCCCACACACATGACAAGCACCTTTCTTCTTGTCATTCTTCTTCTTGAAGTTCGTGTGTTGCACAGCCTTGTTCTTCCCATCAAACTTTGCTTTACCATCAAACTTGCCCTTGTTCTTGAACTTGTGGGGCTGGAAGTTCTTCTTCTGTACCAGATTGGCACTAGATCCTCCCTCAATACCTCGAGCACGTGTGTCCTTTGCTCTCGCCTTTTCTTCCACATCAAGAGTGCCAATGAGATCCGGGACGGAAAACTCCTGCCTCTTATGCTTCAGCAAGGTAGCAAAGTTCCTCCATGAAGGAGGAAGCTTAGTGATGATACCTCCGGCAACAAACTTGTCCGGTAGCATACAACTGAAGTGCTCAAGTTCTCTAGCAAATGACTGTATCTCATGAGCTTGCTCAACCACGGAGCGCTCTTCAGTCATCCTGTAATCATAGAATTGCTCCATGATGTACAGCTCAGTGCCAGCATCCGAGACCCCAAACTTGGCCTCGAGTGCATCCCACATATCTTTTCCATTATCAATTGACGCATAAGCATCAACTATGTTCTCACCAAGAACACTCAAGAGAGCAGCCTTAAACAGAGTATCCATTTTCTGAAAAGCTTGTGCATGTTGAGCATCAAGCTCTCCTTCAGGTTTGCCAAGAGTGGCGTCGTAGCAACTCATGGTTTGAAACCATAAGACTGCTCTCACGCGCCACCTCTTATAGTGGATACCCTCAAACATAGGAGGTCTCATGGAAGCAGCAAAACCACTTGGGGTAAATTGCCTATAATAAGGTTTTTGGATTGTTGGAAATATGAGCAATTTAACAAACGATTTTATTAACATAAATATTAGATAAAGCATGACTAATATAGCCGCGATAAAGCAAGTCATGCAACCTGACGAGGAAAAAGTAAATAGCATTTGCATATATGAACTTGAACTGAACACATCTAGGACAGACACTAGATCATGTTGCATATATGGAGTAGAACCTAACACATGTAGGGCAAGTACTAGTATGAGAAATTGTGGCAGGACATCTGACAGAGAGAAGAATAACACATATGGGACAACAGCAGCAGAAGCACTGGACTTGGGGTCGACATCCTCTCCAGCCATGCCATTGCTGAGGTAGTCGACGTCGGGGAAGAAGTCGTCGTCGGGGAAGTAGTCGCCGGAGTCCGTGATGAAGAAGCAAGTAGTCGCGCAGAGCGCTCCCCAAAAACCTTTTCACCCTTCTCTCATACAGGACTCAAAAGGTGCAGCCTCGGAGGCCTACTGTCCCGACGTGCGGTGCACGCTGCAAGCCGGGATGAGGAAGACAGCAGCAGCTCAGAGATGGAACCGATGGTGAGGGAAGGATTAGTTCTGGTGCGTCTCTCTGGGAGGAGCGACCTCCCTTTTATAGGTGCAAGAGAAGGAGGCGAGAGGGCAGCGATGGGAGGCGAAACGAAGAGACGGAGGCGAAGCAAACAGCTAGCAGCTGAAGGGCTGCACCGTTTGCATTCGAACTCCACTTTCGCAAAAATCTTTTAAGCTTCCGTGTGACCTTTCGTATACCCGTAGTGCGTGGCAAAAATTGAGATATCGGCTCGGCTCATTCCCGCAACCCGCGACGCGGCGCGGCGCGGCGCGTCGTGACGAGGCGGGCGGCGAAGGTGGAGCGCGCGTGGATATCTCTCTTGTTCTCATGCTTGTACAAGTGGGGAAAGAACCTCCCTTATAAGGAGGTCCAACTCCCACTAAACTAGCAATGTGGGACTAAACTTTAGTAGTATCCCTTGCCTTGCACAAATGGGCTAAGTGGGCCTCTAGGATGTATTAGGAATTTCTGAAACAGTTATTGGGCTGCCCAAAATAGACTAAATTCCAGCAAGTGGCCCGTCAGCGTTTTGTCTGTTATTTTTCAGAAGCATGTTTTGGATTGAATTATGTATAGTTTTTTAGAGAACTTTGCTCATAATTTTTCTATTCAAACTGATCCACCGAAATGTTTGTTTTAGAAAATAGAAAAGTAAAAGAAATGCTTCTGAAAAGCATAAAGTTCATGGATTTTTATTCATGTTTTCAGCTGCAAAATAAATAAAAGTGCTCTTTTTGAAAGGTGAATAGAACTAAAGTGAGAGTTAATTTTTAAGAGCATGTTAAAGTGCTTAGTGAAACAATTATGATTCTGTCATTTTATGACCAACGTTGTTAATAACATAATCATGATTTGTTGTTTATATGTGCATTTATTTCTATTTTCTGCCCAACGGTGATATAGTTTCAATTGCACAAACAGTTATATGTTTTAATTTTGACCAATGTTGAATTAATGCATGCAAATGTTGTTATGATCTCATTTCATTGTGGTTTTCAGGAGGGTACTACTTGATGAGCTGCATCAAGGATGTTCCAACCCTCAGAGGTGACAGCTACACTGAATGTAGAAAGAAGGTCGACTTGGCTTTTGTTTGTGCTGAGGTGGACTGGGTTGTGGACACTCCATAGGCGGTCAAACCACCAGAGCCAGTCAGAGATGCAAAAGATGATGATGCAGCTTGAAACAAAAAGAAGAGGGATCATGCTCCAGTGGAGATGTCATATACCCTCGACAACCAAAAGTGGCTCACCGCCAATAAATAGTGCATGGCTTTCATAAAGAACACAATTGAGAATGCTGTTGTGGGCTCAATTGCATTGTGTACTTCCGTAGGGAGTTTCTTGAAAAAAATAAAGAGCCAGTTCACTGGTTCTTCAAAGATATATGCTACCTAGTTGTTAAAGCAGCTGGTGACAGAAAAGTACATAGGCGGTGGACATGGCATAAGAGAGCACATCCTCAGGATGAGCAACATGGCAGCTAAGCTTAAACCATGGATTCGAATTTGGAGCTCAAACCTGCACTCCTTGTTCACCTGGTTATGACTTCACTTGCAAAAGAGTTTGACACTTTTGTTGTCAACTACAACATGTCGCCTGAAATATGGGACATTGAAAAGACTATAGCCATGTGTGTGCAAGAAGAGGAAAGACTAAGACCGCACATGATGGTTCTCTGAACTATGTGAAGGATAATAAGAAAAAGAATTACAATCAAAGCAACAAAGGTTCCCCTTCAAAGCCACATGGAAAAGCTCCCATGCAATATCAGCATCAGCAAAAGTCTTTTCCAGTGGACAAAGATACATGTCTCCATTGTAAGCAGACTAGTCACTACAAGAAAGATTGCCCCTGTTTGGATAAAGTCAATAATGGCAAAGAGAGGTAACACCATTGTTTTCTTTGTAAATTAATCCTTGTATACACAGTTTCCAAAATCTACCATGTGGATTGACACAGGAGCAACTGTTCATGTTGCAAATTCGTTACACGGATTCCATTCGACGCGGACTACGCAAAGAAGCGAAAGATGCATTGAAGTTGCAAACGGAGTTCAAGCATAAGTTGAAGCTGTCAGTGACATCTCCCTGGAGTTAGCTGATGGATACAAGCTTCTGCTTACAGATGTTTTATATGTTCGTTCATTACACATAAACTTGATTAGTGTTTCATGTTTGGATAAAGATCATTATGACTGTCATTTTGGACATGGCAAGTGTGCCATATGGTTTAATAATACTCATGTGGGTGTTGCTTTCCTTCACAATGAGCTTTATTTATTATCACTACGTGAAAAAGTGTATTCTGTGTGTAATGTGAATGACCATGTTTCCGCGTCGGATAAAGAACAAAAGAAAAGAAACAGAACTCATGACTCATCAAAATTATGGCATTGTCGCTTGGGCCATGTTTCGAAGGGGAGAATAGAAAGACTAGTTAAAATGAAATTCTTCCTCCATTAGAGTTCTCAGAGTTAGAACAATGCATAGATTGCATTAAAGGAAAGTATGTAAAACAAATAAAAAAGGGTGCAAACCGTAGCACAGGAACACTAGAAATTATTCACATTGACATTTGTGGACCATTTGCTGTGAAAACTGTGGATCGCTATGAATCGTTCATAACATTCACAGATGATTACTCCTGATATGGTTATATTTATCCAATCAAAGGAAGATCTGAAGCGTTGGATAAATTTAAAATATTCAAAGATGAAGTTGAAAATCAGCATGATAAAAGAACAAAGATAGTAAGACCTGACCGGGGGGTACTACGGTCGGCACACTCCATATGGCCAAGTCCCTAGACCCTTTGCAAGGTTCTTATAGGAGACTAGCATAGTTGCCCAGCATTCAATGTCGAGCGAGCCTCAGCAAAATGGAGTAGCTGCAAGGCGTAACCGTACACTTATGGATATGGTGTGCAGCATGATGAGTTACTCCACCTTGCCATTGGGATTATGGATGGAGGCGCTTAAAACCGCCATTCACACCCTTAATAGAGTACAAGCAAGTCGGTGCCCAAAACACCGTACGAGTTGTGGATAGGAAGAGTGCCCTCCCTACAATACTTAAGGGTGTGGGGGAGCCCAGCTGAGGCCAAAGTGTTTAATCCACATATTGCAAAGTTAGATCCCAAAACAGCCAGTTGCCACTTCATTGGCTATCCTGATAGAACAAAAGGTTTTCGCTTTTACTGTCCACAGAGATACACAAAGTTTGTAGAAACAAGACATGTAGTCTTCTTAGAGGACAAAATGATGAGGGGAGCATGGTAGCTCCGAAAATTGATCTTGAGGAGAAGAGGGTGCATGCACCTAATCCGATGATCCAGGAGCCATTTTTTTCACTACCTATTGTACCTGAGGTTGAGATGCAAGCACCTATTGTAACTCCACCCATGACAACCATGGGAGAATATTTGGAACATGTCCGTCACGACCCGACTGAACCCATTGTTGAGCATGAGGGGGAGGCGCAGCAGCCACTTTTAGAAGATGTGCCGGAAGTTGAGGCATAGAATGTGCCAGAGAATGAGGCCCTTAGAAGGTCTAAAATAACTAAAAGATCAGCTATTTCTACTGATTATAAAGTTTGTAACAAAGAAATAGTTCATATGGAAGGTGATCCCACTTCATATGAAGAGGCCATGAGAAGCCCTCACTCATCGAAGTGGCTGGAGGCAATGGAAGACGAGATGAAATCGATGAGTTCCAAAGATGTTTGGGACTTACAGAATATTCCTAAAGGAGCCAAACAATAGGCTGTAAATGAGTCTACAAAACTAAGTATGACTCTAATGGGAATGTAGAAAAGTATAAAGCACTACTTGTAGCAAAAAGGATTTATACAAAAAGAAGGGGTAGATTTCAATGAGATATTTTCCCCAATCTCATGTAAGGATTCCTTCAGAACCATAATGGCATTAGTTGCACATTTTGATTTAGAGCTACATCAAATGGATGTAAAGACGGTATTTCTAAACTGGGATTTAAAATAAAATGTTTACATGAAACAACCCAAGGGTTTTATCATGGAAGGCAAGGAAGATATGGGATGCCGCCTGAAGAAATCCATTTATGGATTAAGGCAAGCCTCTAGACAGTGGTATCTAAAGTTTAATGAGACAATTAAAAGATTTGGATTTAAAGAGAATGTTGAGGATAACTATATTTATGCAAAGTTTAAAAATGAGAAACATATTTTCCTAATCTTGTATGTGGATGATATCTTGCTTGCTAACAGTGAAGTTAGTCTGCTACGAGAAATAAAGAAGTTCTTATCCTCAAATTTTGATATAAAAGATCTTGGTGAAGCATCATATGTTTGGGCATAGAAATTCATCGAGATAGGTAAAATGTTGTTTTATGACTATCGTAGAAGGCATATTTAGAAAAGATTCTCAAAAAGTATAATATACATGCGAGTAAAGCCACACCTACACCAATAGTCAAGGCGGTGGTTTTGGGAAATTCCAATGTCCCAAGATCGATCAAATGAAAACAATACCATATGCTTCGGCTATTGGAAGTTTATAGTATGCACAAGTATGCACTCGCCCTGACTTAGCTTTTATCATCGGGGTAATCGGTCGATATCAAGAGAATCCATGCACAGAGCACTAGAAGATGGTAAAGAAAACATTGCGTTATGCGTAAGGCACGAAGGACCACATGCTAACATCCAGGATATCTGATTCCCTAAAGATAAGAGGGTATTCAGACGCAGATTTTACGGGAGACAAAAATGATAGAAAATCCATGTCTGCATACGTGTTCACTCTCGCTGGAGGGGCTTTTTTGTGGAGAAGCTCCAAACAATCAAAAGTTGCATCGTCCACGATGTATGCAGAATTTATGGCATGTTATGAGGCCACGGGGCAGATGATATGGTTAAAGAAATTTATACATGACTTGAAAGTGGTAGATTGTATTGACAAACCACTAAAGATGTGCTGTGACAATCAGCCCGCAGTATTCTTTGCTTACAACAACAAGTCGAGTAACGGTGCCAAAACAATAGAAATAAAGTATTATGTTGTGAAAGATAAAATCCAGAATCACGCTATAAGTCTCGAGCATATATGGACAAAGAATATGCTTACGGATCCGCTTACGGAAGGCTTACCACCCAATGTGTTCAAGGAACACTTAGCCAGCATGGGTTTAAGAGAAAGGCTATGATTTCTAGATCATGAGAGGCCTAAAAGAAACAGTATTTGTTTCAAAACAGAGAGGTATGTTGTGGTTGTCTGATTCTATCGGCTATTGAGCTGTGACGATAAAACATGCTTTTATGTATTGATATGTGATGAAATGAGTAAAGTACAAAGTATATGGTTAAAAATAAAAATTGAGATCAAAAAAAAAATGTTAGGTTGATCTCCTCCCGTATGAGCCCAACGACCCACCGGACCCTTAATCCACGCCCTGGTCGCAGGCATCCAACCCACTATGGTTGACGGCCCCTGTCACCTGCGTTGGATAAAGAGGTGGGGCCGACGGCACACAACACGAGGTTTGTCGTGAGCCGTACACCCCACCGACACACCTACCTAGATAGTGACGGGAAGGTCCGCCGCCGCCGCCGCCTCAGACCACACCCTGCCATCACCATTGCCCTCCACCATGTCCGGCACCACGGGTTCATCGAGCCAAGGAGAAGGTACTCCTCTTCGTCCCCATCTCTCCATGTTTCTCTCTCTCTCGGATGCATAGACAGCTCAATGAATAGAGATTGCTACCGACCTAATCTAGCCTAGGTGATCTTAGAGGGTCTATCACAACAGACCTCCAAGACTTCCCGAGGCCGCCTCCGACGTCACCGGGAGGGGGAGACGGCGGGTGGTGGCTAGGGCAAGCCATAAGTAACTTTGGATTATCAATCACACGTGTCATGTTAGAAACCTGACAGCATAGAATGGATAACTAGCAAACATGCTCAAATTTCAAATACATTGTCCAACTCCGAAGAACACAAGCGTATAGACAACAGCACATAACCACACGAAAATCCACTACACACCAGAGCACTCACTAAACAGATCCGCCCGAAAAACAGAGCGCACACACACGGCAATGAAAAGCAGAGAGCCACGAACATGGAACACGGCGGCAATCAGCCAATCACTCGTAGGTGGGTGCCGGCGCCGGCGCCGCGGCGGGAGCGGCGCCGTGGTGCTGCGACGAGGAGACGGCCCCGCCCAGGTGGTGCACGGCCTTGTCGTAGCTGACGAAGCCCATGAACCAGAAGTCGTGCGAGTCGACGGTGACGATGTGGATGTACTTCTCCGGCGGGCTCTCCTTGGCCGTGACGGGCTCGACGGCGGCGAGCTTGGCCAGCGGGATCATGATCTTGTAGTAGCTCCAGGCGGTCTGGCCCGACGGCGCGGTGAAGGAGAGCGGGCGGTCGCTGCAGAAGGCGACGTTCATGTTGGTGAGGTAGAGCGTGCCGGCGACGGGGCCCGTGGCCGTGGACAGGTAGCAGGCGAACGTCTTCTTTACGTGCTCGTCGGGGCCGGAGGCGAAGGTCTGCTTGTACAGCTTCTCGAAGCCGCCCCCCGTGATGGCCTTGGCGCCCAGGCTCAGCTTCCCCATCGCCGCGTCGGACATGGACGGCGCAGTCTTGACTGGAACAAAGAAGAAAACGGTCGGTGTGAGCAGAGCAGAAGCAAAGTATCATCGTGATGAAGGTTGGATGGGTTTGTGCTTACGGTTGAGCCAGATGTTGGAGGAGAGCTCCTCGGCCTTGCGGCTCCAGACGTTGAAGAAGTCGAGGATGTGCTCCATGGGGCTGTCCTTGGTCTCCTTGTCCGTCCGCCGCGCCGACGCCGCCGCCGCCGGCTCCGGTCCCCCCATGATGACGTACGGCGGCAGCTCCTGATCGCCGCGCGAGGCCGTCCACTGCGCCGCCTGCTGGTTCTCGGGGTGCGCCCCCGGCGCCGCCGGCGGGCCCATCTGCCGCGTGCCCCACCTCGCCGACTCGGCGGGCGGCACTGACGCGCCGGGCGGTGCCTGGGCGGCGTCCTTGCCGTCGACGGCTTGCTGCATGAGGGGGGAGGACGAGGGCGGCGTCGCTCCCGTGCCCGGCTGCGGGGCGGCGTACTTGCCCTCCATCTCCATGGCCTGCTGCGTCAGGGGGGAAGACGGATGCGGCGGCGCTCCCGGCTGTGGCGCGGTGGCGTCCAGACCGTCGATGGCGTGTTCCATCAAGGGATAGGAGACCTGCGGTCCCGGCTGCGGCGCGGTGGCGTCCTTGCCGTCCATGGCGTGGTGCGTCGGGGGGTAGGAGTGCTGCGGCGCCCCGGCCTCGGCCTGTGGCGCGGGAGCGGTGGGCGGTGTGGCGTAGTCCTTGTCGTCCATGGCTAGCCGGTGGTGCTGGTACTGGTGCTGCGGGACAGGGGAAGCGTGGGCTCGGGGGTGCAGGGAGATGATGGAGGTGGTTGGGTTTGGTACCGAAAGTGCGAGACGATTGATTTTGATGTTGAGGTGGATAAGGGAGGGTGTGGGTTTTATAGGCCGGGCGGTGGCATGTCGGCCGGGGAGACGAGAGGCGCCACGAAGCTGCGTCTGCTTCATGAGCAAGGACCTTCCAGCTTGGGCATGGTAGGCCGAAGCCTTCGGGAAGCGGGAATACGTGGAGGTCGGACGCTTAGCCGCGGCGACAACGTGGCCTCGAGCCAGTTTAGAATCTTCCGAGGGAAACGACTTTTCTCATGGAAATATCTCGATCGTGACATGGACATATTATGTCGTTGCTGAGCTGGCTAGAGGCCTAGAGCCGCGCGCTTTTCGATTTTATATTGAAAGTGTATCTTTTCAAATTTGTTTTGTCTTCTTTTTTGAAAGGTTCTGTTTTTTCTTGGCATTTTTGAATGAAGAAAAAAGAAATCTGGCCCTATGTGTCAACAGCGGGGAAAATATCAGCTGATACCGGCCCTTATATGCTACCATGATATCAATTTAAAAAAATCAAATTTAAACTTGTCAAGACAACCTCTAAAAAATTCAGATCAAAATTTGAAATATACATGAAGAAACAAAAAAGATGAATTTAGATGTGAAAAGAATGTACAGTACCTTTTTCAAATTTGTTTTGTCTTCACCTATTAAAAAAAGGGAAATCTGCCGCTGTGTCGACAGCGGCCGACTAGCGACAGCGAGCCACCTCTGGTGCCATGTCACTAGCGATGCAACCCAGTTACGTTGGAGGCACCGGCAAGAGGCACGACAACAACAACAACAACAACAACAACAACAACAACAACAACAACAACAACGGGCACACAAGGCTTATGTCTGCCTACCTGATCAGGGTAGCGCGCGCCCATAACCTTCCCTAGTTGGAGGCACCGGCGAGAGGCACGACAATAGACCCAGTTAGGACCTTCCCATAAAGATAAGCGTGGTTGCACTGGTCAGTTCGATATGGTGGCACCATGACTCAGCCAGCAGTTGTTCAAGTTCAATTTAATCCGGTTAAATTTGAATGCAAATATGCTGATCCATGATAAAATAACTGTTGGGGAACGTAGTAATTTCAAAAAAATTCCTACGCACACGCAAGAACATGGTGATGCATAGCAACGAGAGGGGAGAGTGTTGTCTACGTACCCTCGTAGACCGGAAGCGGAAGCGTTAGCACAACGCGGTTGATGTAGTCGTACGTCTTCACGGCCCGACCGATCAAGCACCGAAACTACGGCACCTCCGAGTTCTAGCACACGTTCAGCTCGATGACGATCCCCGGACTCCGATCCAGCAAAGTGTCGGGGATGAGTTCCGTCAGCACGACGGCGTGGTGACGATCTTGATGTTTTACCGTCACAGGGCTTCGCCTAAGCACCGCTACAATATTATCGAGGACTATGGTGGAGGGGGGCACCGCACACGGCTAAGAGATCAATGATCAACTGTTGTATCTATGGGGTGCCCCCTGCCCCTGTATATAAAGGAGTGGAGGAGGGGGCCGGCCTAGGAGGGTGGCGCGCCCTAGGGGGGAGTCCAACTCCCACCGGGAGTAGGACTCCCCTTTTTCCAATTAGGAGTAGGAGAGGGAAGGAAGAGGAAGGAAAGGGGGGCCGGCCCCCTCCCAATTCGGATTGGGCTTAGGGGGGGGGCGCCCCCTCCCTTGCTCCTTTCCCCTCCTTTCCACTAAGGCCCAATAAGGCCCATATACCTCCCGGGGGGTTCCGATAACCTCCCGGTGATCCGGTATTGTCCCAATCTCACCTGGAACCTTTTCGGTGTCCAAATATAGTCGTCCAATATATCGATCTTTATGTCTCAACCACTTAGAGACTCCTCGTCAAGTCCGTGATCACATCCGGGACTCCGAACAACCTTCGGTACATCAAAATATATAAACTCATAATGAAACTGTCATCGTAACGTTAAGCGTGCGGACCCTACGGGTTCGAGAACAATGTAGACATGACCGAGACACGTCTCCGGTCAATAACCAATAGCGGAACCTGGATGCTCATATTGGCTCCTACATATTCTACGAAGATCTTTATCGGTCAGACCGCATAACAACATACGTTTGTTCCCTTTGTCATCGGTATGTTACTTGCCCGAGATTCGATCGTCGGTATCTCAATACCTAGTTCAATCTCGATACCGGCAAGTCTCTTTACTCGTTCTGTAATACATCATCTTGCAACTAACTTATTAGTTGCATTGCTTGCAAGGCTTAAGTGATGTGCATTACCGAGAAGGGCCCAGAGATACCTCTCCGACAATCGGAGTGACAAATCCTAATCTCGAAATACGCCAACCCAACATGTACCTTTGGAGACACCTGTAGAGCACCTTTATAATCACCCAGTTACGTTGTGATGTTTGGTAGCACACAAAGTGTTCCTCTGGTAAACGGGAGTTGCATAATCTCATAGTCATAGGAACATGTATAAGTCATGAAGAAAGCAATAGCAACATACTAAACGATCGGGTGCTAAGCTAATGGAATGGATCATGTCAATCACATCATTCTCCTAATGATGTGATCCCGTTAATCAAATGACAACTCATGTCTATGGTTAGGAAACATAACCATCTTCGATTAACGAGCTAGTAAAGTAGAGGCATACTAGTGACACTTTGTTTGTCTATGTATTCACACAAGTATTATGTTTCCGGCTAATACAATTCTAGCATGAATAATAAACATTTATCATGATATCAAGAAATAAATAATAACTTTATTATTGCCTCTAGGGCATATTTCCTTCAGTCTCCCACTTGCACTAGAGTCAATAATCTAGATTACACAGTAATGATTCTAACACCCATTGAGCCTTGGTGCTGATCATGTTTTGCTTGTGGAAGAGGCTTAGTCAATGGGTCTGCTACATTCAAATCCGTATGTATCTTGCAAATCTCTATGTCTCCCACCTGGACTAGATCTCGGATGGAATTGAAGCATCTCTTGATGTGCTTGGTTCTTTTGTGAAATCTGGATTCCTTTGCCAAGGCAATTGCACCAGTATTGTCACAAAAGATTTTCATTGGACCCGATGCACTAGGTATGCCACCTAGATCGGATATGAACTCCTTCATCCAGACTCCTTCGTTTGCTGCTTCCGAAGCAGCTATGTACTCCGCTTCACATGTAGATCCCGCCACGACGCTTTGTTTAGAACTGCATCAACTGACAGCTCCACCGTTTAATGTAAATACGTATCCGGTTGGTGATTTAGAATCATCCGGATCAGTGTCAAAGCTTGCATCAACGTAACCATTTATGATGAGCTCTTTGTCACCTCCATATACGAGAAACATATCCTTAGTCCTTTTCAGGTATTTCAGGATGTTCCTGACCGCTGTCCAGTGATCCACTCCTGGATTACTTTGGTACCTCCCTGCTAGACTTATTTCTCTCTATCTTCTGCAGTGGTCGGGCATTGAGTCTTAACTTCACACCTTGTAACACAGGCAAGAATCCTTTCTTTGCTTGATCCATTTTGAACTTCTTCAAAACTTTGTCAAGGTATGTGAAGGAAATATGCCCTAGAGGCAATAATAAAGTTATTATTTATTTCCTTATAATCATGATAAAGGTTTATTATTCATGCTAGAATTGTATTAACCGGAAACATAATACATGTGTGAATACATAGACAAACAAAGTGTCACTAGTATGCCTCTACTTGACTAGCTCGTTAATCAAAGATGGTTATGTTTCCTAACCATGAACAATGAGTTGTTATTTGATTAACGAGGTCACATCATTAGTTGAATGATCTGATTGACATGACCCATTCCATTAGCTTAGCACCCGATCGTTTAGTATGTTGCTATTGCTTTCTTCATGACTTATACATGTTCCTATAACTATGAGATTATGCAACTCCTGTTTACCGGAGGAACACTTTGGGTACTACCAAACGTCACAACGTAACTGGGTGATTATAAAGGAGTACTACAGGTGTCTCCAAAGGTACATGTTGGGTTGGCGTATTTCGAGATTAGGTTTTGTCACTCCAATTGTCGGAGAGGTATCTCTGGGCCCTCTCGGTAATACACATCACATAAGCCTTGCAAGCATTGCAACTAATGAGTTAGTTGCGGGATGATGTATTACAGAACGAGTAAAGAGACTTGCCGGTAACGAGATTGAACTAGGTATGGGATACCGACGATCGAATCCCGGGCAAATAACATACCGATGACAAAGGGAACAACGTATGTTGTTATGCGGTCTGACCGATAAAGATCTTCGTAGAATATGTAGGAGCCAATATGGGCATCCAGGTCCCGCTATTGGTTATTGACCGGAGACATGTCTCGGTCATGTCTACATTGTTCTCGAACCCGTAGGGTCTGCACGCTTAAGGTTACGATGACAGTTATATTATGAGTTTATGCATTTTGATGTACCGAAGTTAGTTCGGAGTACCGGATGTGATCACGGACATGACGAGGAGTCTCAAAATGGTCGACACATAAAGATTGATATATTGGAAGCCTATGTTTGGATATCGGAAGTGTTCCAGGTGAAATTGGGATTTTACCGGAGTACCGGGAGGTTACCAGAACCCCCCCCCCCCCCCCGGGAACCATATGGGCCTTAGTGGGCTTTAGTGGAAAGGAGAAAGGGGCAGCCCAAGGTGGGCTGCGCGCCTCCCCCCTTCCCCTAGTCCTATTAGGACTAGGAGAGGTGGCCGGCCCCCTCTCTCTCTCCCCCCCCCCCCCGAGGAATCCTATTCCAACTAGGATTGGGGGGGAATCCTACTCCCGGAGGGAGTAGGACTCTCCTGGCGCGCCCCTTGTGGCCGGCCAGCCTCCCCCCCTTTGGTCCTTTATATACCGAGGTAGAGGCACCCTAGAACACACAAGTTGATCCACGTGATCTATTCCTTAGCCGTGTGCGGTGCCCCCAGCCACCATAGTCCTCGATAATACTGTAGCGGAGTTTAGGCGAAGCCCTGCTGCTGTAGTGCATCAAGATCATCACCACGCCGTCGTGCTGACGGAACTCTTCCTCGACACTTTGCTGGATTGAAGTTCGGGGATCGTCATCGAGCTGAACGTATGCTCGAACTCGGAGGTGCCGTTGTTTCGGTGCTTGATCGTTGGATCGTGAAGACGTACGACTACTTCCTCTATGTTGCGTCAACGCTTCCGCAGTCGGTCTGCGTGGGTACGTAGACAACACTCTCCCCTCTTGTTGCTATGCATCACATGATCTTGCGTGTGCGTAGGAAATTTTTTGAGATTACTACGAAACCCAACAGTGGCATCCGAGCCTAGGTTATTTATGTTGATGTTATATGCACGAGTAGAACACAAGTGAGTTGTGGGCGATATAAGTCATACTGCCTACCAGCATGTCATACTTTGGTTTGGCGGCATTGTTGGACGAGACGACCCGGATCAACATTACGCGTACGCTTACGCGAGACCGGTTCCCCCGACGTGCTTTGCACATAGGTGGCTTGCGGGCGACTGTCTCTCCAACTTTAGTTGAACCAAGTATGGCTACGCCCGGTCCTTGCGAAGGTTAAAACGGAGTCTATTTGACAAACTATCGTTGTGGTTTTGATGCGTAGGTGAGATTGGTTCTTGCTTAAGCCCGTAGCAGCCACGTAAAACTTGCAACAACAAAGTAGAGGACGTCTAACTTGTTTTTGCAGGGCATGTTGTGATGTGATATGGTCAAGACATGATGCTGATTTCTATTGTATGAGATGATCATGTTTTGTAACCGAGTTATCGGCAACTGGCAGGAGCCTTATGGTTGTCGTTTTATTGTATGCAATGAAATCGCGATGTAATGCTTTACTTTATTACTAAGCGGTAGTGATAGTCGTGGAAGCATAAGATTGGCGAGACGACAACGATGCTGCGATGGAGATCAAGGTGTCGCGCCGGTGACGATCGTGATCATGACAGTGCTTCGAAGATGGAGATCACAAGCACAAGATGATGATGGCCATATCATATCACTTATATTGATTGCATGTGATGTTTATCCTTTTATGCATCTTATCTTGCTTTTATTGATGGTAGCATTATAAGATGATCTCTCACTAAATTTCAAGATAAACGTGTTCTCCCTGAGTATGCACCCGTGCCAAAGTTCGTCGTGCCCAGACACCACGTGATGATCGGGTGTGATAAGCTCTACGTCCATCTACAACGGGTGCAAGCCAGTTTTGCACACGCAGAATACTTAGGTTAAACTTGACGAGCCTAGTATATGCAGATATGGCCTCGGAACACGGAGACCGAAAGGTCGAACGTGAATCATATAGTAGATATGATCAACATAACGATGTTCACCATTGAAAACTACTCCATCTCACGTGATGATCTGTTATGGTTTAGTTGATTTGGATCACGTGATCACTTAGAGGATTAGAGGGATGTCTATCTAAGTGGGAGTTCTTAAGTAATTTGATTAATTGAACTTAAACTTATCATGAACTTAGTACCTGATAGTATCTAGCTTGTTTATGTTGATTGTAGATAGATGGCTCGTGCTGTTGTTCCGTTGAATTTTAATGCGTTCCTTGAGAAAGCAAAGTTGAAAGATGATGGTAGCAATTACACGGACTGGGTCCGTAATTTGAGGATTATCCTCATTGCTGCTCAGAAGAATTACGTCCTGGAAGCACCGCTGGGTGCCAGGCCTGCTGCTGGAGCAACACCAGATGTTATGAACGTCTGGCAGAGCAAAGCTAATGACTACTTGATAGTTCAGTGTGCCATGCTTTACGGCTTAGAATCGGGACTTCAACGACGTTTTGAACGTCATGGAGCATATGAGATGTTCCAGGAGTTGAAGTTAATATTTCAAGCAAATGCCCGGATTGAGAGATATGAAGTCTCCAATAAGTTCTATAGCTGCAAGATGGAGGAGAACAGTTCTGTCAGTGAGCATATACTCAAAATGTCTGGGTATAATAATCACTTGATTCAGATGGGAGTTAATCTTCCAGATGATTGCGTCATTGACAGAATTCTCCAATCACTGCCACCAAGCTACAAGAGCTTCGTGATGAACTATAATATGCAAGGGATGAACAAGACTATTCCCGAGCTCTTCGCGATGCTGAAAGCTGCGGAGGTAGAAATCAAGAAGGAGCATCAAGTGTTGATGGTTAACAAGACCACTAGTTTCAAGAAAAAGGCAAAGGGAAAAAGAAGGGGAACTTCAAGAAGAACGGCAAGCAAGTTGCTTCTCAGGAGAAGAAACCCAAGTCTGGACCTAAGCCTGAAACTGAGTGCTTCTACTGCAAGCAGACTGGTCACTGGAAGCGGAACTGCCCCAAGTATTTGGCGGATAAGAAGGATGGCAAGGTGAACAAAGGTATATGTGATATACATGTTATTGATGTGTACCTTACTAGAGCTCGCAGTAGCACCTGGGTATTTGATACTGGTTCTGTTGCTAATATTTGCAACTCGAAACAGGGACTACGGAATAAGCGGACACTAGCAAAGGATGAGGTGACGATGCGCGTGGGAAACGGTTGCAAAGTCGATGTGATCGCGGTCGGCACGCTACCTCTACATCTACCTTCGGGATTAATATTAGACCTAAATAATTGTTATTTGGTGCCAGCGTTGAGCATGAACATTACATCTGGATCTTGTTTGATGCGAGACGGTTATTCATTTAAATCAGAGAATTATGGTTGTTCTATTTATATGAGTAATATCTTCTATGGTCATGCACCTTTGAAGAATGGTCTATTTTTGATGAATCTCGATAGTAGTGATACACATATTCATAATGTTGAAGCCAAAAGATGCAGAGTTGATAATGAAAGTGCAACTTATTTGTGGCACTGTCGTTTAGGTCATGTCGGTGTAAAGCGCATGAAGAAACTCCATACTGATGGACTTTTGGAACCACTTGATTATGAATCACTCGGTACTTGCGAACCGTGCCTCATGGGCAAGATGATTAAAACACCGTTCTCCGGTACTATGGAGAGAGCAACAAATTTGTTGGAAATCATACATACCGATGTATGTGGTCCGATGAATATTGAGGCTCATGGCGGATATCGTTATTTTCTCACCTTCACAGATGACTTAAGCAGATATGGATATATCTACTTAATGAAACATAAGTCTGAAACATTTGAAAAGTTCAAAGAATTTCAGAGTGAAGTGGAAAATCATCGTAACAAGAAAATAAAGTTTCTACGATCTGATCGTGGGGGAGAATATTTGAGTTACGAGTTTGGTGTACATTTGAAAAATTGTGGAATAGTTTATCAACTCACGCCACCCGGAACACCACAGCGTAATGGTGTGTCCGAACATCGTAATCGTACTTTACTAGATATGGTGCGATCTATGATGTCTCTTACTGATTTACCGCTATCATTTTGGGGTTATGCTTTAGAGACGGCCGCATTCACGTTAAATAGGGCACCATCAAAATCCGTTGAGACGATGCCTTATGAACTATGGTTTGGCAAGAAACCAAAGTTGTCGTTTCTTAAAGTTTGGGGCTGCGATGCTTATGTAAAAAAGCTTCAACCTGATAAGCTCGAACCCAAATCGGAGAAATGTGTCTTCATAGGATACCCAAAGGAGACTGTTGGGTACACCTTCTATCACAGATCCGAAGGCAAGACCTTCGTTGCTAAAAATGGATCCTTTCTAGAGAAGGAGTTTCTCTCGAAAGAAGTGAGTGGGAGAAAGTAGAACTTGACGAGGTAACTGTACCTGCTCCCTTATTGGAAAATAGTACATCACAGAAAACTTTTTCTGCGACATCTATACCAATTAGTGAGGAAGCTAATGATGTTGATCATGAAACTTCAGGTCAAGATACTACTGAACCTCGTAGATCGACCAGAGCGAGATCCGCACCAGAGTGGTACGGTAATCCTGTTTTGGAAGTCATGCTACTAGATCATGATGAACCTACGAACTATGAAGAAGCGATGGTGAGCCCAGATTCCGCAAAGTGGCTTGAAGCCATGAAATTTGAGATGGGATCCATGTATGAGAACAAAGTATGGACTTTGGTTGACTTGCCCGGTGATCGGCAAGCAATTGAGAATAAATGGATCTTCAAGAAGAAGACTGACGCTGATGGTAATGTTACTGTCTACAAAGCTCGACTTGTCGCAAAAGGTTTTCGACAAGTTCAAGGGGTTGACTACGATGAGACCTTCTCACCCGTAGCGATGCTTAAGTCTATCCGAATCATGTTAGCAATAGCCGCATTTTATGATTATGAAATTTGGCAGATGGATGTCAAAACTGCATTCCTGAATGGATTTCTGGAAGAAGAGTTGTATATGATGCAAACGGAAGGTTTTGTCGATCCAAAGGGAGCTAACAACGTGTGCAAACTCCAGCGATCCATTTATGGACTGGTGCAAGCCTCTCGGAGTTGGAATAAACGCTTTGATAGTGTGATCAAAGCATTTGGTTTTATATAGACTTTCGGAGAAGCCTGTATTTACAAGAAAGTGAGTGGGAGCTCTGTAGCATTTCTGATGACATATTTCTATAATATCAGAAATGCTACAGAGTTCCCACTCACTTTCTTGTAAATACAGGCTTCTCCAAAAGTCTGTATAAAACCAAATGCTTTGATCACACTATCAAAGCGTTTATTCCAACTCCGAGATGCTTGCACCAGTCCATAAATGGATCCCTGGAGCTTGCACACTTTGTTAGCTCCCTTTGGATCGACAAAACCTTCTGGCTGCATCATATACAACTCTTCTTCCAGAAATCCATTCAGGAATGCAGTTTTGACATCCATATGCCAATTCATAATCATAAAATGCGGCAATTGCTAACATGATTCGGACAGACTTAAGCATTGCTACGGGTGAGAAGGTCTCATCGTAGTCAATCCCTTGAACTTGTCAAAAACCTTTTGCGACAAGTCGAGCTTTGTAGACAGTAACATTACCGTCAGCGTCAGTCTTCTTCTTGAAGATCCATTTATTCTCAATTGCTTGCCGATCATTGGGCAAGTCAACCAAAGTCCACACTTTGTTCTCATACATGGATCCCATCTCAGATTTCATGGCTTCAAGCCATTTTGCGGAATCTGGGTTCACCATCGCTTCTTCATAGTTCGTAGGTTCATCATGATCTAGTAGCATGACTTCCAGAACAGGATTACCGTAGCACTCTGGTGCAGATCTTACTCTGGTTGATCTACGAGGTTCAGTAGTAACTTGTTCTGAAGTTTCATGGTCATCATCATTAGCTTCCTCACTAATTGGTGTAGGTGTCACAGAAACCGGTTTCTGTGATGTACTACTTTCCAATAAGGGAGTATGTACAGTTACCTCATCAAGTTCTACTTTCCTCCCACTCACTTCTTTCGAGAGAAACTCCTTCTCTAGAAAGGATCCATTCGTAGCAATAAATGTCTTGCCTTCGGATCTGTGACAGAAGGTGTACCCAACAGTCTCCTTCGGGTATCCTATGAGGACACATTTCTCTGATTTGGGTTCGAGCTTATCAGGTTGAAGCTTTTTCACATAAGCATCGCAGCCCCAAACTTTCAGAAACGACAACTTTGGTTTCTTGCCAAACCATAGTTCATAAGGCGTCATCTCAATGGATTTTGATGGTGCCCTATTTAATGTGAATGTGGCCGTCTCTAAAGCATCACCCCAAAACGATAGCGGTAAATCTGTAAGAGACATCATAGATCGCACCATATCAAGTAAAGTATGATTACGACATTCGGACACACCATTATGCTGTGGTGTTCCGGGTGGCGTGAGTTGCGAAACTATTCCGCATTGTTTCAAATGTAAACCAAACTCGTAACTCAAATATTCTCCTCCACGATCAGATCGTAGAAACTTTATTTTCTTGTTACGATGATTTTCAAGTTCACTCTGAAATTCTTTGAACTTTTCAAATGTTTCAGACTTATGTTTCATTAAGTAGATATACCCATATCTGCTTAAATCATCGGTGAAGGTGAGAAAATAACGATATCCGCCACGAGCTTCAACATTCATTAGACCACATACATCTGTATGTATGATTTCCAACAAATCTGTTGCTCTCTACATAGTATCGGAGAATGCGTTTTAGTCATCTTGCCCATGAGGCACGGTTCGCAAGTACCAAGTGATTCATAATCAAGTGGTTCCAAAAGTCCATCAGTATGGAGTTTCTTCATGCGCTTTACACCGATATGACCTAAACGGCAGTGCCACAAATAAGTTGCACTATCATTATCTACTCTACATCTTTTGGCTTCAACATTATGAATATGTGTATCACTACTATCGAGATTCATCAAAAAGAGACCACTCTTCAAGGGTGCATGACCATAAAAGATATTACTCATATAAATAGAACAACCATTATTCTCTGATTTAAATGAATAACCGTCTCGCACCAAACAAGATCCAGATATAATGTTCATGCTCAACGCTGGCACCAAATAAAAATTGTTTAGGTCTAATACTAATCCCGATGGTAGATGTAGAGGTAGCGTGCCGACCGCGATCACATCGACTTTGGAACCATTTCCCACGCGCATTGTCACCTCGTCCTTCGCCAGTGTTTACTTAATCCGTAGTCCCTGTTTCGAGTTGCAAATATTAGCAGCAGAACCAGTATCAAATACCCAGGTGCTACTGCGAGCTCTAGTAAGGTACACATCAATAACATGTATATCACATATACCTTTGTTCACCTTGCCATCCTTCTTATCCGCCAAATACTTGGGGCAGTTCCGCTTCCAGTGACCAGTCTGCTTGCAGTAGAAGCACTCAGTTTCAGGCTTAGGTCCAGACTTGGGTTTCTTCTCCTGAGCAGCAACTTGCTTGCCGTTCTTCTTGAAGTTCCCCTTCTTTTTCCCTTTGCCCTTTTTCTTGAAACTAGTGGTCTTGTTAACCATCAACACTTGATGCTCCTTGATTTCTACCTCCGCAGCTTTCAGCATCGCGAAGAGCTCGGGAATAGTCTTGTTCATCCCTTGCATATTATAGTTCATCACGAAGCTCTTGTAGCTTGGTGGCAGTGATTGGAGAATACTGTCAATGACGCAATCATCTGGAAGATTAACTCCCATCTGAATCAAGTGATTATTATACCCAGACATTTTGAGTATATGCTCACTGACAGAACTGTTCTCCTCCATCTTGCAGCTATAGAACTTATTGGAGACTTCATGTCTCTCAATCCGGGCATTTGCTTGAAATATTAGCTTTAACTCCTGGAACATCTCATATGCTCCATGACGTTCAAAACGTCGTTGAAGTCCCGATTCTAAGTCGTAAAGCATGGCACACTGAACTATCGAGTAGTCTTCAGCTTTGCTCTGCCAGACATTCATAAAATCTGGTGTTGCTCCAGCAGCAGGCCTGGCACCCAGTGGTGCTTCCAGGACGTAATTCTTCTGTGCAACAATGAGGATAATCCTCAAGTTACGGACCCAGTCCGTATAATTGCTACCATCATCTTTCAACTTTGCTTTCCCAAGGAACGCATTAAAATTCAACGGAACAACAGCACGGGCCATCTATCTACAATCAAACATAAACAAGCAAGATACCATCAGGTACTAAGTTCATGATAAATTTAAGTTCGATTAATCATATTACTTAAGAACTCCCACTTAGAAAGACATCCCTCTAATCTTCTAAGTGATCACGTGATCCAAATCAACTAAACCATAACCGATCATCACGTGAAATGGAGTAGTTTTCAATGGTGAACATCACTATGTTGATCATATCTACTATATGATTCACGCTCGACCTTTCGGTCTCAGTGTTCCGAGGCCATATCTGCATATGCTAGGCTCGTCAAGTTTAACCTGAGTATTCTGCGTGTGCAAAACTAGCTTGCACCCGTTGTAGATGGACGTAGAGCTTATCACACCCAATCATCACGTGGTGTCTGGGCACGACGAACTTTGGCACGGGTGCATACTCAGGGAGAACACGTTTATCTTGAAATTTAGTGAGAGATCATCTTATAATGCTACCGTCAATCAAAGCAAGATAAGATGCATAAAAGATAAACATCACATGCAATCAATATAAGTGATATGATATGGCCATCATCATCTTGTGCTTGTGATCTCCATCTCCGAAGCATCGTCATGATCACCATCGTCACCGGCGCGACACCTTGATCTCCATCGTAGCATCGTTGTCGTCTCGCCAATCTTATGCTTCCACGACGATCGCTACCGCTTAGTGATAAAGTAAAGCATTACAGGGCGATTGCATTGCGTACAATAAAGTGACAAACATATGGCTCCTGCCAGTTGCCGATAACTCGGTTACAAAACATGATCATCTCATACAATAAAATTTAGCATCATGTCTTGACCATATCACATCACAACATGCCCTGCAAAAACAAGTTAGACATCCTCTACTTTGTTGTTGCAAGTTTTACATGGCTGCTACGGGCTTAGCAAGAACCGCTCTTACATATGCATCAAAACCACAATGATAGTTTGTCAAGTTGGTGTTGTTTTAACATTCACAAGGACCGGGCGTAGCCACACTCTGTTCAACTAAAGTTGGAGAAACTGACACCCGCCGGCCACCTGTGTGCAAAGTACGTCGGTAGAACCAGTCTCGCGTAAGCGTACGCATAATGTCGGTCCGGGCCGCTTCATCCAACAATACCGCTGAACCAAAGTATGACATGCTGGTAAGCAGTATGACTTATATCGCCCACAACTCACTTGTGTTCTACTCGTGCATATAACATCAACGCATAAAACCTAGGCTCGGATGCCACTATTGGGGAACATAGTAATTTCAAAAAAATTCCTACGCACACGCAAGAACATGGTGATGCATAGCAACGAGAGGGAAGAGTGTTGTCTACGTACCCTCGTAGACCGGAAGCGGAAGCGTTAGCACAACGCGGTTGATGTAGTCATACGTCTTCACGCCCGACCGATCAAGCACCGAAACTACGGCACCTCCGAGTTCTAGCACACGTTCAGCTCGATGACGATCCCCGGACTCCGATCCAGCAAAGTGTCGGGGATGAGTTCCGTCATCACGACGGCGTGGTGACGATCTTGATGGTTTACCATCGCAGGGCTTTGCCTAAGCACCGCTACAATATTATCGAGGACTATGGTCGAGGGGGGCACCGCACACGGCTAAGAGATCAATGATCAAATGTTGTATCTATGGGGTGCCCCCTGCCCCCGTATATAAAGGAGTGGAGGAGGGGGCCGGCCAAGGAGGGTGGCGCGCCCTAGGGGGGGTCCAACTCCCACCGGGAGTAGGACTCCTCTTTTTCCTATTAGGAGTAGGAGAGGGAAGGAAGAGGAAGGAGGGAGGAAGGAAAGGGGGGCCGGCTCCCCTCCCAATTCGGATTGGGCTTGGGGGGGCACCCCCTCCCTTGCTCCTTTCCCCTCCTTTCCACTAAGGCCCAATAAGGCCCATATACCTCCCGGGGGGTTCCGATAACCTCTCGGTGATCCGGTATTGTCCCATTCTCACTCGGAACCTTTCCGGTGTCCAAATATAGTCGTCCAGTATATCGATCTTTATGTCTCGACCATTTTGAGACTCCTCGTCAAGTCCGTGATCACATCCGGGACTCTGAACAACCTTCAGCACATCAAAATATATAAACTCATAATGAAACTGTCATCATAACGTTAAGCGTGCGGACCCTACGGGTTCGAGAACAATGTAGACATGACCGAGACACGTCTCCAGTCAATAACCAATAGCGGAACCTGAATGCTCATATTGGCTCCTACATATTCTACGAAGATCTTTATCAGTCAGACCGCATAACAACATATGTTTGTTCCCTTTGTCATCGGTATGTTACTTGCCCGAGATTCGATCGTCGGTATCTCAATACCTAGTTCAATCTCATTATCGGCAAGTCTCTTTACTCGTTCTGTAATACATCATCTTGCAACTAACTTATTAGTTGCATTGCTTGCAAGGCTTAAGTAATGTGCATTACCGAGAGGGCCCATAGATACCTCTCCGACAATCGGAGTGACAAATCCTAATCTCGAAATACGCCAACCCAACATGTACCTTTGGAGACACCTGTAGAGCACCTTTATAATCACCCAGTTACGTTGTGTTGTTTGTAGCACACAAAGTGTTGCTCCGGTAAACGGGAGTTGCATAATCTCATAGTCATAGGAACATGTATAAGTCATGAAGAAAGCAATAGCAACATACTAAACGATCGGGTGCTAAGCTAATGGAATGGGTCATGTCAATCACATCATTCTCCTAATGATGTGATCCCGTTAATCAAGTGACAACTCATGTCTATGGTTAGGAAACATAACCATCTTCGATTAACGAGCTAGTCAAGTAGAGGCATACTAGTGACACTTTGTTTGTCTATGTATTCACACAAGTATTATGTTTCCGGTTAATACAATTCTAGCATGAATAATAAACATTTATCATGATATAAGGAAATAAATAATAACTTTATTATTGCCTCTAGGGCATATTTCCTTCAATAACATGATGCAAGGACAATGCATGAGCATGATATCAACATAAGCATGAGGGTGCAACATAACTATCCACCATATCAACAATGAACCATATCCAACTAAGCAGGACATAATGATGAGCATGAATATTACAGGTACAACACTACTCATAGCATAACATGACCATTATCATCAACCATAAATAACATGCAAGAACTCATCAATAACATTACCGAGTAAACACTTAACCAACTAGCAGTAAAGGAACAATGCATACTAACAGTACTCGGTAACCGACGTTAGTCATGCACCGAAGAACATAACCAACCCAACATGTACTATTATCAAGCATGGAAATATGAAAGTAATACTAACAAGTAGTTCATGATAACAAGGTGCAAGAAACATAGCATGACGATAATCACCGATCCACAAGCATGACCGAAATTACGACAGCAGTAGCAAAACCATCAAACAATTCTTAAAGATTCAAGTTGAAAACCAATACTACTTCATGGCTATCATGCAAATGGTGGTTGTGGCTTGCCTGGGGTGGAAGAATACACCGGGGAGAAGTGCGAGAAGCTCGCGGAAAGATTTGCCAGAAACAGTTCTCTCTTGGAGGGGCTGTTTACGTGCAAGGGAAAAAGGTCATTTTCACAGTGTCAAAACATCATGAAAATGTTACCAACAAAACGGGCTCGACAAAATGAAGAAGTGGGCTTTGGAATCACCTCATTTGGAGTTAGGATCAAAAAGATATGATAGTTTTTCTGCCAGGGACCTATTTGTAATCAAATCCTCACAGACAGGCCCTTGACAGAAAAACTGAAAGCGCCTTTCACTGGAATACGCCTTCTACAAGCAGAAAATGTATTCTTAGCCGAAACAGAGGCAAAGTTCGCTTTCGAATCAGGAAAACGTATTTTATTCTAAAGAAGCACGGGAACACTCCTTCTAACCTAGAAAACGCATTCTGGCGGGTACGTGACCACTTATCCACGTCAGCATCGTGTGGGTCAACACCCAGAGCGGCTGATGGGTGGGTCCCATGGGTGGTGGGTGTTGGAAATGTGCCCTAGAGGCAATAATAAAAGGATTATTATTATATTTCCTTGTTCATGATAATTGTCTTTTATTCATGCTATAATTGTGTTATCCGGAAATCGTAATACATGTGTGAATACATAGACACCAACATGTCCCTAGTAAGCCTCTAGTTGACTAGCTCGTTGATCAACAGATAGTCATGGTTTCCTGACTATGGACATTGGATGTCATTGATAATGAGATCACATCATTAGGAGAATGATGTGATGGACAAGACCCAATCCTAAACATAGCACAAGATCGTATAGTTCGTTTGCTAGAGTTTTTCCAATGTCAAGTATCTTTTCCTTAGACCATGAGATCGTGTAACTCCCGGATACCGTAGGAGTGCTTTGGGTGTACCAAACGTCACAACATAACTGGGTGACTATAAAGGTATACTACGGGTATCTCCGAAAGTGTCTGTTGGGTTGACGCGGATCAAGACTGGGATTTGCCACTCCGTATAACGGAGAGGTATCTCTGGGCCCACTCGGTAATGCATCATCATAATGAGATCAAAGTGACCAAGTGTCTGGTCACGGGATCATGCATTACGGTACGAGTAAAGTGACTTGCCGATAACAAGATTGAACGAGGTATTGGGATACCGACGATCGAATCTCGGGCAAGTAACGTACCGATTGACAAAGGGAATTGTATACAGGGTTGCTTGAATCCTCGACATCGTGGTTCATCCGATGAGATCATCGAGGAGCATGTGGGAGCCAACATGGGTATCTAGATCCCGCTGTTGGTTATTGACCGGAGAGCCATCTCGGTCATGTCTACATGTCTCCCGAACCCGTAGGGTCTACACACTTAAGGTTCGGTGATGCTAGGGTTGTAGAGATATGAATATGCAGTAACCCGAAAGTTGTTCGGAGTCCCGGATGAGATCCCGGACATCACGAGGAGTTCCGGAATGGTCCGGAGGTGAAGAATTATATATAGGAAGTGCAGTTTCGGCCATCGGGAGAGTTTCGGGGGTCACCGGTATTGTACCGGGACCACCGGAAGGGTCCCGGGGGTCCACCGGGTGGGGCCACCCATCCCGGAGGGCCCCATGGGCTAAGTGGGGAGGGGAACCAGTCCATAGTGGGCTGGTGCGCCCCCCTTGGCCTACCCCATGCGCCTAGGGTTGGGAACCCTAGGGTGGGGGGGCGCCCCACCTAGCTTGGGGGGCACTCCACCCCTTGGCCGCCCCCCTAGGAGATCCCATCTCCTAGGGCCGGCGCCCCCCTAGGAGAGCCTATATAAAGGGGAGGGAGGGAGGGGCAGCCGCACCCTTGAGTCCTGGCGCCTCCCTCTCCCCTGCTACACCCCTCCCTCTCGTAGTAGAACGGCGAAGCCCTGCTGCGGTGACCCCTGCATCCACCACCACGCCGTCGTGCTGCTGGATCTTCATCAACCTCTCCTCCCCCTTGCTGGATCAAGAAGGAGGAGACGTCATGCTGACCGTACGTGTGTTGAACGCGGAGGTGTCGTCCGTTCGGCGCTAGGATCTCCGGTGATTTGGATCACGTCGAGTACGACTTCCTCATCCCCGTTCTTTGAACGCTTCCGGCGTGATCTACAAAGGTATGTAGATGCAATCCGATCACTCGTTGCTAGATGAACTCATAGATGGATCTTGGTGAAACCGTAGGAAAATTTTTGTTTTCTGCAATGTTCCCCAATAGTGGGGCCTGCTGGGCTGGGTCAACGCCTTCTTCTTCTTCTCTCCAGCGATCGCCCACGGGACAAAGAGAGGCCGCCGATGCCGGCGCTCGCCTGGCCAGCTCCGGTCATTGTTCGCCATGCTCGGGCTACAGACGAGATCGGGATGGAGGGCCGCGTCTACCCAGGGGCTCTACGCACGCCGGGGAGGGCTGGAGCTGTGGCAGAGTTGGCTGCGGCGGACGGCGGACTCGGCGAAGATGGGCAAGGAACCACGGCCATGGAGAGGAGGCGTGGAGCTATGGGGAGAGTCCAGGGGCGTGGTGAAGACTGTGGTTGGTGGTGGAATGAGGAGGGGAGGGGCTCGGCATGCCTCGAATTTAGCCGGGATCCAGCGAGAGGCACTGCGGCCATGGGGTCGAGAAGGGGCTCTAGAGCTTGTGCTAGAGGTGGGGAGGACCTAGAGGAGTGCGGTGGAGGCGATGGTGTGCTCGGAGGAGGCTCGGGTGGGTTTATATAGGCGCGAGGCCAGGAGCCCGAGCTGGCGTCTCCGCGGATGCGTGGCCAGCGTCGCGGACGCGTGTGCTCGCGCATGAGCTCAGGAAAGGCGATGGGGAGGTGCAGACGAGCTACAGCGGTGCACAGGGACGAGCAGAGCTCGTGGACAAGAGGAGGAGGAAGCCATGGCGCGAATAGAGATGGTCGGCTACAGGTTTTTCGTGGGCGCGCGGCAGCAAGAGCTGGCGGAGGGGCTGACGGAAGGGAAAGTGGCTCTAGGAGGACGGCGACGACGAGAGGAAACTAGGGGACATGTCCGTGCTCGCTGAGACGCCGAGCAGAGGAGGGGCCCGAGCAAGAGGCCATTCAGCTCGCATCCATGGCATGCCAGGGCTCGTGATCACCGCGTCCGCTGGTGCCCACACTACCATAAGCTAAGCCAGACGATGTTTGGGGTGGAGTCCTTCCTGGGGGGTTACAACTGCGGTGGTAGTTTGGTTAAAAGTGCCCTGGTTAAAAGATAATTAGCCTATGAAGTTTACTGCAGTAAACTTGGATCAGAACTACTGATCAACAGGAAGGAGTTTGGAAGCAATGGAGTTGTCTAGTAGATTTAGGGTAAGAAGGACTTTCACCCTAGTAACTTGGAGAGGATTAGGATCAAGATTTAATGTAGTTTCTTAACAACCACATAAACTGGTCCAGAAACTAGATTAGGATGATGCACTCTGATGAAGCATCAACTTGAGCTGAAATTTGTCAAGGCCTAATTATTTGGTCATAGTAAGATGCTGTAAAAATTTCATACCAATTGGATTCACCAAAATGGTACTTCCTTCACAGCTATCTTCTCTGACCAGAATCTTGCAAAAATTCTAGAGCAATATTGCCTAGGTTAAATGGCGCCAAATTTGGTGGAGAGAAGTCATTAGGGTAGGAGAACAATCTCGTAATTTATCAGAATTTGTGAAGCAATATAAAATGCACTTGCTTCACAACCTGGAAATTTTACCAGAAGCAAAGATCTAGTCCTGTGCTCACATAGATCAAGGGATGGAGCTGAAATTGGGAGTAGTGTGCTAATATGAGCACATGAAGGAGTGTGCAAAATTTCAACTCATTTGGATAACCATAGCTATCACTTCCTTCACAAAGGGTTTCTTCAGACGGGAACTTTGAAAAATCACCGAGGAAGTTTGGCTAGGCAAATAAAGTTGACTTTTGGCACACGTCAATTATTTGGACAGGAAAAGATGTCCAAAAAGTTTGGGGTCAAATGGGCAAAGAGAAATGGCACTTGCTTCACAATGTGACATCTAGGACATAATAGTTAATGATTTTATTGAGCATGATGAGAAATTGGCCAATGAAATATTTTGCCATATTTGAGGAAGATATGACCCAAACAATTTATTGGAATTATTTGGGGATTTTTGGATGGGCAGGAATATAGGTTGCTTCACAAGCTAGAGCAGAAGGGTTATTCCTTTAATAGGAAAATGAATATTCTTGAGAAAAAGAAATTAGGGTTTGGTCATGGAGTGAAGTGACATGATTTTGGAAAAGTTTTGAGAATGATGAGCCACTTGGGAGAGGAAATGAATATGATTTCCCAGGTGACAAGGCCACAGAACCACTGAAAAAAACAGAGCAAAAACCAATTAAATTAAAAGAAAAAGAAAAGGGCCAAAATCCAGGTTGTTACAACTCTTACCCCCTTAAAGAAATCTCTTCCTCGAGATTTAGTTGCTTAGGGAACAAGTATGACTTGGGGACACCGTTTCCAACTCGGGTATCCTTTTTTTCCTTTAATTATTGTTTCCCCAAGAATTTCATACGATTTTCTTTCCTTGCTCTGGGGTGGTTTGCTTCACCTTTCCCCAAATCTTGATAGGTCTTTGCTCATATACCAATTCCTTTTTACTGACATTGATCCTCTCATACCTGGTGATATCCAACGGATCTGAGCATAAATTCTCTTCTAGTCATGAAAACCCTTTTACTTCTGTCATGGGGATGCTTCAAATAAATACATGCCTTCTCGTTTCAATAAATGTTGAGAATTCATCATGGCCACCTTCTGACGGGATCTGACTGCTCATGGGGGTACTAATTTATTTTGATTTGCCCCTTTGGCTCGAGCATGAGATAGGTACAAATGATTTGACTGCCGTTTGTCAGGAGCAATATAACGGTGTATAGAGTTATAACTGTGCCATACCTCAAATATTTTCATCTTGAGACTGGCCTGACAGGGGCTGACAGACAATTGCTTTTCCCGACAGACTGACCGTGTACTTGATTCTGCTGATGAGTATCCCGGGTCTGAGCTGATTGTTTGGATTTTGATTTTCTCATTTTGTCGGTATAACCATTTGGATTTTTCCACACTAACTATTCCAAGCAGTTCAGCGGGATATGAAATCCTTGTAAAACAGAGTAGGCCGCTGAGGGTATGCCTTTTTGGCTCCATATGGAATTACGGCCTCCGTCTGATTTGGGTATCCGGACCCTGATGGTCGTGCAAAAATCATCATACCTTTGCTGTCAGTCTGACCTTTTAACGGTCATGATTTTCTTTGGGAGGATACCTTACTGGAATACCTTGGCCACACATGTCCTTGATTCTTCGTATGACCAAGGACGTAATTAGCGCAATAATTTTGACATTATTCCCTTGTGCCTGTTTTTTGACCTGGGTCCGTACATATATGACATATATTCTGGACTTGTAGCGGTATAGAGCCTGTTGTTGAGGCCAATCATACAAGATGGTGACAAGGTTTTAAGGCATCTCCTTGTCAGTTGCGGGAATAATGACCTTGATGAACTTTGTCAAGACTGCTGATTCTATGATGTCATCCCCAGATTCTTGTCAATTCTGGTACTTCATGAGATGTACCTCTGCTTATTTTCCTTTACCTGACTCGTGAGGTTGTGGAATCCTCACTTTCCTTAGGTATATCTGCTGGATCCTTGCCGCAATCTCGTATGAGTGACTAGTATGACTGGGGATACATGCTCGCCATATATAAGATTCACATGAAACCAAACATTGACCTTCTGAAGAAGACACATGCCCCGACGGATTTGTGCTTCCGACCAAAAATATTGTGGATCTGATTCTTGAGCGGGACTGCCATACATTGACAACTTATCATATAAGATCTGAGGATGGTGTATTAGTATGATACTGACGCAGACTGAATGACCTACGAGAGAAGTCATCTGAGTAGCTTGCTGAGGAAGACTTGTTATCTTCTGCTCCAATCTTTTGTCTGGGTATCGTGCAGAAGAAGGCTCTATAGCTTACGCACGAAGCTTGGTCTGATTATTGTGCTCGAGAAGCCTGAGTTCCGTAATTGAGAAGCTTCTCTTCGGGTTTACTTGTTGAGAAAAATTCATTTCCGTCTATCAGAAGCTTTTACCGAGGTATCTTGCTGAGAAAGACCGGGTATCTTGGACCGGACATTGTTCACATATCATGCTGAGGAAGTTTGAGAAGCCTTTCATCATAAATTTCTTCTGATAATGTGTGGAAGAAGACTGAGTTTCTAACATCCCAAGATTCCTACTAACATTCAAACTGAAATCTACACACACGCCCATAATATTCTGGGGCTGATTATTTGCATGAGAAAATTTGTTTGACTGTCTACCTTGAGCATATCACTTCTGACTTTATTTCGGATGATAACATATTTCAAGCATCATGTATTGCTGAGCCAAAATTTTGTATGTGATCCATACCTTTGACTGAAAATATACCATGGCTCTTGTACCTGACTTGTCTTGTGTTGACTTGATCATTACTGCTGCGAGAATTTTGTACTGATGTAAACTTGAGTTATCAGTACTGTTGTGAGGAGTGCACACTAATGCAAACTTGATTGTCAGCCTCAAGATCAGATATTTCCCATTTTACTGCAGTTGGCTGAGAATTCCATTCTGTTTAGCCGAGTTTCTAAATATTTGAACTCCTTGCTGATTCTTCGGGTCTGGTGGCGGTTGATGAGCAACTCTTTATAGGGGAGAAATAATGTAACACCGGGGCCCAAAAGAAAGAAGCAAAAGAAAACTCACTAAACAAAACCACACAATAGCAATCACTACACACACAATCAAAGTCACATATTACTCCTAGTCACACAATATGCATGCCTACTTAAGCACACAAATCTCGCGGGATCTCTGGTGCTACGATCTAGCATGCTGTGATGGTGTGCACGAGGACGAATAAATGTGTGGAAGAATGGTGTAAACAGCGCTACACCAAGTGCTAGCTTACCCAGGTAGCAACCTGGACTAGCTCGGAGGCGAGGATGACTCGATAAACCTGTAATGGGACACAAAGGTCGCAACCACATTATTATCAAGCGGATGGAAAAGATCCGTACTCGTCCAAGAAATAGGATAGCGGAGAAAAACTAAGGCTGCTGACATTGCCCTTTCTAGATAACTAAGATCATTAAGGGTTGCCAAAATAAAATATCGATTCGGGATAGAAGCATGTCCATCCCCGAAACGATAGGCAGGGCTGAAAGGAGGATATCAGCGAGATACTTGAGCACCATTTCGGCAAACAGTGTCGGGATCACTTGGCATCACTCTGCTGGGATAGAAATGACACCAAGCAAGAAAAGAAAACTGGAGGAATGCAACGGCTGAGCTGTAGTGGATCCGAACCGATACCATCTACACTCACCAGATAAACCATTAGCAACAAGTACTAAGGCTATATGCATGCTATGCAACAAACAAATGCAACAACCAAAAGCAATAAACAAGCCGGACTTTAAACTACCGATTTCTACAGCTCGCGCTGACTAGGGCGTCCTATAGCCAGACCTGCTCTGATACCAAGCGTTGTGGCACCCCGGCTCAGATAAAACCGGAACGCCCCGTATTCCGGCCCAGAGATCGAGGAGAAGTCTTCTGGAATATGGCACTTTTTATGATAGAACAAACCAGCTTTCTATTATTACACGAATATGAATATAAGGTCTCCGATATTACAATGAACAACATCGGACGGCGACACTACACGATCCTCAGTTGCTCTATGCAAGCAGCAGAACAACTCGAAGCAGCGGAAAAACGTCTAGCAGCGGAACAACGACGACGGTGGTGAACTCCACTCTGCAGGGACTCTGGCTGGGACGCTTATCCTAGCTCGCACGAACGGAAACCACGTCAAGCAACCAAGCAATCACGGCATGATCTGCGAACTGGCATGACACGCCAGGTCAGTACATTGAATGTACTTGCAAGCTCACAATAACCAGAAGCATTCAAGACAAACAACAGCATGACAGTTACAGGTTAAATAGGAATTATCATGAGATCATCAAGATAACATAACATGAACATAATATCGCTAGAACAATATGATCATGGCATGAACATATAAATCTGATGATACTAGCATGCGACATGATGACACTACATGCACCATTTATTCTGCTCGGGTTACCTCGTAACCATCACATGCATCACTTACCAACTTCGGACATTACACGATCATCTCAGGATCAAATCAAGCTTGGTATAAACAATACCATAGTAATCATTAAATGACCACAAGGAGCTTGATCTTTACCCACGATTCTCGCACAACATCACGAATGTCCAACAACTCGGTATCCTCGATACCACGATGATCATTTCGGCGATCACAACCATGACCAACACTTGGTCTCAACCCGCGATCCTTCCGGCGATCACAACCAACTTATCTCAAACAGTGATCCTTCCGGCGATCACAACCAACTTATCTCCTCATCGAGCACATTATTATTATTATTATTATTATTATTATTATTATTATTATTATTATTATTACTATTGCTATTATTATTATTATCACTGTTGACTCATAATGTGACCAACTACGAACTGGGCCCTTATCCGCGGGCACGGCTATCGATAGATTTAATGTACACTCTGTAGAGGTTAGTACACTGTACCCACACTACGGAACCCATGGCCTCGCACTCCCATTCGGGTGGACCAACGACATTCCGACAAAACCGATCTACTACCATGACACTCTCCCGGCCACTCCGACCCACTCCCAACTGGACTAGTCCTGGGTGGCCTCGTGTCTACCAAAGAAACAACGACCACCGTCGTGGCCAAACGTCCCTCACGGGTACTGGATCCATAACAACAACAACAACAACAACAACAACAACAACAACAGGCACAGAAGGCTTATGTCCGCCCACCTGATCAGGGTAGCGCTTGCCCATAACCTTCCCTAGTTAGAGGCACCGGCGAGAGGCACGCCAATAGACCCAGTTAGGACCTTCCCATAAAGGTAAGTGTGGTTGCACTGGTCAGTTCGATATGGTGGCACCATGACTCAGCCAACAGTTGTTCAAGTTCAATTTAATCCGGTTAAACTTGAATGCAAATATGTTGAGCCATGATAAAATAACATGATGCAAGGACAATGCATGAGCATGATATCAACATAAGCATGAGGGTGCAGCATAACTATCCACCATATCAACAATGAACCGTATCCAACTGAGCATGACATAATGATGAGCATGAATATTACAAGTACAACACTACTCATAGCATAACATGACCATTATAATCAACCATAAATAACATGCAAGAACTCATCAATAACATTACCGAGTAAACACTTAACCAACTAGCAGTAAAGGAACAATGCATACTAACAGTACTCGGTAACCGACGTTAGTCATGCACCGAAGAACATGACCAACCCAACATGTACTAGTATCAAGCATGGCAATATGAAAGTAATACGAAAAGGTAGTTCATGATAACAAGGTGCATGAAACATAGCATGACGATAATCACCGATCCACAAGCATGACCGAAATTACAACAACAGTAGCAAAACCATCATACAATTATTTAAGATTCAAGTTGAAAACCAATACTACTGCATGGCTATCATGCAAATGGTGGTTGTGGCTTGCCTTGGGTGGAAGAATACACCGGGGAGAAGTGCGAGAAGCTCGCAGAAAGATTTGCCGAAAACAGTTCTCTCTCAGAGGGGCTGTTTACGTGCAAGGGCAAAAAGGTCATTTTCACAGTGTCAACACGTCATGAAAATGTTACCAACAGAACGGGCTCGGCGAAACGAAGAAGTGGGCTTTGGAATCACCTCATTTGGAGTTAGGATCAAAAAGATATGATAATTTTTCTGCCAGGGACCTATTTGTAATCAAATCCTCACAGACAGGCCCTTGATAGAAAAACGGAAAGCTCCTTTCACTGGAATACGCCTTCTACAAGCAGAAAACATATTCTTAGCCGAAATAGAGGCAAAGTTCGCTTTCGAATCAGGAAAACGTATTTTGTTCTAAAGAAGCACGGGAACACGCCTTCTAACCTGGAAAACGCATTCTAGCAGGTACGTGACCACTTATCCACGTTAGCATCGCGTGGGTCAACACCTAGAGCGGCTGACGGGTGGGTCCCATGGGTGGTGGGGCCTGCCGGGCTGGGTCAACGCCTTCTTCTTCTTCTCTCCAGCGATCGCCCGCGGGAAAGAGAGAGGTCGCCGACGCCGACGCTCGCCTGGCCAGCTCCGGTCACCGTTCACCGCGCTCGGGCTACCGGCGAGATCGGGATGGAGGGCCGCATCCACCCAGGGGCTCTGCGCATGCCGGGGAGGGCGGGAGCTACGGCAGAGTTGGCTGCGGCGGAGTCGGCGAAGATGGGCAAGGAACCACGACCATGGAGAGGAGGCGTGGAGCTATGGGGAGAGTCCAGGGGCGTGGTGAAGACTGCGGTTGGTGGTGGAATGAGGAGGGGAGGGGCTCGGCATGCCTCGAATTTAGCCGGGCTCCGGCAATAGGCACTGCGGCCATGGGGTCGAGGAGGGCCTCTGGAGCTCGGGCTAGAGGTGGGGAGGGCCTAGAGGAGTGCGGTGGAGGTGATGGTGTGCTCGGAGGAGGCTCGGGTGGGTTTATATAGGCGCGAGGCTAGGAGGCCAAGCTGGCGTCTCCGCGGACGCGTGTGCTCGCGCATGAGCTCGGGAAAGGCGACGGGGAGGTGCAGACGAGCTACAGCGGTGCACAGGGACGAGTAGAGCTCGGGGACAAGAGGAGGAAGAAGCCATGGCACGAATAGAGACGGTCGGCTACAGGTTTCTCGTGGGAGCACGGCAACAAGAGCTGACGGAGGGGCTGACGAAGGGGCTGACGGAGGGGGAAGTGGCTCTAGGAGGACGATGATGACGAGAGGAAACTAGGGGACATGCCCGTGCTCGCTGAGACGCCGAGCAGAGGAGGGGCCAGAGCAAGAAACCATTCAGCTCGCGTCCATGGCATGCCAGGGCTCGTGATCATCGCGTCCACTGGTTCTCACAGTGCCACAAGTTAAGCCAAACGATGTTTGGGGTGGAATCCTTCCTAGGGGGTTACAACTGCGGTGGTAGTTTGGTTAAAAGTGCCCTGGTTAAAAGGTAATTAACCTCTGAAGTTTACTGAAGTAAACTTGGATCAGAACTGCTGATCAACAGGAAGGAGTTTGGAAGCAATGGAGTTGTCTGGTAGATTTAGGGTAAGAAGGACTTTCACCCTAGTAACTTGGAGAGGATTAGGATAAAGATTTAATGTAGTTGCTTAACAACCACATAAACTGGTCCAGAAACTAGATTAGGATGATGCACTCTGATGAAGCATCAACTTGAGCTGAAATTTGGCAAGGCCTAATGATTTGGTCATAGTAAGATGCTGTAAAAATTTCATACCAATTGGATTCACCAAAATGGTACTTCCTTCACAGCTATCTTCTCTGACCAGAATCTTGCAAAAATTCTAGAGAAATATTGGCTAGGTGAAATGGTGCCACATTTGGTGGAGAGAAGTCATTAGGGTAGGAGAACAATCTCGTAATTTATCAGGATTTTTGAAGCAATATAAAATGCACTTGCTTCACAACCTGAAAATTTTACCATAAGCAAAGATCTGGTCCTGTGCTCACATAGATCAAGGGATGGAGCTGAAATTTGGAGTAGTGTGCTAATGTGAGCACATGAAGGAGTATGCAAAATTTCAACTCATTTGGATAACCCTAGCTATCACTTCCTTCACAAAGGGTTCCCTCAGACAGGAACTTTGAAAAATCACTGAGGAAGTTTGGCTAGGCAAATAAAGTTCAATTTTGGCACAGGTCAACTATTTGGACAGGAAAAAGATGTCCAAAAAGTTTGGGGTCAAATGGGCAAAGATAAATGGCACTTGCTTCACAATGTGCCATTTAGGACAGAATAGGAAATGATTTTATTGAGCATGATGAGAAATATGGCTAATGAAATATTTTGCCATATTGAGGAAGATATGACCCAAACAATTTATAGGAATTATTTGGGGATTTTTGGATGGGCAGAAATATAGGTTGCTTCACAACCTAGAGCAGACATGGTTATTCCTTTAATAGGAAAATAAATATTCCCGAGAAAAGAAATTAGGGTTTGGTCATGGAGTGAAGTGACATGATCTTGGCAAAGTTTTGAGAATGATGAGCCACTTGGGAGAGGAAATGAAGATGATTTCCCAGGTGACAAGGCCACAGAACCACTCCAAAAAGAAAAACAGAGCAAAAACCAATTAAATTAAAAGAAAAAGAAAAGGGCCAAAATCCAAGTTGTTACACCCATACCTTTATCGGGGGGTTCGGTAACCTCCCGGTACTCCGGTAAAATCCCAATTTCACCCGAAACTATTCCGATGTCCAAATATAGGTTTCCAATATATCGATCTTTATGTCTCGACCATTTCGAGACTCCTTGTCATGTTCGTGATCATATCCGGGAGTCTGAACATAAGCACATAAACTCATGTTACCGATCGTCATCGAACTTTAAGCGTGCGGACCCTACGGGTTCGAGAACTATGTAGACATGACCGAGACTCGTCTCCGGTCAATAACCAATAGCGGAACCTGGATGCTCATATTGGCTCCTACATATTCTACGAAGATCTTTTATCGGTCAAACCGCATAATGGTATACGTTGTTCCCTTTGTCATCGGTATGTTACTTGCCCGAGATTCGGTCGTCGGTATCTCATACCTAGTTCAATCTCGTTACCGGCAAGTCTCTTTACTCGTTCCGTAATGCATCATCCCGCAACTAACTCATTAGTCACAATGCTTGCAAGGCTTATAGTGATGTGCATTACCGAGAGGGCCCAGAGATACCTCTCTGACAATCGGAGTGACAAATCCTAATCTCGATCTATGCCAACTCAACAAGTACCATCGGAGACACCTGTAGAGCACCTTTATAATCACCCAGTTATGTTGTGATGTTTGGTAGCACACAAAGTGTTCCTCCGGTACTCGGGAGTTGCGTAATCTCATAGTCATAGGAACATGTATAAGTCATGAAGAAAGCAATAGCAACAAACTAAACGGTCTTCGTGTTAAGCTAACGGGTGGGTCAAGTCAATCACATCATTCTCTAATGATGTGATCTTGTTAATCAAATGACAACTCATGTCTATGGTTAGGAAACATAACCATCATTGATTCAACGAGCTAGCCAAGTAGAGGCAAACTAGTGACACTCTATTTGTCTATGTATTCACACATGTACTAAGTTTCCGGTTAATACAATTATAGCATGAATAATAAACATTTATCATGATATAAGGAAATATAAATAACAACTTTATTATTGCCTCTAGGGCATATTTCCTCCATCCCCAACATCAGAATTTCAACGACTCTGCCTCTACCTCTGTCCAAGACAAGGCATCATCACCCACGACATGACCATCAAGAACACCGAGGGGACTTATGTGCAATAAAGGGCCCCCCTCTCATCCAGACACACAAACAACAACTTTGGAAAAGAAATTAGAAATAAAATATTCTTGGATGGGGATTGTTTTGTATTTGGCTCCCTCAGATCTTTAGATTTTGTCTGCAGCCCCCTCAAAAGAATGCATCACATGCAACAGCTCTTTCATGAGTGTCAGATCAGAGGTACCATCGACTTCAAATTCGGTGATGCGACCATGGTGTTCCAGAAGTGCAGGATCGTGGCACATCTGCTGCTCAATGGACAACATAATACCACCATGGCTCTGGGAAGGCTAATGGTCAATGGTATTGGTGTCTTATCATTCCAATTTTGTAATTTCTTTTTGGAAATCCTCTAACTCACCAAAGCATGAATGGTCGGTTAAAAACATGAGTGCTTGGGTACTCACTCCTAGCAAGAGACATTTTCAAACTAAACTGATGCAGTGAACCATTTTTACTTTGGTCCTGTCCATTTTCTCTCTTCCATCAGGTGTCGCCAAAATCTAGGCCCACAACACAATGAATGGTAATTCTCGAGTCATTGGAAAAAGAGACTAAAGTGGCACTTCCCCTATCTAGTCCTCTTGTCCAACCTTGCGCTAGCGTACACGCCTTGCATTGCTCGTTCTTTAACGATGTCACCTTCTCTAACTGACATGTATCTTGTGTCTCCTCCCTCCTGCAACCCTCCTCCACACCACCCTCTTTGTGGCTCGAACCGACAACCCCTCTTCATCAATGGTTGACCAAAATAAGGGTAGTCCACTGGCCTGGGTGCGTGGCGCATACTACCTCCTTATCAATCATCGAAGATGACGTCAAGGGTGACCTCCTCCAATCGACCATGAACATAGGAGGAGAGGAGAGCTCCATGAGCAACACGTTGTCTTCGTAACATGCCTCCTCTGTCCAGTTTGCTGCCTTTCCCCACCCCCATTCTCCTGACCTCACTCCATCGGGTGAGGTCCTCACTAGTCTCTACACCATTGTGCCAACCACACTAGTCCCTTCAAATGCAGCACATGGCACTCCTGCAAAACGAGTGGCCTATTTGGTTTGGGATAAAGGTTTCCCCAATAACCTGTGCACCCATGAGTCGACGAATTTTATCTAAAAGATGAATTAGGGCCTCTTTGAGTCAAAGGATTTCTAAAGGAATTTTGAAGGATTCTAATTCTCAAGTTTTTTTCTTTACGTGAGTTGTTGACTATCAGAACCTATAGGTATTTTTCCTTAGGATTGTTTTCACAAATTTCGTCCACTTCAACCTCACATGAAGAATCTTACATTTTCCTACGCAAGATTAAACATTCATTTTGATCCTATAGAATGGCATGTAACTATATTCCTATGTTTTTTCTATTCCTGTGTTTTGCAAATTTTATGATTCAAGAGGACACTAGAGTTGGTAAATAAGCCATTTGTGTAGCCCAGAAAAGGGGACAAGCATTGAAAGCAAGGTCAAAGTTTTGGTCATGACAAAAGAACTGGTAAGGTGCACATTGGCTACAAACTGAACATACCCAAAACGCCCGCCATTCATTTTTCCAAATTGAGATGTTTTCTGAGCTAGCTAGACCGAGTTTGGGTGGGTTCGGTTTATGACCAGATTACCCTTCCTAATGTTGGCTAGAGTTGGCTTGCCAAAACAATTTTTTGGCCAGTGAATCACTCTCCCTCAGGGCAACTCCAATGCACTACCCCAAACGGGACGTCCGTTTTGTCCGCTTTTCGTTTGTTGGGGACGGGAGGAGAGGGGGCGCAATAGGGTCGTGTCCGTCCGGATTTGTGGATGTGCCAGCAAACCGCTCAATGCGCCGCATCTCATCCAATGTGCATGCAAATATGAAAAGAACAAAGGATGTAGCTAAATGGCAGCGGCCATAGTTCACGCAAGTTCATGCCAACCGGTAATAAAGTTAGCGGCCTATAGAATGGTCACCAAGTTTCACGCCGGCAACAAAGCCAGCGGTCGGCACACATAGAATGAACAAGTTTTTTTAGGGCCGGCAACAAAGTCAGCAGCCAGCACACTAGCCGGCCTTCAAACTGAACAAGGTCTAGGGGCCGGCAAACCAGCCAGCCTTCAAAATGAACAACCATAGTCCACGCCTGAGGTCTCACCTAGTTTAGGCCATCGCGGGCGAACATCTCCTTCAAAATGAACAAGTTTTAGGGGCCGGTAACAAAGCTAGCGGCCGACACACTAGCTAGCCAGGCTTGTTCTTGTGCAGGGCCTTGAAGGCTTCTAAAGATTGGAATGCCTACACAATGCGGCCGTAATTGTAACATGGAAGGACACAAGATGCATCAAACATAAATGGCATGATAACATGAAAGGGCACGAGATGAAAAAAACGAGAGGTTCATATCAAGTCACCAAGGCCTAGGCCACTCACGGGACGGGCTTCGACGCTCTCAAGTGCGGCACAATACTTGTTGCACTCTTGTTGAATGAACGCCCATCTCTTTTGGATTGAGCGGATGTCGCGGGTGCTCGCAAATTGGTAGGGGGCAAACTTCCTTCGCTCATGAAAGGTTTTGTGCACTCTCGTCCAAAAGACGGATCCTATTTGCTCGACACATGTCATGGGATCTTGCCTTGTCTCCATCCAACTCTCGCAAATCAAAGTGTCCTCCTCTTGGGTGTATGATCCAGTGTGAATGCTTTGCCTCCTCTTTTGTGCCTCGGCCCTTTGGGTGAGCTCATCGATAAACACCAATGGCTTCGCTGAAATGTCGACATCTTCTTCGACATCTTCACAATACAAGTCATCATCTTCATGCCATGAGTTGCCATGGTCGTCCTCATCTTCATCATGGCCGGCGAACTGAGTGTCATCATAGTGGTCGCGGCCGTCCTAGCTTTGTGTCACGTCGGAATCGAACGCTTGGCCTTGTCCGTCGACGTGGAAGGCCTCACCACGGCCCTCGATGATGACGTTCTTCATGAACACCGCGTAGTCAGGGTTGTCGACCGTCGGCGTTGGCATTGGCATTTCATCGAACGGCCTATGGGCGTCGACCATGTTGGCCGAAGGGATAGACCAGGGATGCTTCCTTTGCGTCCCGCTGGACAGTTGGCCAGCGCCACCGTACCCCAGTGTGACGTTGAGGTCGATGACGCCCGCGGGCGTGACCGGAGTGACCATGCTGCAATCCAGCGATGTGGAGAACCGTGTCTGTCCATGGCCATTCAGCGGCCGCCGCATGATACCCTGGCTTCTCGGGTGTGATGGACGAGCTCGGGAACCAGTGTTGCGGAGGACGAACGACCAACGAGCCTGTGCTGGCCGCGACCATGGCAGCGACCGAGAGAATGACCGGCGGTGACCGGCACAACCCTGTCATGAGGAGGGCGTGCGCCTTCGCGACGATGGACTCCTTTTCATCGACGTCGGCCAGGTGTTGCGCGGCACGCCGCGCGGCCACCTCGACAGCGTAGTCAACAATGGCCTTCTTCTCTGCCACCTTTGTCCACCGATTCCTCCTCTTGGCCGATTCGGCATCGAGTTTGGCGAGCTCCGCCGGCGTAAGCTCTGACCGCGGCTTCTTCGTAGCCTTCTTCTTTGCCGCTGGACGCGCGGCCATGGCCGGGTCGCTGGCCATGGAAGGGGGGATGGTTTTGGGCGAAATGGAGGGAATTTGACGGGTGTCCCCGACGGGCGGGCCAGGGGAGGACAAGGGCGTGCGTCCCATCAGTCTGCGCGTTGTCCGTTTCGACGCAAGACGGCCGAAATTCGGGCCAGAATGGGTCGAAAGCAGACCGATGCTCCCGCGCGTTGAGCCACCTTTTCTGTCCGTTAACCCCAAACAAACGTGAGCGGACGATTTGGGTTCGCGCGTTGGAGTTGCCCTTGTTAGATCAACTTATTAAAAAAAATCTGCGACACGAAAGGATGACCAAAATTTGGTAGGATGGCCAATCATTTTGGCTGGTGTGGGCACAAGTTACCGGGCCTGTGTGTCTTGGGCGACTGACTGCGGGTCCCACGAAGCGCCGGGTCCCGACGAAGCTGCGCCGTAGTACTCCCCTCCCGTCTGCCTCCAAGGTCCACCAGCACGGCAGTCGGCAGCGCACCCCGCCGCCCGCGTCCGGACGCCGCCAGCGCTCCCGTGTGTCAGCCTCCTTTCTCCCGCGCCCTCTCCTCCACCCAAACCTCCGCCACCTCGGCGCTCCACCAAACCGGTGACGGGGACGCGTCTCTCTCTCCCTCCCTCTCACACACATCCTGCTTCTTGAACCTTCAGCTTGGCCGACCTGGGCAGAGCAGAGCAGAGCTGCCGCCGGCCCCGTTTCTCTTCCAGATCTGAGTGAATAAGCGCTGCTCTCCTTGGATCTGCGAGGAGGGGGAGAGGGGTGGGCACGGCCGAGGCGGCGGTTCGCGCGCTGAGCAGGCGAGTGACCTGCAGGAGGAAGCATCGGCTGGCCCTGCTACGCCCACGCCGCCACTGGGAGGAGCTCGACCCCACCGGCGGTGCAAGGCCACCGCCCACACGGAGGTAAATATGCCACCTCGCTGCTCCTGTTGCCATACGCCAACAAGTAGTTTTGTGCCCATGCCTGCAAACTCGGTTAGCTTCCATGGTTGGTGTAATGTGTACAGATTTTATTTCATTTCTCTTACCGATGTCATTAGAGGGGATGCAAGTCTTTTTCCATGTGCTTAGATATCTAGACTGGATGATAACTGCTAATCAGACAACCTGGTAATATCACCTAGATAATCTGGCAATCTGCTAGTTGCAAAAACATGGTGACTGACTGACTGCTAAGGAACAATCAGGTAATATCACCTAGACAATCTGATACGTATCTTCTACAGTCTGATGGTTACAATAATATGGTAAGTCCTAACAGACTACCTGGTAATGTCACCCAGCTAATCTGCTAGTTTCATGAGCAACATATGGTGGTCATTGTTTGCTAAAAAACTTTGATAATAATCTGATAGCTGACATACTAGAACAGGATAACCATAATTCCGTATTTTTCTTGCCGAAAGGGGTCATGCTGAAGGTGGAATGGATCACAAATAACCTTCTATACAAAATGATAGTTTCAGATCAGCTCTATCATTTTAATTATTTTTGGCACACCAAAAAATATTCCACACATTGTAGTACTTGTGTTATTGTTGTGAAAAGTTTCAAGTATATATGTTTGATTTATTTGGTCGAAACAAAAGAGAGAATTTTAGATGAAGTGAAGATAGTGAGCAATACCTAGATGGAAGGGTGTAGGTGCATTAGGTTTCAGAAAATTCCATCTCTAAACAATATCTCAGCGTTACTGTTTTCCCCACAGGAAAATTATCTGTTCTGCTTAGTTGAACAAGTACGCGCCGGACAAGTAAATGGGAGTTCAGGCAGATCGAAGACCTCCGGGGGGTCTGGATGGCCTCTATGGGGTACAACTTGCGGGTCGGTCACCGTATAGTGATGATGAAGCTATCAAAACAAGCATTATGGATTCGTCAGCTATGGAGCAGCAGGGGGGTGTCGGCATGACTCGAAGTTTGAAGATCAAGTAAGGTTTCAGTTTTCGGTCCCATCATTATGTACACCATCCAGACAATTGTTAATTTGTTAGAATGGTGTCTAGTATGAAATAGTTGTGCATCACCTAATGCTTTGTCTTGTAATTGCAGGCAACTCTGGCGACAGAGACCCCCATGCCTGAAGCCTATTCACTGTAGTCTCTCATGTATGGTCAAGTAATCACACAATTCAGACAGTCAATATAATATCTCGTTTGTTAACTTAATTGCTAAAAATAAAAATTTTCTTTGAACCAGGTGATAAAAATGTAGCTGAAACTGTTGCTAATGTCGTCACTTCACTTCCTTTCATCTTTCTTGGACTGCAGACACCAAGGCAAGTACATCTACGAACAACTAGATTGCTTCTTCAAAGGTTGCCTCCTTATTGCATTTTCGATGCATAGCCATTTTTCAACTAACTGTCATGTGCCAGTTCTGCAGAAAGACCTTGAATACTACACTTTATGCTAACTCACTAATTGGAGTTGGAGTTGCATCTAGCTTGTATCATACTTCACGAGGAGAAATCAGAAAATACATGCGGTGGGCAGACTACACAATGATCGCCACCACAACACTGGTAAGTAAGACATGTTTATAGGGTAATGGGTACATCGGAATATATGTTACCTTCATCAATGCATATTAAGCAAGAAGAACTGTGAATTCAATGTAACCAAACTTGATGTGTTCATTCTGCTTAATAAGCTATCAGGCTATCAGCAGCATCCCAGTGTCTTGTAAAATTGTAATCAAATGAACTACTACTTGAATATTCCGAGATCTGCATGTGATAACCTTCTTTCTGTATGTATGTTTGCTACATCAGCACTTCTGTCAGTCTGATTTATAGATTATGCCTTGCATTTTTTAGCGTTATATTATGACTGCAACTTCTATATGAAGTATTTGATCTTCTTCACACAGTGCCTAACAAGAGCGCTTCGGGATGAACATCCAAGATTACTAATGGCGGCATCAACGTTGCTCCTGCCATTCCAGCCCTTGATGGTCACAGCCCTTCACACTGGGATGATGGAGGCAAGTATTTTTTCCCAAGCTCTCCTGCCATGTTACTTTTCAGAATAATAGACCATCCTAGGGAGGATTTATGTTCTTAACATATCCATCTATGGCCTTTCCCTTGAAATGACACACAAGAGTTCTCTTCTGCCACAGGTTTCATTTGCGAAACGAGCATCGACAGAACCAGAGCTCAAGACGGCACATAACCTCCACAGGATGTCGTCTCTGCTGGGTGGTGCGCTGTTCATCGCCGATGATGTCTTCCCGCAGACCCCCTACATCCATGCGGCATGGCATCTAGCCGCAGCGTTAGGCGTCTGCACATGCAACAAACTCCTTGAATGACGGCATAATGAGCTTATATGTTCTTGCATTGCCCCTCCAGCTGTCAACAAACTGTTGATAGCAATTCATCAACCTGTCGACATTTTCAACTGCACATTGCATAGGATCGGTTTACATTGAGCCGAAGAACATTGGAGAATTACTAGAGTATATTGCTCTCTCGGGGTTAGACGGCCTAAGGTATAAGTTTGTAACTGTATTTGTTGTATATGTATATTGTATGTCGTAATTGTTTTCCCACAAATACTGTGATTAGATGTAAAGATATTTTGTACTTATGTTCTATATTTGCTGTTGTAGTTTAGTAGAATGAAGACAATTTGGTTGTTGGCATTTTCCTTTCTGATCATTACCTTAAGTTGATATTTTTCCTCTGTTGACATTTCGAAGAAAAGAACATATTAGGTTAATAAAAAAACTTATCTTTGAAGACCATGTCAAGACTTGTGTTCAAGTCCCTCAGTCCCATAATATAAAGTGTTTTGTACACTAGTGCTATGTAAGAAATTTTGTGGAGTATCATCCGACTGAATTCCCAAGTCAGCGACGCACCTGTTTAGAAGGAATACAAATGGAGCTCTGTGCCATGCATGTGATCGAGTTCGACCATGCTGCCCTGCCCCGAGAGTGGTGTGGATGCTTTGCTTGCAGATTTGAGACAGCTCAGCATACGTGCGTGATGTTTTCATTCGTGTCGTCGCAGTGCATGGAACATTGCATGCTGGAACTCTCGTCTTTCTTCCTCGCCGTCCCAAGACGACGGCGGCGCGGCCAAGGTAAGAGGCGAGAGCAGGCTGGGTCGATAGCCCCCGGTAATGTTCCACTTGCAGTTCCATGGCGTTGGCGGCAGCTGGAGTCGAAGGTACCCAAAACCGTGAGATGAACGCCGGCGCCTCGGCGAGGTCGAGGGCGAAGCAGAGGAGGCCGTTGCAGACGTTGGAGAGGCTGTAGCCGCCGGGGATGGTGATGCGGTGCGGCATGGGCTTGGGCGTCGACGACGAGGAGACGATGGAGAAGCTGGCCTCGTGGGGCCTGCCGTGCTCCCGGATCTCCATGACCATCAGGGCCTCGGACGCGGCGGAGACGTTGTTGGCCACGGCCTCGGCGTGGAGGCTGCGGAAAGTGGCCTCGGCGGCGACGCTGCGCCACGTCCCTGGTCGGCAGCTTGAGCAGGACCTCCCAGACCATCTCTGCTGATTCCGGCGGCGGAGTAGGCCCCCTCATCGTCGGTAGATCGAAACCAAGATCGATCGGCTGCTAATGTCTTTTTTTTTTAAGACGGTGTGATTTAAATAGCTGGGCTGTCTACTAAACTGGGCCGCGTAAGTGGATGCAGCCCGCGCGAGGCTGGTGCTGGGACAGATGTTTAGTACCACCTCGGCTAGCGAGTGTGGTTTCGACCAGCTTATAAACCCGCTCGCCGCAGCTGACTCGTCCCTTCGGGGACATCCGATAAAATTGGAACGATACAGAGAAGATTAGCATGGCCCCTGCGCAAGGATGACACGCACAAATGGAGAAATGGTCCAAATTTTTTTGAGATTTCGCGCGCAGCTCCTTTTTCTTCTCAGACGTGCCCCTGGAGACTTACTTGCGCACCTTTGTTTCTTTGCGCACGCTTGCAACTAGGTCCCTCCTGGTTGCTTTTTACCACGAAAGTATCAAGTCCTCTTGCAGCTTCACTTCAGAACTGGCCCTCCAACTTTTCTCTAAATACAATACAGTCTGCCTCTTGGCAATTCACCTGGTCATTTTCTTGTAACTCCTTTGAATCATTATGTTCCCGTAAATTAGAACCAAAACTAAAGACTGGATGTGACAATATTCTCTGGTGTAGTTTGTATGTACGTCCTGGAAAGTGTAAACCGTAGTTCATTTTTTGTAAACTAACTCACACCTCGATTATGCAACTCGTCGTCGGTGTTCTAAAAGTGTTTCTAAAAACCCTACATTTTTTCATAAATACCCTAGCATCCTTTATGATATGAAATTCACGAAAAAACTTGTGTACTATATATAAAAAAGCATGTGTATGGATCATTTTTGTGCTGCTAACTTTGATTTTCTGATCATTCATTGGCAAACTTTGGTAGAATTCATGCCGAACTATATGGTATGGCTTTGTTATGGACCAAAGGACATTTTGGACGCGGTCATGCGTGATTGTACACCTGGTTGAGTAATACTGGAATTATTTCGCAAAAAAGAAGATCATATGCAAAAAATGGACACCAGACAAAAAAAAAACCCGATAATGATCAAGCCTAGTTTCCCCATGTTATTACGTGTGAGCCGCACAGACGACCCTAGCAACCTCCACTTATTCCTTAAAAAATCATGATGCTTGCAGAAGAACACCTTTTAAAATTCACAACCTGGAAATCTCACCATACAAATACCTGATACGGCATGTATGTACTATATGTATCATGATTCAAATTCAAATTTGACTTATAGATCAGGAAACAAAAATATAAATCTCATGGGATAGTATAGTGGGAAGAATCTGCATTTCCAATTTAAGTTTGCACTTCAGACATTTCCATCATCTACCTAACAAACATCATTGCCCTAGATGTAACTAAAAACCATTCTCATCCTTTGTCCGATGATTCCTCGAGCCATAAATTGACCACATAATTGTGCTAAGAGCTCTTCTAGGATGCTCCAACTTAGGTAGGTTAGAGTGTAATTATCTTAAACGTTCGTTGATGAACTTAGCTAGGTAAGAGAGTATTTAATCCTCAACGTTCCTTGATGAACTTAGCTAGGTATAAGAGAGTATTTAATCTTAAGCGTATGTTAATGAACTTAGTTGGGTAAGACAATATTAATTTTAGACGTATGTTGATCAACGGTAATCAAGGAAAATAAATAAACCGTCGAACAATGACAGTTTTTTTTACTTGTTCTAGCTAAGGCAACGATGTTTGTTAGGGTGGCGATGGGAAAATACGCCAAGTATTCGGGCTATATTGGCGGTAACCAATCCATGGACTCGGTTGCCGAAAGGTGCCATTAGAATCAACGTAGATGGTGGCTGTTGTGGGCTAGTGAAACATTTGTATTGGAGTTGTGGTGAGCGACTCATCACATCTTGGCGGGGTTTGGTGTATCCAACAATTGACATGTTTGGTAATACTGCAATAGAGATGACTCTTTTATCGATAGATGTATACCATAGGTTTGATTCATGGAAACATTCCTATGAACTATTATGTGGTCAAACTAATATCGGCCAAGGACATGCTCCTACGTTTTTAGAATGTGTGGGAGCCTTGCCAACCTGTAGATGGTGGCTGTTCTGGGCTAGTGAAACATTTGTATTGGAGTTGTGGTGAGCGATTCATCACATCTTGATGGGGTTTGGTGTATCCAACAATTGACATGTTTGGTAATACTGCAATAGAGATGACTCTTTGATCGGTACATGTATACCATAGGTTTGATTCATGGAAACATTCCTATGAACTATTATGTGGTCAAACTAATATCGGCCAAGGACATGCTCCTACATTTTAGAATGTCTGGGAGCCTTGCCAACTTTCACCGAAAAACCTTGATTTTCTACGGCACGGTGATCTTCCAGAGAGATATCCAAGCACTCTCCTCCTTATGTTGTCAAACGAACCACTCTGCCCTTCCAACAAGTTTTGCTTCAGGGTCTTTTTTTTTGTTGGAACATGTGACCGAACGGATTAGTTTTGGGTGCTAGGATTGAGTTGGGCCAAAATCGTATATGGGTTGGACTAGAGTAGGGTATTAAAAAGGTGCATGAAAACTATTGCTCCATTTCCATGGTGTTTCATCTGGAAAGACGGTTCCACTTTGGTTTTTGGGAGATATTTTTATTTGTGATTTCATTCCAAAAATTCCCCTTTCCATCTATTATTGATCTAATTCTTTTTTTAAATGACCAAAATATACATGGGACGTCAGCTGGTGGGTGCGTCCGGCCAACGAATCATTCACTAGGAGTGGTTCGATCGAGCGAACGAAAACGTTTGCAAGGAGAACCACTCCACGGCGAACCAGCCCAGACACGCCCCTTTCGCTTCTTTGTTGGGCCCGCTAAAAGCAACATTTGATAGAACTTTTTTTATTGCAGAAACATTGACACTATAAACACCTACTGGAAATTGCCACGGTAGCCTACCAATGAAAATACCTACATGGAAAAAAGACCATACTAAATCTAAAAAAATAAGAAACATACAAAAACAAATATTCTGGACCAAAATGCAGATAAAGAAGATGATGCACAACAAATTTGCATATTAATTAAAAAAAGACGTACAAGGAATTTTCCATGCTTTATATTTTCATTTTAAAAACATAGAAATCATTAGGGCTGGAATTCGAGCCAAGTCGAGCCAGCTCGGCTCGACTCGCTAAAGCTCGTTTTGTTAACGAGCTAGCCCGACTCGACTCGTTATTATAACGAACTCAAACCCAAGATTGGCTCGACTCGTACAACTCGCGAGCTGGCTCGTTTAGCTTGTTAAACTCGTTAAAGATATGAACATTAAACCTCAAATATGAAAAAATAATTATGTATATATTCTAAACATATACATACCAAACAATTGTAATTTTCTTGTAACACATGAGTCTCTTGGGACGCTGGGCTTCAATGGCTGGGCCTTGCGTTGTGCGCCTATGACGCATGGTGAGTGACTGATTTTTTTTGGATTGGGAGTGGCTGATCTTTTATACCGAGCCTAACGACTTACATGGGTACTCGTGAGATTGACTTGTTTAACTCGGTCTATAAACGATCTTAAACCAAAGCTCAGCTCGACTCGTGATTCTTCGAGTTCGAGTCAATTCGAGCCAAGTCACGAGCTATTCGTTTAGCTCGCGAGCTTCGAGCTTTTTTTTCAGCCATCATACACATGAAATTTTCATGATAAAAATAAAAATAAAACTGCCATGCTCTTAGTAATAAAATTGACATGTTATTAAAAACAAAATTGTCATGCTCGAGTATGCAGGCCGGCCGTTTGTTCCACACACACGCCGTTTGTTATAGGCGTAGTCAAGGTCCGGCAACGTTCATACGGGCCCGGCGTCTTTGTCGATCAGATGAAATGTGGGACTTCTCCTAAAAATGTGAGACATGGTGTCGTCCAAAGGTCTGGTTGCTCCTTCGATCTAGGTGGAGTCTTCGAGGCATTTCCATAGCCCCGCGTCGCGCGAGAGAAGAAGGCGTTGGTCGACATGAGAAGGAGACATGGAACAAACTGCTGCTTGAGCTGATCTAACGCCATATCGTGTTGATTTTCCTAGGTCTCATAGTTTTCCCAAAGCTAAACAGGAGTTTTCTTTTCTTCCGGGAAGATGCCAAATAGGAGGATGAAACAATGTTGTAACTGCATGAAACATTGAGCCTTTGCCCCCACCATTTGTCGGCATAGTAGAGCCTCCTCAACTGGGGAACAATTTGCCTGAGTCTTTCCCCCTCCATGTGTGATTGGCTGGCCGGGCAGAGTAGCTACATTACCTGCGTACGTATGTCATGTGGAACAAACGGCCGGCCTGCATAGCATAATCATTAGCGTTCAGTCAATTACCCGGTATTCCTGGTCTTCATAGTACTACTTTGAATTTACATGTCCCTATCCTGTTCAGCAAGTGTCTTACCGAGATCTGTATTCACCTTTAAGCATATTGTATTGCACATGAAGAACTGTCTGGCCAGACGCTCTCTTAAAGGCATGGTTTAAGTTGGCCATCCGTTAGTCCTTGGATCGAACCTCACATGCATAATGCATGTCTCTATCCAACAGATCAAGAGTCAACAGTCAAAACTAAAACTTCCTTTTTGATAATCATACTTCACGCGATCGTTCTGCTGGCAACAAATGTCAGGCTGCGGCAAGCATCGACGAGCAAAACTGCCAAGAGCAGCACGACAGAACTGATACTTGTACACCTACCAAACACGGCCCTCTAAACTTCACTAAAACGCACCCGCAAAAAAAAAACTTCACTAAAACGGACTAAGGGAGCAACTCTCCAAAAAATATCACTATTGCCCCGATACATCAACATAAACTAAGCGCTTGATGATGTTTATCATATGTAGTTTTTTGGACATCAAACTTTGACTTTCCAGGCCGTGTACAGCAAAGGCAACTATACACGTTGTCAATATGAGTGCCTATATCTGATTCGATTGTTCTATATTTAAGTCGATGGTGATGGCCATCTAATCTGATATACAGTATATATTTATTTCATACATATGACTCATGGCATTAACTTACACATAACAAATACTCAAGCTTCTTAAATTAAGCAAAATCACATCAACATTAAATGCAACAAGTGAATTTTCATTTTTACTATATATGCTCCTTAGCATTTCCTCATGGACCAGAGGCACTGCCTGCCATCACGTAGACAGAGTGTTGGAGTTGAAATGCGGCATGTCCTCCGGTAGCGCTTGCCGTACTATTGTCGAGATTACTCATCATCCATGTACCCGTGCTACCACCATCATCGGAGGGTACTGGACGTCCCTCTTCCTGAGGTGGCCACGCAAATCTTGGCTTCTGAGGAGGCACCTGTGGTGGCGGTACCGACTTGGCGATGACCCGCACCACATCAGGCATGGTTGGACGGTCTGACGGGTTCGGGTTGCTGCAGGCCAGGCCTAGGAGCAGCAGGCGTTCCGCATCGTCAGTAGTATCTAGCTGCTCCTCGGTGTCAAGAGTTGAACCGTCGGTCAACATGGCATCCACACACTCCAGTAGCCTCCCCTCACGGTGAAGGCGCCACACCCTATCTGTGATATGTATGTCGTCATCATCCACCACCTCGTGATCAGCCAATGCCCGCAGCCCATTGACAATCTCGAGGATGAGCACCCCAAGCGCATAGATATCAGTCTGCCGCGTCGCCTTGCGGCTAACCGGGTACTCTGGCGCGATGTAGCCCCAGGTGCCACCCACGCCGGTGACGGAATTCCTGTCGATGGAGACGGTGCAGGCCAGGCCGAAGTCACCAAGACGGGCCTGAAAGCTCGAGTCCAGCATGATGTTGCTCGCCTTGATGTCACGGTGGAGCACCATGGGCTCGTACTCGTGGTGGACATAGTGCAGGCCGGTGGCTACGCCCTTGATGATCTCATAGCGGGTTGCCCATTGCCAGATGGCGCCATCGGTGTTCTGCTGTCTGGTGCCGCTGCCTCCTCTATGGAAGAGATGCTGGTCTAGGCTACCATTTGCCATGAACTCGAACACAAGCAGCGGCACTCCTTTGTTGTATGACCACCCTGAAATTAGTTTATGTGCAGAGTTATGAAATTGGTGTTTTTCTACAAGTGCATAGCTAGAAGTTTAGAATGGGTCTGTAACCGATGGATCCCCGTTGCTAAGCCAGTCACATCTGACCTCTAACCACAATTAGTTATCCTCAACTCCATATAGGACCCTACAGGCAATATAGGACAATATATGACCACCCATGCAATACATGACTCCATATAGGACCCTACAGGAAATTATCTGAAAATATTTAGGTGATGTACGTATATCCACCACCACCAATACAAAATTTCAAATCCAAATAAAAACAGAGCATAATAAACAAAACAAAGACCAAACCAACAGCGAGAGTAGCAATGAGCTAAATTCACAGCCCAACGCAGATTAAATGTACTGTTTGGATGATGCTCACCGATGAGGGGGACGATGTTCTTGTGGCGCAACCGGTTGATGATGCTGACCTCGGCGAGGAAATCGTCGTAGCGGCAATTCTGCACATCGCGCGTAAACCTCTTGATGGCCACGTCCATGGGCCGCTCCATCTTGGAAGCGGCGGCGGGGAGCGTGCACCTGTACACAGTGCCAAAACCTCCTCTGCCGAGCTTCATGTCCTCATGGAATTTGCGGGTGGCCTTGTTGATGTCTGCGAAGTCGATCTTCAATGGGACCCCTGGGAGTCGCTCCATAGACTTGGCGAGCTGGTCCAGGTCCTTGTGCCACCGCCGGTACCTCGAGTTCAAGTAGCACGCCACGGCGGCGGCCATTGCGGCGGCAGTGGCTATGGACCCGGGGACGGATGACAGGATGGTTACCTTCCTCGACTGGGTGCCTCCTTTGTCGTGGTAGTGGGGAGGGAGGCCTTCAACCGTTGCCCTACATGTGATGCCTCGGGGCTGAAGCAATTGTGCAGCCGTGGAGACGAGGCCGAAACTAGCATACGGGAAATCGATGCTGATGTTCTGTTGCATCTCGACTATGTTGTAATCAGGCTTTGGCTTGCCTTCAACGTCCACGTAGACCGAGAAACTGCGCCCCACGCGGTTGTAGTCGATCCACACTGAATAGTTAGAGATGGCATCTGCCACCTCCTGATGGATGATGATTTCCACTACCATGGCGCGACCATTGTACCTTGCGGTCGTGAGGTTAGCCAGCACGCCCATCCCGACTGAGACGGAGCTGCCGGAGAAGGAGGCGCTTCGGGTTACAGATTTGGGGTCGACGAAGCCGATGTCTCTGGCCACCAGTTGCTTCGCTAAGGAGCTATTTGCCCCGTTGTATTCGAGATCAATTAGGGCCCAATGGGGGAGGATGAGGAAGGCGATGCCGCTATGCCTCTGGTCCGGTAGCGGCTGATAGACGACGGTGACGCTGAAGGACGCCTCGTCGGTCCCCAGTTGGTCCTGGCGAACTCGGGACAAAGGAATCCAGAATCCGAAGGTGGACAACACTACGGTGTTGTTCACATCGGAGCGGCCAGCTGGTAACGGAGGAGGCTGAGGCCAACCGTATTGTTCACATCTGGGTGGGACCAGTTACCGAAAAATAAGCTGAGGACTCGGCCGGATGCTTTGTCCATCAGATGAAAACTGGAAAGGGCGTGGTCCATGGTGTAGTGGCTCCTCCGATCCTTGTCGGAATCGGGGCTTTTGCACTGCTGCGCCTTGGCCTCGGACAAGGACGACAGGGTCAACAGGAGGAGAAGACATGGGACAAGCTGCTTCGGCTGATCTAACGCCATTGTATGCTTCCCCCACTTTTGCTAGCTAGCCCTCTGCCTCACCTTAGTCGGTAATAGCTTGCTTTATATACTAGTAATCCAGTGAGTGAGCTTACGTGTGCAGATTTCACAATCTATTAACATCGATGCACCCTATATATTCAGAGCCTGTGATTGTAGGAATTTTGCTAGTAGGCCTTTGGCCCAAATCCCAACTAAAATTCTGAAATTCTCTTGGCCCATTCATGCACACATGTGAATGGAATGAGTGAAACTAAAGTTTAGTCCCACCATGTAAGTTGAGTGAGAGTTGCATCTCTTTATAAGGTGAGTTCTTCTACCATTTGTATGAGCATGAGAAAAGGAGACCTACACGCGCGCTCCTCCTCCTCGCTCGCCACACCGCGCCAAGGACAGAGCTATGCACATTGTCTAATCTCATTAATTAATAATTAACGGACACGTTAATTACTGAACCGTGGGGTTTACTCCCACGACCTATCCGGCCCGCACTATATAGTCACGCAGACGTTTACCCTAGCCGCCGCCGTATCGTATGGTTTCGCACCACCGTTTCAGATCATTGCGCCGCCAACCGAGTCTTCTCAATCCCTCCTTTCGGCGTGCACCGCGAGAAGGGACAACAGGCCTCCGGAACCCTGCCTCTCGTGATCCTGATGATCAGGTTTTGGGGGAGCGCACTCGTGGGACTGCTTGCATCGACGACTTCGCCAACGACGACTTCTTCCTCGACCTCGGCAACCTCATCCTCAACGACATGGGCGACAACGTCAACGTCGGCGGTGCTGTTCCCGCTGCACCGTATGTGATTCTATTCTTCTTTTTCAAGATAGTGGTAGAATTCATTGAAAGGACATGCGGTGCCCCATGTGTGGTTTTGATAATTGATGACATTCTCTATGGACTAATGGTTGCATTGAGTTATATTTGAAGGATTTGTTCATAGGCATTTCTTGAAGTCCATGTGTTGGTTTCAAGGAGTTTATGAGTTGACCAAGGTGCTATTAAGGAATTATCCAAAGATTGGTCATGTGAGTATTGAGTTTATTGCAAGCATGTCTTGAAGAAGAAGATTGTGTGATCATTCATATTTACCTTCAAGACATCATCCAAATGAAGAGGGTTGGAAAGAGTCAAGGTTGATCAAGACTAAGTATAGAGAGTGACTCAAGTTGATCATCACACAAAGCGTATACACCGAGTGGGATCAAGTGATCTCACAGTTTGATAAGCATTGTCCATTACGCCTTGTGTACTAACCCATGGTCTTTGTGAGAGTTCTATGTGGGGTTATGTTTGATTCCATGGGCTTGCGTCAAGAGAAAGATCACATACAACCCATGGAGGATGACATCAAATCAAGGTTGTATTGTGCAAGATCAAGTGGAGCATCACAAAGAGATCAAGTGCTTAAAGCCTGTCGTCCATTGTGATGTCAATGGACTTGTGAAGATGTGCCAAAGAGTGGCTCACCCATAGTGGGCTCACCCATAGTGGGCTCATCCATAGTGGAGTATGGGGGAGCAATCAACTGGTTTTCATCAAGCCAACGCAATCAAGAAAGGTGGTCCAACTTGAAGGAGTCAAGATCATCATCATCTAGCTCAAGTGGACTATGTGCAAGGCAAAGGTTCGCCCTTGATAGGTTTTCTATTTTACCGGTCTCATGGTGGTAGTTGGGAGACGGGGTTATAGGATCGATTGTCGTACTATCAAGGGAGCTCTCGATGAGTAGCTTGATCATATCGTTCGTAGAGAGCTCAAACCATTGCACACCCTTAATGTATTCGGAGGTGTGTCTGTTACCATACATCCATTGCCGGTTCATCTGCGTGCATTATATATAATTATATGTGTCAAAAGTAAGAAAATCAGACAAGTATCTATCTAAAGTAAGAAAATGTGACAAGTATCTATCTAAAGTAAGAAAATAAGACAAGTATTTATCTAAAGTAAAAAAATCAGAAAGAAGATAAGAACAAGAGGCTCACCACAGTGGTGCCGGCGACGAGATCGGCGTGGGCGATCGACGGCGGTGAAAACGGGGGCGGGGCATGACGGACCGCTAAATCTAGACAAATCTCGGGAAAATGGAGCTCCGATGTCGAGCTTCGAGAGGAGAAAGCTTAACTAGCGTGGCTCGGGCATTTCATCGAACACCTCACGTGCATAGGAGGTGAGCTAGAGCACCCAAATGCCCTTCCCTCGCCGACCAAAAAAACAAAGCAGTGTGGACTGCTCTGCTCGCCGGCGAGGGGGTATATATAGGCAACTCATTGGTCCCGGTTCGTGACTGGAACCGAGACTAAAGGCCCTCCCTTCTGTCCCGGTTCTAGTCAAGAACCGGGACCAATGGCTGTGGGCCAGGAGCGAGGCCCATTGGTCCCAGTTCGTGCCTAGAACCGGAACAAATGGATCCATACGAACCGGGACCCATGCCCACAAGGCCCCGGCTGCCCCCCTGGGCTCATGAATCGGGACTAATGCCTCCCATGAATCCCGGTTCGTGAAGAATCGGGACTAATGGGCTGACCAGACCCGAACCAAATCCCTGTTTTCTACTAGTGGGTGCTTTAAATTACTTCTTATCATGAAGCATATGTATTCATATACCACCATTCTACATGCCCTTAGTCCTTGGATCAAACCTCACATGCATAATGCATGTCTCTATCCAACAGGTCAAGAGTCAACAGTCAAAACTAAAACTTCCTTTTTGATAATTATACTTCACGCCATCGTTCTGCTGGCAGCAAATGTCAGGCTGCGGCAAGCATCGACGAGCAAGTCTGTTAACAGCAACACGACAGAATGGCAGTCCTACACCTAGAAAACACGGCCCTCTAAACTGTTGGGTTTCGTAGTAATTTCAAAAAATTTCCTACGCTCACGCAAGATCATGTGATGCATAGCAACGAGATGGGAGAGTGTTGTCTACGTACCCACGCAGACCGACTGCGGAAGCGTTGACGCAACGTAGAGGAAGTAGTCGTACGTCTTCACGATCCAACCGATCAAGCACCGAAACTATGGCACCTCCGAGTTCGAGCACACGTTCAGCTCGATGACGATCCCCGGACTCCGATCCAGCAAAGTGTCGAGGAAGAGTTCCGTCAGCACGACGGCGTGGTGACGATCTTGATGTACTACAGCAGCAGGGCTTCGCCTAAACTCTGCTACAGTATTATCGAGAACTATGGTGGCTGGGGGCAGCGCACACGGCTAAGGAATAGATCACGTGGATCAACTTGTGTGTTCTAGGGTGCCTCTGCCTCAGTATATAAAGGACTAGAGGGGGGAGGCTGGCCGGCCAAGGTGTGGCGCGCCAGGAGAGTCCTACTCCCTCTGGGAGTAGGATTCCCCCCCAATCCTAGTTGGAATAGGATTCGCGGAGGGGGAAAAGAGAGAGAGGGGGCCGGCCACCTCTCCTAGTCCTAATAGGACCAGGGGAAGGGGGAGGCGCGCAGCCCATGTAGGGCTGCCTCTTCTCCTTTCCACTAAGGCCCATCATGGCCCATTTAGCTCCCGGGGGGTTCCGGTAACCTTCCCGGTACTCCGGTAAAATCCCGATTTCACCCGGAACACTTCCGATATCCAAACATAGGCTTCCAATATATCAATCTTTACGTCTCGACCATTTCGAGACTCCTCGTCATGTCCGTGATCACATCCGGCACTCCGAACAACCTTCGGTACATCAAAATGCATAAACTCATAATATATCTGTCATCGTAACCTTAAGCGTGCGGACCCTACGGGTTCGAGAACAATGTAGACATGACTGAGACACGTCTCCGGTCAATAACCAATAGCGGTACCTGGATGCCCATATTGGCTCCTACATATTCTACGAAGATCTTTATCGGTCAGACGCATAACAACATACGTTGTTCCCTTTGTCATCGGTATGTTACTTGCCCGAGATTCGATCGTCGGTATTCCAATACCTAGTTCAATCTCGTTACTGGCAAGTCTCTTTACTCGTTCTGTAATACATCATCCCGCAACTAACTCATTTAGTTGCAATGCTTGCAAGGCTTAAGTGATGTGCATTACCGAGAGGGCCCAGAGATACCTCTCCGACAATCGGAGTGACAAAACCTAATCTTGAAATACGCCAACCCAACATGTACCTTTGGAGACACCTGTAGTACTCCTTTATAATCACCCAGTTACGTTGTGACGTTTGGTAGTACCCAAAGTGTTCCTCCGGTAAACGGGAGTTGCATAATCTCATAGTTACAGGAACATGTATAAGTCATGAAGAAAGCAATAGCAACATACTAAACGATCGGGTGCTAAGCTAATGGAATGGGTCATGTCAATCAGATCATTCTCTTAATGATGTGATCCCGTTAATCAAATAACAACTCATTGTTCATGGTTAGGAAACATAACCATCTTTGATTAACGAGCTAGTCAAGTAGAGGCATACTAGTGACACTTTGTTTGTCTATGTATTCACACATGTATTATGTTTCCGGTTAATACAATTCTAGCATGAATAATAAACCTTTTATCATGATTATAAGGAAATAAATAATAACTTTATTATTGCCTCTAGGGCATATTTCCTTCAGTCTCCCACTTGCACTAGAGTCAATAATCTAGATCACATCACCATGTGATTAACATCGATAGTTCACATCATCATGTGATTAACACCCATAGTTCACATCGCCATGTGACCAACACCCAAAGGGTTTACTAGATTTAGTAATCTAGTTCACATCGCTATGTGATTAACACCCAAGGAGTACTAAGGTGTGATCATGTTTTGCTTGTGAGAGAATCTTAGTCAACGGTTCTGCCACATTCAGATCCGCATGTATTTTGCAAATTTCTATGTCAACAATGCTCTGCATGGAGCTACTCTAGCTAATTGCTCCCACTTTCAATATGTATCTAGACCGAGACTTAGAGTCATCTAGATTAGTGTCAAAACTTGCATCGGCGTAACCCTTTACGACGAACCTTTTTCACTTCCATAATCGAGAAACATATCCTTATTCCACTAAGGATAATTTTGACCGCTGTCCAGTGATCTACTCCTAGATCACTATCGTACTCCCTTGCAAAACTTAGTGGTAGGGCATACAATAGATCTGGTATACAGCATGGCATACTTTATAGAACCTATGACTGAGGCATAGGGAATGACTTTCATTCTCTTTCTATCTTCTGCCGTGGTCGGGCTTTGAGTCTTACTCAACTTCACACCTTGTAACACAGGCAAGAAACCTTTTCTTTGACTGTTCCATTTTGAACTACTTCAAAGTCTTGTCAAGGTATGTACTCATTGAAAAAACTTATCAAGTGTCTTGATCTATCTCTATAGATCTTGATACTCAATATGTAAGCAGCTTCACCTAGGTCTTTCTTTGAAAAACTCCTTTCAAACACTCCTTTATGCTTTACAGAATAATTCTACATTATTTCCGATCAACAATATGTCATTCACATATACTTATCAAAAATGTTGTAGTGCTCCCACTCACTTTCTTGTAAATACAGGCTTTACCGCAAGTCTGTATAAAACTATATGCTTTGATCAACTCATCAAAGCGTATATTCCAACTCCGAGATGCTTGCACCAGTCCACAGATGGATCGCTGGAGCTTGCACATTTTGTTAGCACCTTTCGGATTGACAAAAACCTTCTGGTTGCATCATATACAACTCTTCTTTAATAAATCCATCAAGGAATGCAGTTTTGTTTATCCATTTGCCAGATTTCATAAAATGCGGCAATTGCTAACATGATTCAGACAGATTTAAGCATAGATACGAGTGAGAAAATCTCATCGTAGTCAACATCTTGAACTTGTCGAAAACCTTTTGCGACAATTCTAGCATTGTAGATAGTAACACTACTATCAGCGTCCGTCTTCCTCTTGAAGATCCATTTATTTTCTATTGCTTGCCGATCATCGGGCAAGTCAACCAAAGTCCATACTTTGTTCTCATACATGGATCCCATCTCAGATTTCATGGCTTCAAGCCACTTTGCGGAATCTGGGCTCACCATCGCTTCTTCATAGTTCGTAGGTTCATCATGATCTAGTAGCATGACTTCCAGAACAGGATTACCGTACCACTCTGGTGCGGATCTCGCTCTGGCTGATCTACGAGGTTCAGTAGTATCTTGTTTTGAAGTTTCATGATCATCATCATTAGCTTCCTCACTAATTGGTATAGGTGTCGCAGAAATAGTTTTCTGTGATGTACTACTTTCCAATAAGGGAGCAGGTACAGTTACCTCATCAAGTTCTACTTTCCTCCCACTCACTTCTTTCGAGAGAAACTCCTTCTCTAGAAAGGATCCATTCTTAGCAACGAATGTCTTGCCTTCGGATCTGATAGAAGGTGTACCCAACAGTCTCCTTTGGGTATCCTATGAAGACGCACTTCTCCGATTTGAGTTTGAGCTTATCAGGATGAAACCTTTTCATATAAGCATCGCAACCCCAAACTTTAAGAAACGACAACTTAGGTTTCTTGCCAAACCATAGTTCATACGGTGTCGTCTCAATGGATTTAGATGGTGCCCTATTTAACGTGAATGCAGCTGTCTCTAATGCATAACCCCAAAACGATAGTGGTAGATCGGTAAGAGACATCATAGATCGCACCATATCTAATAAAGTACGGTTATGACGTTCGGACACACCATTACATTGTGGTGTTCCAGGTGGCGTGAGTAGTGAAACTATTTCACATTGTTTTTAACTGAAGGTCAAACTCGTAACTCAAATACTCTTCTCTACGATCAGATCGTAGAAACTTTATTTTCTTGTTACGATGATTTTTCACTTCACTCTGAAATTCTTTGAACTTTTCAAATGTTTCAGACTTATGTTTCATCAAGTAGATATACTCATATCTGCTCAAATCATCTGTGAAGATCAGAAAATAATGATACCTGTCGCGAGCCTCAATATTCATCGGACCACATACATCAGTATGTATGATTTCCAACAAATCTGTTGCTCGCTCCATTGTTCCAAAGAACGGAGTTTTAGTCATCTTGCCCATGAGGCATGGTTCGCAAGCATCAACTGATTCATAATCAAGTGATTCAAAAGCCCATCAGCATGGAGTTTCTTCATGCGCTTTACACCAATATGACCTAAACGGCAGTGCTACAAACAAGTTGCACTATCATTATTAACTTTGCATCTTTTGGTTTCAATATTGTGATAACTATGATCGAGATCCAATGAACTATTTTCATTGGGTGTGTAACCATATAAGGTTTTATTCATGTAAATAGAACAACAATTTATTCTCTTACTTAAATGAATAACCGTATTACAATAATCATGATCAAATCATATTCATGCTTAACGCAAACACCAAATAACACTTATTCAGGTTCAACACTAATCCCGAAAGTATAGGGAGTGTGCGATGATGATCATATCAATCTTGGAACCACTTCCAACACACATCGTCACGTCACCCTTAACTAGTCTCTGTTTATTCTGCAACTCCCATTTCGAGTTACTAATCTTAGCAACTGAACTAGTATCAAATACTGAGGGGTTGCTATAAACACTAGTAAAGTACACATCAATAACATGTATATCAAATATACTTATGTTCACTTTGCCATCCTTCTTATCTGCCAATCACTTGGGGTAGTTCCACTTCCAGTGACCAGTCCCTTTGCAGTAGAAACACTTAGTCTCAGGCTTAGGATCAGACTTGGGCTTCTTCACTTGAGCAGCAACTTGCTTGCCGTTCTTCTTGAAGTTCCCCTTCTTCCCTCTGTCCTTTTCTTGAAACTAGTGGTCTTGTGAACCATCAACACTTGATGTTTTTCTCGATTTCTACCTTCATCAATTTCCGCATTACGAAGAGCTTGGGAATCGTTTCCGTTATCCCTTGCATATCATAGTTCATCACGAAGTTCTACTAACTTGGTGATGGTGACTAGAGAATTCTGTCAATCACTATCTTATCTGGAAGATTAACTCCCACTTGATTCAAGCGATTGTAGTACCCAGACAATCGGAGCACATGCTCACTAGTTGAGCGATTCTCCTCCATCTTTTAGCTATAGAACTTGTTTGGGACTTCATATCTCTCAACTCGGGTATTTGCTTGAAATATTAACTTCAACTCCTGGAACATCTCATATGGTCCATGACGTTCAAAACGTCTTTGAAGTCCCGATTCTAAGCCATTAAGCATGGTGCACTAAACTATCAAGTAGTCATCATATTGAGCTAGCCAAACGTTCATAACGTCTGCATCTGCTCCTGCAATAGGTCTGTCACCTAGCGGTGCATCAAGGACATAATTCTTCTGTGCAGCAATGAGGATAAACCTCGGATCACGGATCCAATCCGCATCATTGCTACTAACATCTTTCAACACAATTTTCTCTAGGAACATATCAAAATAAACACAGGGAAGCGACAACGCGAGCTATTGATCTACAACATGATTTGCAAAATACTACCAGGACTAAGTTCATGATAAATTTAAGTTCAATTAATCATATTACTTAAGAACTCCCACTTAGATAGACATCCCTCTAATCCTCTAAGTGATCACGTGATCCAAATCAACTAAACCATGTCCGATCATCACGTGAGATGGAGTAGTTTTCAATGGTGAACATTGTTATGTTGATCATATCTACTATATGATTCACGCTCGACCTTTCGGTCCCCGTGTTCCGAGGCCATATCTGCATATGCTAGGCTCGTCAAGTATAACCCGAGTATTCTGCGTGTGCAAATACTGGCTTGCACCCGTTGTAGATGGACGTAGAGCTTATCACACCCGATCATCACGTGGTGTCTGGGCACGACGAACTTTGGCAACGGTGCATACTCAGTGAGAACACTTCTTGATAATTTAGTGAGAGATCATCTTATAATGCTACCGTCAATCAAAGCAAGATAAGATGCATAAAAGGATAAACATCACATGCAATCAATATAAGTGATATGATATAGCCATCAACATATTGTGCTTGTGATCTCCATCTCCGAAGCACCGTCGTGATCACCATCGTCACCGGCGTGACACCTTGATCTCCATCGTGGCATCGTTGTCGTCTCGCCAAGTTTGTGCTTCCACGACTATCACTACCGCTTAGCAATAAAGTAAAGCATTACATCACGATTTCATTGCATACAATAAAACGACAACCATAAGGCTCCTGCCAGTTGCCGATAACTCGGTTACAAAACATGATCATCTCATACAATAAAATTCAGCATCATGACCTGACCATATCACATCACAACATGCCCTGCAAAAACAAGTTAGACGTCCTCTACTTTGTTGTTGCAAGTTTTACGTGGCTGCTACGGGCTTAAGCAAGAACCAATCTCACCTACGCATCAAAACCACAACGATAGTTTGTCAAATAGACTCCGTTTTAACCTTCGCAAGGACCGGGTGTAGCCATACTCGGTTCAACTAAAGTTGGAGAGACAGTCGCCCGCAAGCCACCTGTGTGCAAAGCACGTCGGGGGAACCGGTCTCGCATAAGCGTACGCGTAATGTTGGTCCGGGTCGTCTCGTCCAACAATGCCGCCTAACCAAAGTATGACATGCTGGTAGGCAGTATGACTTGTATCGCCCACAACTCACTTGTGTTCTACTCGTGCATATAACATCAACATAAAAAAACCTAGGCTCGGATGCCACTGTTGGGTTTCGTAGTAATTTCAAAAAATTTCCTACGCTCACGCAAGATCATGTGATGCATAGCAACGAGATGGGAGAGTGTTGTCTACGTACCCACGCAGACCGACTGCGGAAGCGTTGATGCAACATAGAGGAAGTAGTCGTACGTCTTCACGATCCAACCGATCAAGCACCGAAACTACGGCACCTCCGAGTTCGAGCACACGTTCAGCTCGATGACGATCCCCGGACTCCGATCCAGCAAAGTGTCGAGGAAGAGTTCCGTCAGCACGACGGCGTGGCGACGATCTTGATGTACTACAGCAGCAGGGCTTCGCCTAAACTCCGCTACAGTATTATCGAGGACTATGGTGGCTGGGGGCACCGCACACGGCTAAGGAATAGATCACGTGGATCAACTTGTGTGTTCTAGGGTGCCTCTGCCTCAGTATATAAAGGACTAGAGGGGGGAGGCTGGCCGGCCAAGGTGTGGCGCGCCAGGAGAGTCCTACTCCCTCTGGGAGTAGGATTCCCCCCCCCCCCCCAATCCTAGTTGGAATAGGATTTGCGGAGGGGGAAAAGAGAGAGAGGGGGCCGGCCACCTCTCCTAGTCCTAATAGGACTAGGGGAAGGGGGAGGCACGCAGCCCATGTAGGGCTGCCTCTTCTCTTTTCCACTAAGGCCCATCATGGCCCATTTACCTCCCGGGGGGTTCCGGTAACCTTCCCGGTACTCCGGTAAAATCCCGATTTCACCCGGAACACTTCCGATATCCAAACATAGGCTTCCAATATATCAATCTTTACGTCTCGACCATTTCGAGACTCCTCGTCATGTCCGTGATCACATCCGGGACTCCGAACAACCTTCGGTACATCAAAATGCATAAACTCATAATATAAATGTCATCGTAACCTTAAGCGTGCGGACCCTACGGGTTTGAGAACAATGTAGACATGACCGAGACACGTCTCCGGTCAATAACCAATAGCGGGACCTGGATGCCCATATTGGCTCCTACATATTCTACGAAGATCTTTATCGGTCAGACCGCATAACAACATACGTTGTTCCCTTTGTCATTGGTATGTTACTTGCCCGAGATTCGATCGTCGGTATTCCAATACCTAGTTCAATCTCGTTACTGGCAAGTCTCTTTACTCGTTCTGTAATACATCATCCCACAACTAACTCATTTAGTTGCAATGCTTGCAAGGCTTAAGTGATGTGCATTACCGAGAGGGCCCAGAGATACCTCTCCGTCAATCGGAGTGACAAAACCTAATCTCGAAATACGCCAACCCAACATGTACCTTTGGAGACACCTGTAGTACTCCTTTATAATCACCCAGTTACTTGTGACGTTTGGTAGTACCCAAAGTGTTCCTCCGGTAAACGGGAGTTTCATAATCTCATAGTTACAGGAACATGTATAAGTCATGAAGAAAGCAATAGCAACATACTAAACGATCGGGTGCTAAGCTAATGGAATGGGTCATGTCAATCAGATCATTCTCTTAATGATGTGATCCCGTTAATCAAATAACAACTCATTGTTCATGGTTAGGAAACATAACCATCTTTGATTAACGAGCTAATCAAGTAGAGGCATACTAGTGACACTTTGTTTGTCTATGTATTCACACATGTATTACGTTTCTGGTTAATACAATTCTAGCATGAATAATAAACCTTTTATCATGATTATAAGGAAATAAATAATAACTTTATTATTGCCTCTAGGGCATATTTCCTTCATAAACTTCACTAAAATGGACCAAGAGAACAACTCTCCAAATAATATCACTATTGCCCCATGCGCTCTAAGAAATCAGCTCATGAGATGAGACCATATGGGTGTGAAGCAGGTTTCTGAAGATTATAAAGCTACACAAAATTTCTTAAATACTACGATAATGGATTGGACATCAACATAACTTTAAGGGCTTGATTATGTTTATCATATTTTGTTGGACATCAAACTATGACTTTCCAAGCTGTCTACAGCAAAGGCAATCTAATCTGATATATTTATTTCTTTCATACATATGACTCGTGACAATAACTTATACTACTACATAACAAATACTCAAGCTTCATAAATTACTAAGCAAAATCACATCAACATTAAAAGCAACAAGTGAATTTTCATTTTTACTATATGCTCCTCAGCATTTCCTCATGGACCAGAGGCACTGCCTGCCGTGACATAGATCGAGTGTTGGAGTTGAAATGAGGCATGTCCTCCGGTGGCACTTGCCATACTATTGTCGAGATTACTCATTATCGATGTACCCGTGCTACCACCATCATCGGAGGCCGCTGAACGTCCCTCTTCCTGAGGCGGCCACACAAATCTTGGCTTCTGAGGAGGCACCTGTGGTGGCGGTGCCGACTTGGCGATGACTCGCACCACATCAGGCATGGTTGGACAGTCTGACGGGTTTGGGTTGCTGCAGGCCAGGCCTAGGAGAAGCAGGTGTTCCGCATCGTTAGTAGTATCTAGCTGCTCCTCGGTGTCCGGAGTGGAACCATCGATCAACATGGGATTCACACACTCCAATTTTTTTTGACAAAAGAGAGCATTCTCTCCGATTTCCATTAAAAGAAATCACCATGTCTTATTACAAAGCAGAAAGAGAAACTAAAAGACAAAGCATAACACTCCACTCCCCTACGAAATTTCAATTGCCAAACTAAGGAAGGAGGAAAAGCCACCCCTTCCCCTCATGAAACCCTCAAGGCAAAAGAACCTTCGGGAGTGGTCCGAGGCCTGAATTCAGAGAGAAATCCAGTCCCCGGAACACTTACAACTCTGTTATTAGGAACAGAGGCATACATCAGGACTACAGTCTTATCAAAGATTCATACAAGACCATAAACTGTCTGAAAAGCAAAAGAAAGCAAGCTAGAAGTAATGGCAGAAGCTCTTTCATCGCAGCAACGGGGTCTTCCTGTGATCACCCCTGGATTCTCCCAGTCTTCAGGCGCCACCCATAGGCTGCTTTGAACACTTCTTCCGCCACCATACTTACTTGCTTCACTCTAGCCTCCATCATCTTACTTCTTGCGGGATTTGTCTGGAAAATATTCCAATCATTTAAATTTTTGAGAAACAGAGTAACAAGAACACAGGGGTCATTTACCCTATTGTTGTAAAAAATAACACTGTTTCTTAATTTCCAGATAATCGAGCAAATCGCTGAAACACCTATAATGACCAAACTTTTTTCATCTTTCCCAAATGTATTTATCCAGGTTTTCATGATAGCTTCCAGGGTTTCTGGAATGTCTCTCAGATTGAAAGCACATTTTAAGATGTTCCACAATAGTCTAGCAACTGAACAGGATAGAAAAAGATGATTTATATTCTCTTTACGTCCAAAAAAAGGACATTTATCATCTCCTTTCCACCCCCTACGAAGCAGATTATCTTTTGTAAGGATACTTTTCCTAAGAGCCAACCACATGAACACCTTGATTCTGGGTGGCGTTTTAATCTTCCACATATACATGTGTGGATATTTGACATCATTTTCAATCAGATGCCTGTAGAAAGATTTTACAGTATACACTCTTTTTTTAGTCAGAGACCATTTTATTTCGTCTTTATCCTCATTCAAAGTCACCGATCTACATGCTTCTTTAATATGTCCCCATAGCTCTCTAGCGTCTCCCAATAAAGTTCTTCTAAATTGCACATTATCTAGATCATTGTCAAAAACTTCTTTAACTGTTTTCTTCTTATCAAAACAAAGATCATAAAGCCTAGGAATTTTTTTGCTTAATGGAGCAGTGCCAATCCACCAATCTTCCCAAAAGCGAGTTCTATCTCCATTCCCAATTTTGAATTTGCATAAAGAAACAAAATGGTCTCTGTGTTTTAGTATATCCCTCCAAAACTGGGAATCTCCCTGTTTGGCCTGAACAGTGCCCAGATTTCTATTCTTAATATTTTTTTTTGCAAATAATGTCCTATCACAACCCCTCAGTTATATATAATTTCCACCACCATTTACTCAGCAATGCTTTGTTCATGCATGCAAGATTTTGGATCCCCAGGCCCCCCATATCTTTTGGCCTACACACCTCAGACCATTTCACCAAATGGTATTTTCTTTTTTGATCATCTTCTTTCCATAGAAGTATGGCCCTGAAAAAATCCATGCGTTTTTCAACCCCAATGGGGAGCCCATAGAAGGACATCATAAAATATGGGATGCCTGTGAGAGCTGACTGAATCAATGTAACTCTCCCTGCACTGGCAAGCAATCTACCTTGCCAAGTCGTACATTTTTTCTCCATCTTACTCTCTGGAGGTTTCCAATGCTTGTTACAAATTCTATTCTTATCTATAGGCAGCCCTAGATATTTCATGGGCAAGGCACCCACTGGGCATGTGAAAATTCTAGCATATTCATCTTTCTTATCAGTAGCCTCTCCAAACAAAAAAAAAACTCACTTTTATGAAAATTGATCTTTAAACCAGACATTTGCTCAAATAGACATAAAATATATTTCAAATTGTGTGCACTTTCTGTATCATCTTGCAATAGGAAGATGGTATCATCTGCATATTACAACATATTGACCCCATTTGGTATGTATTCATTCAGGACCCCCTTCACCAGCCCATTTTCTCTGGCTTTGTCTAACATAATTGCCAGGGCATCAGCAGCCAGGTCAAAGTTTAGAGGGGATAGAGAGTCCCCCTGTCTCAATCCTTTATGGGTGATTGATGACTCACAAATATAGGGGATCTATCGTAGTCCTTTTGATAAGTAAGAGTGTCGAACCCAACGAGGAGCAGAAGGAAATGATAAGCGGTTTTCAGCAAGGTATTCTCTGCAAGTACTGAAATAAGTGGTAACAGATAGTGTTGTGATAAGATAGATTGTAACGAGCAACAAGTAACAAAAGTAAATAAAGTGCAGCAAGGTGGCCCAATCCTTTTGTAGCAAAGCACAAGCCGGAACAAACTCTTATAATAGGAAAAGCGCTCCCGAGGACACATGGGAATATCGTCAAGCTAGTTTTCATCACGTTCATATGATTCACGTTCGATACTTTGATAATTTGATATGTGGGTGGACCGGTTCTTGGGTGTTGTTCTTACTTGAACAAGCATCCCACTTATGATTAACCTCCATTGCAAGCATCCGCAACTACAACAAAAGTATTAAGGTAAACCTAACCATAGCATGAAACATATGGATCCAAATCATCCCCTTACGAAGCAACACATAAACTAGGGTTTAAGCTTCTATCACTCTAGCAACCCATCATCTACTTATTACTTCCCAATGCCTTCCTCTAGGCCCAAATAATGGTGAAGTGTTATGTAGTCGACGTTCACATAACACCACTAGAGGCTAGACAACATACATCTTATCAAAATATCAAATGAATACCAAATTCACATGACTACTCATAGCAAGATTTCTCCCTTGTCCTGAGGAACGAACGTAATTACTCACAAAGCATATTCATGTTCATAATCAGAGGGGTAATAATATGCATATAGGATCTGAACATATGATCTTCCACCAATTAAACCAACTAGCATCAACTACAAGGAGTAATCAACACTACTAGCAACCTACTAGCACCAATCCCAAACTTTGAGACAAGAATTGGATACAAGAGATGAACTAGGGTTTGGAGATGAGATGGTGCTCATGAAGATGTTGATGGAGATTGCCCTCTCCCGATGAGAGGAGCGTTGGTGATGATTTCCCCCTCCGGGAGGGAAGTTTCCCCGGCAGAACAGCTCTGCCGGAGCTCTAGATTGGATCCGCCAAGGTTCCGCCTCGTGGCGGCGGAGTCTCGTCCCAAAAAATTCCTTCTTATTTTTTTCTCATCGAAAGACCTCATATAGGAGAAGATGGGTGTCGGAGAGCCACCAGGGGGCCCACGAGGTAGGGGGGCGCGCCCTAGGGGGGCGTGCCCCCCACCCTCGTGAGCAGGGTGTGGGCCCCCTGGCCTTCATCTTTGGCGTGGATTTTTCTTTATTTCTTCTAAGACATTCCGTGGAGTTTCAGGACTTTTGGAGTTGCGCAGAATAGGTCTCTAATATTTGCTCCTTTTCCAGACCAGAATTCCAGCTGCCGGCATTCTCCCTCTTTATGTAAACCTTGTAAAATAAGAGAGAATAGCCATAAGTATTGTGATATAGAGTGAAATAACAGTCCATAATGCGATAGATCGATATAAAAGCATGATGCAAAATGGACGTATCAGTGATAAAGTATTTTCCTAGGTTCTCATTAACCTTGACACAAACGTTCCCCCCTCTAATAGTCTCCATGACCCAATCAATCCATTTATCTGGGAATCCCTTCACTTTCAACATTTGAAAAAGAAAGGACCATTTGATTTTGTCATAGGCCTTTTCAAAATCAATTTTCAGAAGCATAGCACTTTGTTTTTTCTTTTTTATGCTATTCAAAGCCTCATGAAGGATCAAAACTCCATCCATAATATACCTGCCCTTAATAAAAGCAGTTTGAACAGGAGAAATAACATCAATAGCTACCAAATTCAGCCTATTCATTAACACTTTTGTGATGATTTTAAAGCAGACATTTAGCAAAAAAATTGGCCTGAATTTCTGTATTTGATTAGCATCTGTCCCTTTTGGGGCTAGGGCTATAGTCCCATAGTTTAGTCTACTAATATCAATTTTCCTATTGGCAAAGTCATCCAACAAAGCTTTTAAAACAAGTTTCACCAGATCCCAATAATGCTGATAAAATTCAGCAGTGAAGCCATCTGGTCCAGGGGATTTATTGTGTGTCATTTTAAAGACAACCTTCTTAATTTCCTCCAAAGAGAATTCCTCCACTAATTTTTTTCACATCCCTCTTGAATCATAATGGGATTATCAATATTAATTTAAACAGAAGAATTATCTGGTGAACCAAATAAATTTTTGTAAAAAGTAGTGATATAGTCTATCAAGTTTTTATCCCCTTCTATTATCCCCTCAGCTTGCTCTAATCTATTGATTTTGTTCCTTCTAAGCCTCCCATTTGCCTTGGCATGAAAAGAATTTAGTATTACTATCCCTCTAGTATTTCATCAATTTTGGCTCTCTGTCTCCATTTAGCCTCTTCCTGCTTAAGAAGTCTATCAAGCTGAGCTCTTAAATCTATCTGCTCTTTTCTATCAGCGGATGTAAGGCCATTAACCTCACTATTTTTATCAATAATATCCAATTTAAGCAGGATATCTTTCTTTAGTTCAAAATACCATGCATTCATGTTTCTGTTCCACCCTTTAAATTTAGGTCTTAGTTTTCTAAACTTTCCCAACAATCTATCTATGCTGTCTCCCTTAATGTTAGGATCATTCCAAACTTTCTGTACAATTTCATCAATCCCTTCTCTCAAAAACCAGGCATTTTCAAATATGAAAATTGGCTCAGTTTTTTGGAAATCTCCAGAATCCAAGTAAAGAGGAGTGTGATCAGACTTCTCTCTAGTCAAAGATGTTACTTGCGTTAAGGGGTATACCTCTTCCCACTCAACGCTAAAAAGTATCCTATCTAGTTTTTCAAAAGTAGGGTTGTGCATATTATTCCCCCAAGTGAATTGTCTCCCATTCATATCAAGCTCTCTCACCCCAGCTTGTTCCAGAATAGCATTAAAAAGAAAACTCCAATGCCCAGGGGATCCTGGTTCATTTTTCTCACTAGCTTTTCTAATAATATTGAAGTCACCTCCAATCAAAATTGTATTAACACAGGTTTGAAATACTCTGGATAACTCAGCCAGAAATAGCGCTTTCATTTCTGGTTGTGCATCTCCATAGATCACTACTAAATCCCAAATAAACCTATTTTTAACATCCTGAACAGTCATTTTTATGTGATAATCTCCTTCATCCTGAGAAATCACATCTAATGTGGTATAGTTGACTCCCAACAGAAGGCCACCAGATTTCCCCCTAGCTGGAGTGAAATGCCAGTGGAAATCCCTTCCTGCACAAATTTGTTGTAAATCATTTCTAGAAAATTGTTGTCTCATGGTCTCTTGCAGACCCAAGAAATCAACTCTCATATCCATGATCATCTCCCTCAAAAACCTTTTTTTGATATCACCCCCAAATCCTCTCATATTCCAAAAGATACCCCTCATCTTTTTTTCTTTTTTTCCTATCAGAAGATTCTAAGGTTTTGATAGCAGAGGCAATTTTAACTCCAGAACCTCTGGTAGTTTTACCTTTTTTCTTCTCTTTTTTTGATGAGAAAAGCTCTTTAATTAATTCCCATTCTTCATTCTCTTCCTCTTCTCTCTCATTTTCCCCAACTTCTAGCAAATCTTCCAGAGAGTGTTCTCCAGTATCAATGATATTATGCTCCTCAGGTAGAGAGGTTTGTTTCTGATTATTATTGTAGTCTGCTAACCACATATCAACCCTTGCCTGTTCAGCCATTTTAATCAATTCCAAATTATGATTAACAATGTCAGGTTTATTTCCCAAACTAACCCCAACCCCCTCAGCAATCTGCTGCAGGATATTATTAGATCTAGAAACAATACCAGAAGGAGTAAACTCACCATAGTTGTTTTTCTGTGCTACTCTCTCTTTAGCCAAATCAGTGATTTTTTTGTCCTCTTTGCCTTTCAGTCTAGCACATCTTCTCAAGTCTTCTTCTTCTTGGGATTGCAGTTCTCCTATGGCAGCCTTCTTGATATTTGTTTCAAAAGATTCAATTTCCTGACTAGCAGTGTAATCCACAGGCTCCATATATCCTAGCCCCACAGCCTATTCCATTAGTTCCAAGTCTGTCATTCCCTCTTCCTCTTCCAGCCTGCCTTCTGCTACTGCCCCTCCCTCAGTGTCCTATTTTTCATCTTCATCTCCAATAATTTTCTCCCCTGACTGTGACCCTCTCACCTCTTCACTTGCCTTCATATTGATTTGCAGCAGTTCATGTTGTCTCTTGACCTCTTTTTCTAAGGTTTTTCTTATAATTTCCATTTCCTTCCTTTTTTTCCTCCAGCATAAGTTGAGCAGTCTGCCTTGCTGCAAGTTCCTCTGCTTTCTGAAGCCTAGCCTTCAAACTTTCTTCTTCACCCTGGCCTTCTCCAGCAAACCCTATTCCTATCCTTTCCTTGGGTATCTCATTTTTCTGACCCGTGTCTCCTGCTTTAAGCACCACTTGTTCATATTGTTTCAACCCCAAACTCCCCAGGCTCACCAAGGACTTCCCAAACTCAGCTTGTTTACTTTTTTTCTGCATCTCATTCTCCGTCTGTGTTTCACAGCTTTCCAAATCAAGGTAGTCAAAGATTTTCTTTTTATTCCCCTCTTCGAACTTGTACCACCCCTGTTCTGCTATGGAATCAAACTCAAAACCAATATCATAAAGCAGCAAATCTTTAGTAGTTATCTCAGTGCCAGCAGGAATTTTGTGTAAGTCCCTCACTCCCACTTTCACTCTAATTTCTTCCTTAGAATAAATGTGTTCCACATCTACTTCAACCACTGGCCCCAGAGCTGAACCAATTTCACATGCCCCCATATAATGCCTCAGGGTGTCAGGGACTGAAGGAAATATGCCCTAGAGGCAATTATAAAGTTATTATTTATTTCCTTATATCATGATAAATGTTTATTATTCATGCTAGAATTGTATTAACCAGAAACATAATACATATATGAATACATAGACAAACAGAGTGTCACTAGTATGCCTCTACTTGACTAGCTCGTTGATCAAAGATGGTTATGTTTCCTAACCATAGACATGAGTTGTCATTTGATTAATGTGATCACATCATTAGGAGAATGATGTGAATGACTTGACCCATTCCGTTAGCATAGCACTTGATCGTTTAGTTTATTGCTATTGCTTTCTTCATGACTTATACATGTTCCTATGACTATGAGATTATGCAACTCCCGTTTACCAGAGGAACACTTTGTGTGCTACCAAACGTCACAACGTAACTGGGTGATTATAAAGGTGCTCTACAGGTGTCTCCGAAGGTACTTGTTGGGTTGGCATATTTCGAGATTAGGATTTGTCACTCCGATTGTCGGAGAGGTATCTCTGGGCCCTCTCGGTAATGCATATCACTTAAGCCTTGCAAGCATTGCAATTAATGAGTTAGTTGCGGGATGATGTATTACGGAACGAGTAAAGAGACTTGTCGGTAACGAGATTGAACTAGGTATTGAGATACCAACGATCGAATCTCGGGCAAGTAACATACCGATGACAAAGGGAACAACGTATGTTGTTATGCGGTTTGACCGATAAAGATCTTCTTAGAATATGTGGGAGCCAATATGAGCATCCAGGTTCCGCTATTGGTTATTGACCGGAGACGTGTCTCGGTCATGTCTACATAGTTCTCGAACCCGTAGGGTCCGCACGCTTAACATTTCGATGACAATTATATTATGAGTTTATATGTTTTGATGTACCAAAGGTTGTTCGGAGTCCCGGATGTGATCACGGACATGAAAAGGAGTCTCGAAATGGTCGAGACATGAAGATTGATATATTGGAAGCCTATGTTTTGATATCGGAGAGGTTCCGAGTGATTCGGGTATATTATGAGTCTCGGTCATGTCTACATTGTTCTCGAACCCGTAGGGTCCGCACGCTTAAGGTTTCGATGACAGTTATATTATGAGTTTATTAGTTTTGATGTACCGAAGGAGTTCGGAGTCCCGGATGAGATCGGGGACATGACGAGGAGTCTTGAAATGGTCGAGACGTAAAGATCGATATATTGGACGACTATATTCGGACATCGGAAAGGTTCCGAGTGATTCGTGTATTTTTCGGAGTACCGGAGAGTTATGAGAATTCGTCGGGGAGTATACGGGCCTTATTGGGCCATACGGGAATAGAGGAGAGAGGCCAAAAGGAAGGAGGCGCGCGCCCCCGCTCTGGTCCGAATTGGAGAAGGGGTGCAGCCCCCTTTTCCTTGTTCCTCTCCCCCTCTTTCCTTCTCTCCTACTCCAACAAGGGAAAGAGGAGTCCTACTCCCGCTGGGAGTAGGACTCCCCCCTTGGCGCACCCTCCTCCTAGGCCGGCCGCCTCCCCCTTGCTCCTTTATATATGGGGGCAGGGGGCACCCCACAGACACAACAATTGATCATTGATCTCTTAGCTGTGTGCGGTGCCCCCCTCCACCATAATCCTCGATAATATTGTAGCGGTGCTTAGGTGAAGCCCTGCGATGGTAGAACATCAAGATTGTCACCACGCCATCGTGCTGACGGAACTCTTCCCCGACATTCTGCTGGATCAGAGTCTGAGGATCATCATCGAGCTGAATGTGTGCTAGAACTCGGAGGTGTCGTAGTTTCGGTGCTTGGTTAGTCGGTCCGTGAAGACGTACGACTACATCAACTACGTTGTCATAACGCTTCCGCTTTTGGTCTACGAGGGTACGTGGACAACACTCTCCCCTCTCGTTGCTATGCATCACCATGATCTTGCGTGTGCGTAGGAATTTTTTTGAAATTGCTACGTTCCCCTACAGTGGCATCAGAGCCAGGTTTTATGTGTTGATGTAATATGCACGAGTAGAACACAAGTGAGTTGTGGGCGATATAAGTCATACTGCTTACCAGCATGTCACACTTTGGTTCAGCGGTATTGTTGGATGAAGCGGCCCGGACCGACATTACGCGTACACTTACGCGAGACTGGTTTTACCGCCGTGCTATGCACACAGGTGACTAGCGGGTGTCAGTTTCTCCAACTTTAGTTGAACCGAGTGTGGCTACGCCCGGTGCTTGCGAAGGTTAAAATAGCACCAACTTGACAAACTATCGTTGTGGTTTTGATGCGTAGGTAAGAACTGTTCTTGCTTAGCCCATAGCAGCCACGTAAAACTTGCAACAACAAAGTAGAGGACGTCTAACTTGTTTTTGCAGGGCATGTTGTGATGTGATATGGTCAAGACGTGATGAGATATAAGTTGTTGTATGAGATGATCATGTTTTGTTGAAGTTATCGGCAACAGGCAAAAGCCTTATGGTTATCTCTCTATTGCATAAGATGCAAGCGCCAAATAATTGCTTTACTTTATCGCTATGCAATAGCAATAGTTGCGAGAGCAATAATTGGCGAGACGACCATGTGACGACACATTGATATAGATCAAGATGATGGAGATCATGGTGTCATGCCGGTGATGATGGAAATCATGACGATGTTTTGGAGATGGAGATCAAAGGCACAAGATGATGATGGCCATATCATGTCACATATTTTGATTGCATGTGATGTTTATCTTTTATGCATCTTATCTTGCTTTAATTGACGGTAGCATTATAAGATGATCTCTCACTAAATTTCAAGATAAAAGTGTTCTCCCTGAGTATGCACCGTTGCCAAAGTTCGTCGTGCCCAGACACCATGTGATGATCGGGTGTGATAAGCTCTACGTCCATCTACAACGGATGCAAGCCAGTTTTGCACATGCAGAATACTCAGGTTAAACTTGAAGAGCCTAGCATATGCAGATATGGCCTCGGAACACTGAGACTGAAAGGTCAAGCGTGAATCATATAGTAGATATGATCAACATAGAGATGTTCACCATTGAAAACTACTCCATTTCACGTGATGATCGGTTATGGTTTAGTTGATTTGGATCACGTGATCACTTAGATGATTAGAGGGATGTCTATCTAAGTGGGAGTTCTTAAGTAATATGATTAATTGAACTTAAATTTATCATGAACTTAGTCCTGGTAGTATTAGCATATCTATGTTGTAGATCAATAGCTCGTGATGTTGCTCCCCGTTTAATTTTTATATGTTCCTAGAGAAAACTAAGTTGAAAAATGTTAGTAGCAATGATGCAGATTGGATCCGTGATATGAGGATTATCCTCATTGCTACACAGAAGAATTATGTCCTTGATGCACCGCTAGGTGACAAACCTATTGCAGGAGCAGATGCAGGCGTTATGAACGTTTGGCTAGCTCAATATGATGACTACTTGATAGTTTAGTGCACCATGCTTAACAGCTTAGAATCAGAATTTCAAAGACATTTTGAACGTCATGGACCATATGAGATGTTCCAGGAGTTGAAATTAATATTTCAAGCAAATACCCGAGTTGACAGATATGAAGTCTCCAACAAGTTCTATAGCTAAAAGATGGAGGAGAATAACTCAAGTAGTGAGCATGTGCTCAGATTGTCTGGGTACTACAATCGCTTGAATCAAGTGGGAGTTAATCTTCCAGATAAAATAGTGATTGACAGAATTCTCTAGTCACCATCACCAAGTTAGTAGAACTTCGTGATGAACTATAATATGCAAGGGATAACAGAAACAATTCCCAAGCTCTTCGTGATGCTGAAATCGACAAAGGTAGAAATCAAGAAAAGCATCAAGTGTTGATGGTAAACAAAACCACTAGTTTCAAGTAAAGGGACAAAGGGCAGAAAGGGGAACTTCAAGAAGGACGGCGAGCAAGTTGCTACTCAAGTGAAAAACCCAAGTCTGGACCTAAGCCTGAAACTGAGTGCTTCTACTGCAAAGGGATTGGTCACTGGAAGCGGAACTACCCCAAGTAATTGGAGGATAAGAAGGATGGCAAAGTGAACATAGGTATATTTTATATACATGTTATTGATGTGTACTTTACTAGTGTTCATAGCAACCCCTCAGTATTTGATACTAGTTCAGTTGCTAAGAGTAGTAACTCAAAACAGAAGTTGCAGAATCAACAGAGACTAGTTAAGGGTGAAGTGATGATGTGTGTTGGAAGTGGTTCCAAGATTGATATGATCATCATCGCACACTCCCTATACTTTCGGGATTAGTGTTGAACCTAAATAAGTGTTATTTGGTGTTTGCGTCGAGCATGAATATGATTTGATCATGTTTATTGCAATACGGTTATTCATTTAAGTAAGAGAATAAATTGTTGTTCTGTTTACATATATGGTTACACACCAAATGAAAATGGTTCGTTGGATCTCGATCGTAGTGATACACATATTCATAATATTGAAACCAAAAGATGCAAAGTTAATAATGATAGTGCAACTTATTTGTGGCACTACCGTTTAGGTCATATTGGTGTAAAGCGCATGAAGAAACTCTATGCTGATGGACTTTTGGAATCACTTGATGCTTGCGAACCATGCCTCATGGGCAAGATGACTAAGACTCCGTTCTCCGGAACAATGCAACAAGCAACAGATTTGTTGTAAATCATGCATACTGATGTATATGGTCCAATGAATATTGAAGCTCGCGGCAGGTATCATTATTTTCTGATCTTCACAGATGATTTGAGCAGATATGAGTATATCTACTTGATGAAACACAAGTCTGAAATATTTGAAAAGTTCGAATAATTTCAGAGTGAAGTGGAGAATCATCGTAACAAAAATATAAGTTTCTACGATATGATCGCAGAAGTAAAATATTTTAGTTACGAGTTTGGCCTTCAGTTAAAACAATGTGAAATAGTTTCACTACTCATGCCACCTGGAACACCACAGTGTAATTGTTGGGGCTATCACTACTGGGCATAAACCGGCCTATCTGGGCCGGGTTAACTTCGTCAGTAGTTAAGTATGTTAAAGCCCAAGAAGGCAGATGAGGGCTCAAGGCCCACAGTCGGTTCAAGGCCTATAGCCGTAAACCGGCGTTGGTATTTAACTTGTATTGTAAGTTAGGAATAAGTAGAGACTAAACCGGACACATCTATGAGCCGGTATTGGGACTCTGTGAACCGACGGGCGTCACCCGTGTATATAAGGGGACGACCCGACGGCGGTTCAAGGACAACAGACAACAACTCGAGACATAGGCAAAGCTTGTTTGCTCCCTGGTCATCGAAACCCCATCAATTCCATCACAACTAGACGTAGGCTTTTACCTTCATCGAAGGGGCCGAACTAGTATAAACTCTCTTGCGTCCCTGTGTCCGCTTTAACCCCTTCAAGCTAACCCATCGCGATGGCTCCACGACTAAGTCCTTTCTCTAGGACATCTGCCGTGACAAAACCACGACAGTAATGGTGTGTCCGAACATCATAACCGTACTTTATTAGATATGGTGCGATCTATGATGTCTCTTACAGATTTACCGCTATCGTTTTGGGGTTATGCATTAGAGACAGCTACATTCACATTAAATAGGCACCATCTAAATCCGTTGAGATGGCACCGTATGAACTATGGTTTGGCAAGAAACCTAAGTTGTCGTTTCTTAAAGTTTGAGGTTGCAATGCTTATGTGAAAAGGTTTCAACCTGATAAGCTCAAACCCAAATTGGAGAAGTGCATCTTCATAGGATACCCAAAAGAAAATGTTGGGTACACCTTCTATCGCAGATCCGAAGGCAAGATATTCATTGCTGAGAATGGATCCTTTCTAGAGAAGGAGTTTCTCTCGAAAGAAGTGAGTGGGAGGAAAGTAGAACTTGATGAGGTAACTGTACCTGCTCCCTTATTGGAAAGTAGTTCATCACAGAAATCTGTTTCTGTGACTACTACACCAATTAGTGAGGAAGCTAATGATGATGATCATGTAACTTCAGATCAAGTTACTATCGAACCTCGTAGGTAAACCAGAGTGAAATCCGCACCAGAGTGGTACGGTAATCATGTTCTGGAGGTCATGTTACTTGACCATGATGAACCTACAAACTATGAGGAAGCGATGATGAGCCCAGATTTCGCGAAATGGCTGGAGGCCATGAAATCTGAGATGAGATCCATGTATAAGAACAAAGTATGGACTTTGATTGACTTGCCCAAAGATTTATAACAGGTGACGTCACGCCGGTTTACAACAACCAGAGAAGATGACATCACGGCAGTTCAACAAACTACAAGAAGATATTGAAGATGAAGATTTTTGCTAAAGGATTGACATGAACATGTTCAAATCAATTTGGGTCCTAATGTTGGGGATATCACTACTGGGCGTAAACCGGCCTATCTGGGCCGGGTTAACTTCATCAGTAGTTAAGTATGTTAAAGCCCAAGAAGGCAGATGAGAGCTCAAGGCCCACAGTCGGTTTAAGGCCTGTAGCCGTAAACCGGCGTTGGTATTTAACTTGTATTGTAAGTTAGGAATAAGTAGAGACCAAACCGGACACATCTATGAGCCGGTATTGGGACTCTGTGAACCGACGGGCATCACCCGTGTATATAAGGGGACGACCCGGCGGCGGTTCAAGGACAACACACAACAACTCGAGACATAGGCGAAGCTTGTTTGCTCCCTGGTCATCGAAACCCCATCAATTCCATCACAACTAGACGTAGGCTTTTACCTTCATCGAAGGGGCCGAACTAGTATAAACTCTCTTGCGTCCCTATGTCCGCTTTAACCCCTTCAAGCTAACCCGTCGCGATGGCTCCATGACTAAGTCCTTTCTCTAGGACATCTGCCGTGACAAAACCACGACAGTTGGCGCCCACCGTGGGGCTAGCGCACGATGGTTTGAAGTTCTTGGAGGGCCGCTTTGAAGGACTCCAGGGCTACGCCGTAGGCCGGATGACTAAGAGTCGTCGCGGCAAGCTTTACATCGACGATGCAGGCTGGGGCCCCGAGGCCGGCTCAGTTGAGTACGGGTACCGGGTCCCCTTTGGTGGCATACACGTTTTCATCGGCAAGATCGGAGAACCGGGCCCTGAGCCGGATATCTGCACCGACCTCGTCGAAACGGCTCAGCGTGCGCGATCTGCCCGGGTTAAACCGGCCATGAAGCGTGCCTTCGTGGGAGTCATCCATGGAGGAGGTCATGAGGATGGATCGGGATCTGGCGGCGAGACCGTCATTTACTCCGGCGATGAGTCATCAACCGGAGAAACCGAATCTCTATATCAGCTACAAGATGGCCGGATTGGGGGCTGTTCCGACGGCGACAGTATTCCGGACCCCTCTGATCTGCCCAACCGAGTTGGAATATTCATGGCCGGCACACAAGCAGCGCTTCATTCTTCGACCGCTGCGGCAACAACCTCCGGTTCAGCAGCGGCGACGGCTGCCGGGGCAGGAGGCCCTGTGCGCCCGCCGGCTCAAGTTCTATCAGAGCTATTTGATGCATTGGCTGTGCTTATGGCGGAAGCTAATCCGGCGGATCAGGACGTCCACAACGCGGAGATTGCAAAGGTAAGGGAACAGATCACCCAGGCCAAGGCGGACCTGGCAGCTGAGGATACCAGGATGGCCACAGAGCGGGCCGCTCTAGACGCACAAGCCTACAGGCTCATGTTGGACCAGAACGCGTCGCATGAAGTCATGAGGAGGAAGTACCGATCCCGTTTGCCTCCGGTTTTCGAGGCCAGAGACCTTTTCAACACCCCGGGAGCAGGAACCAGTAATCCGCTGGAGGGAAACCGGGCGGAAGCTCCTGGGACCGGTGCGCCGGTTCAGCCTCGTCGGATGGATCCGCCTCGTCAAAACACCGTTATACCTCAGGCTGTTTCAACACCTCCGGGTCACTACTCCAACCCAATGGACAATCTCGTCGCCGCTGCTGCACGGCTGGAGGCCATTCCAATTGAAGGTGACTCACCGCAGGCGATAGAGACGCGACGGGTCAAGGAGCTTCTTAGGACAGCTTTGGACCAACAGGAAGCATACTCGTACAGCCGCGACCGGATCCACTCGACCCCTCGCCCAAGCCGGAGCTATAGCAGGCGTATGGAGGAACCGGCAGTGTCAAGTAATGAACGACGTGGAGCACCCCGCGGCAACAACCCGGCGGGTGGTGCTGATAACGCTCAGGAAGTGGTGGACCGGGCCCGAGCACGCAGGGAGGCCGAGTTAGCCGCACAATATCAGGCTCGGCAGCTTACGCCGGTTCGTCCAACTATTTCGGTCGAACCCGGTGTTACTTCTAGCTCTTTGGGGGTGCCTTGCCTTGTCCCCGCTTTACGCAATGTGCGCCTACCCAAGGATTTCAAGGGCCCGCGCAAGGTACCAAATTACACGGCGGATCAACCCCCAGAGACATGGGTGGAGAGCTATGAGATGGCCATGGAGATGCTGGATGTGGATGATGCGGCATGTGCGAAATACTTCACCATGATGCTTGAAGGAACGGCCCGCACTTGGTTAAAAAGCTTACCGGCCAATTCTATCAGTTCATGGGCCCAATTACGAACCCGGTTTATCAATAATTTCAAGGATACATGTAAGCAGCCCATGTCGATAGTAGACTTAGCTGCCTGTGTCCAGGAGGAAGGAGAATCGACGACTCATTGGGTGCGCCGGGTCTCACAAGTGTTGCATTCATCAGACCGCATCAACGCTGACACCGCAGTCTTAACCCTAGAAGGCAACTGCCGGTTTGGGCCCCTAAAGCTGAAGTTGGGACGGATGAAGCGCCATTGCACTGACATGGGGACCCTCATGGCTGCTTTGGTAAAGTATGCTGATTCTGATAGTACCAAGGATCCCGAATCTGATGATGACAAGGCAGGGAAGGGAAAGAGGAACAACAACTCCAAAGGTCAGCAGCATCACTGGGCAGGCAATGGTGGTGGAGGCAAGCGTAAAGCGGATGGTAACATGGACTTTGTGGCTAATACCAACGCGCAGGACAATGGCCAGCGACGCAAGGGTAAACCGAAAAATCGCAGTGGGGCACCCAACCCTAACCCGGACCGCCTAAATTATCTACTGAGCCAGCCCTGTCCAAGACATGGGACGAAGGAGGTGCCAGCAAACCACCTTTGGAAGGATTGCTTCATTATGCAGGAGTTCAAGAATTCTAATGCTTTCCGGTATGATCACGGCTCCGGCGGTGGCTCAGGATCCGGGCCGGGTTACGGTGGAGGAAATTCCGGTTCAGGATTTAATGGTAATCCGGGCGGACATAATAGTCAAAATAATCAGAACAACCAGGGTGGTTACAACCAGCAGCAGCAACAGTCAGGTTACCAGAGCAACCCAAAGCAGTTGAATAGTGGGCAGTACCATGTCTTACCACTAGCTTGGACAAGCGAGACCGGAAGGTTCAGAGGCGGGCAGTCAACTCTGTTGAACCGGCCGTGCCCCGTTATCTACGCTGGTCTGAACAGCCAATCATATGGAGCAGAGAGGATCACCCTCCCCAGGTTGATAATCCGGGTCAGTTGGCTCTGGTGGTGGCGCCTCAGGTGGGAGGTTACAAGTTCACCAAAGTGCTCATGGATGGAGGGAGCAGCATTAATATCTTGTACTATGAGACCTTCCGTCGTATGGGACTAACAGATAAAAATCTCAAACCGTCTAATACGGTGTTCCACGGTGTGGTACCTGGCAAGTCAGCATATCCTGTTGGTAAGATAGCTCTGGAAGTGGCCTTTGGAGATGATCATGATTCCAGGTCGGAAACATTGACGTTTGAAGTGGTGAAAATCCAAAGTCCATATCACGCCCTGTTTGGGCGACCGGCCTACGCCAAGTTTATGGCACGGCCCTGTTATGTGTATTTGCAGCTCAAGATGCCGGGTCACAAGGGGACAATAATGGTTCACGGAAGCCATAAAATTGCTTTGGAGTGCGAGGAAGGAGATGCGGCCTACGCAGAGTCGGTTTGTGCCACCGAGGAGCTGAAGTATTATAAGGACAATGTTGATCCGGCGGACATGACTCCATTAAAAAAGCCAACTACGGAGCATGATCCGGCCCTGAAGTTCAAATCGGCGGCAGAAACTAAGCTTGTTGACTTCGTACTTGGCGATTCGTCAAAGCAGTTCAGCATCAGTGCCAACTTGGATCCGAAATAGGAAAGCGCGCTCATCGAGTTCATCCGTGAGAATCGGGACATTTTTGCATGGAAGCCCTCTGACATGCCAGGTGTACCGAGGCAACTCGCTGAGCACACCCTTAATGTGGATCCTAAATACAAACCGGTGAAACAGTTCCTCCGCCGGTTTAACGAAGAAAGACGCAAGGCGATTGGAGAAGAGGTAGCCAGGCTCTTAGCAGCTGGTTTTATTGTTGAAGTTTTTCACCCTGAGTGGCTTGCCAATCCGGTGCTAGTCCTTAAGAAAAACGGCACCTGGCGCATGTGTGTGGATTACACAGATCTTAATAAGGCTTGTCCAGCAGATCCTTTTGCCCTCCCCCGTATTGATCAAATCATTGATGCTACGGCGGGTTGTGAGCGTTTAAGTTTTTTGGATGCATATTCTGGCTATCATCAGATCAAAATGGCAGTTAAGGACCAGGAGAAGACGGCATTCATAACTCCCTTTGGAGCCTTCTGCTATGTGTCTATGCCCTTTGGGCTCAAAAGTGCCCAGGCAACTTATCAACGGTGTGTACAAAATTGTCTTCACAAGCAGATTGGCCGTAATGTACATGCTTACGTGGATGATATCGTGGTTAAGTCCAGGGAGAAGGAGACTCTGGTTGACGATTTGAAGGAAACCTTTGATAACCTAAGGACGTACAAGATGATGCTTAATCCGGACAAGTGTGTCTTTGGTGTACCGGCGGGCAAGTTATTGGGTTTTCTGGTGTCCAACAGGGGAATTGAGGCTAATCCGGAGAAGATCACAGCCATCACCTCCCTGGCTAAACCGAAGTGTATCAATGATGTTCAACGCCTGGCAGGCCGGATTGCCGCGTTAAGCCGGTTTATCAGCCGCCTTGGTGAGAAGGCAATCCCTTTGTATCATATGTTGAAGAAGACGGATCAGTTCGTCTGGAGTTCTGCTGCTGATGAAGCATTTGAGGACTTAAAGCGGCAATTGGCCAATCCGCCTGTGCTCGCCGCTCCTATTGACAAGGAGCCGTTACTGCTATATGTTGCTGTTAATGCTCGTGCGGTCAGCGTGGCTATTGTGGTGGAGCGAAAGGAGGCAGGTAAGGAGCATCCGGTTCAACGTCCGGTCTATTATATCAGCGAGGTACTCATTGAGTCCAAGCAAAGGTATCCGCATTGGCAGAAGCTGGTGTACGGAGTTTTTATGGCAAGCCGGAAGCTTAAGCAATACTTCCAAGGGCACCCAATTACGGTGGTCAGTTCTGCTCCTTTGGGGATATCATCCAGAACCGGGAAGCGACTGGCCGGATTGCCAAGTGGGCTATAGAGCTTGGGCCGCACGGATTGAAGTATGTGCCTCGGACGGCGGTGAAGTCTCAAGCACTGGTTGATTTCATCAATGATTGGACGGAAATGCAAGCACCTGAGGAAAAGCCGGATCACACATATTGGACCATCCATTTTGACGGATCCAGGCAATTGGAAGGCTCGGGGGCTGGAGTCGTATTAACTTCCCCACGAGGTGATAAGTTTTGTTACGTTCTCCGCTTAATGTTTCCTTGTACTAACAATGCAGCTGAGTATGAAGCCTTGCTCCATGGTCTCCGGATGGCTAAGGAGATGAACCTAAGTCGAGTTAAGTGCTTCGGTGACTCGGACCTCGTGGCTCAACAAGTGTCTGGCACTTGGGACTCCAAGGACCCACTCATGGCAGCATATCATCGTGAGGTGGATATTGTTGCAGGTCATTTTAAAGGCTATCAGGTGGACCACGTGGACCGACGGAAGAATGAAGCGGCGGACGCTTTAAGCCGGCTGGGCTCTCAGCGCAAACCGGTCCCGCCCAATGTTTTTCTGGATGTGCTGCACAACCCGTCGGTCAAGCTCCCTGGTGAAGCGGATTTGGCTATTCCTGATCCGGAGGCTCAATTGGTGGCAGCTCTTCATGTCATTCCGGATTGGACGCTTCCTTACCTGGCGTACATGAACCGGGGCGAGTTACCAGAGGATGAGATTCTGGCCCGACAGATAGTCCGGCGGTCCAAGTCCATGACTATTGTCAATGGCGAGTTGCATCATTGCAGTATATCAGGGGCGTTTCAACGCTGTGTGTCTCCTGAAGAAGGCTGTGAAATTTTGCGTGAGATCCACGAAGGAGATTGTGGTCACCACGCCGGTTCAAAATCTTTGGTAGCTAAAGCGTTTCGCCATGGCTTCTATTGGTTAACTGCTCATGCTGATGCGGAGGATCTGGTCAGACGATGTGACGGTTGCCAAAAGTTTTCAAGACGTGCTCATGTGCCGGCTCAAGAATTGAGAATGATTCCAATTACTTGGCCGTTTGCGACTTGGGGGCTGGATATGGTTGGGCCTTTCAAAAGGTCCAAAGATAAGAAGACCCACCTCCTGGTGGCGGTTGACAAGTTCACAAAGTGGGTGGAGGCAGAACCGGTTAGCAAGTGTGATGCGGCCACGGCGGTTCAGTTTATCAAAAAAGTGATTTTCCGGTTTGGCTTTCCACACAGTATCATCACAGATAATGGTACCAATTTGTCCAAGGGTGCCATGAAGGAGTTCTGCGAACGGGAGCACATCCGGCTTGACGTTTCATCAGTGGCACACCCACAGTCCAATGGTCAAGCAGAAAGGGCTAATCAAGAGATTTTGAGAGGCATCAAGCCCCGGCTTATGGTTCCTTTGCAGAGAACACCGGGTTGTTGGGTAGAAGAATTACCATCTGTGTTATGGAGCATCAATACCACACCCAACAGATCAACAGGATACACACCATTCTTCATGGTCTATGGAGCGGAGGCGGTTCTCCCCAGTGATATCCGTCATGATTCACCTCGTGTGACGGCTTATGTTGAAGCGGACAACGAGACAGCACGGCAAGATGCTTTGGACCGGTTGGATGAAGAGCGTGACATAGCAGCTGCTCGCTCAGCGATTTACCAACAGGATCTTCGTCGTTATCACAGTCGCCGAGTTAAAACCAGAACCTTTCAAGAGGGAGATTTGGTGCTTCGGCTCATCCAAGACCAGACTGATATGCATAAGCTATCCCCACCTTGGGAGGGACCTTTTGTGGTCAGCAAGAATCTGCACAACGGGTCATACTATCTGATCGATATTCGAGAGCATAAAGACTCACGTACATCAGAGGAAGAGACCAACAGGCCGTGGAACATAGCTCATCTTCGGCCTTACTATACCTGAGCCATTGGCTCTACTTATGTACATATTACGATGATGTATATATTATGATTAAATATAATAAACCGGAACCTCAGCTAAAGCGGGGTATCTGTTCTTTTACATCATGTGTGGTTACACGGAGTTGTTCTAAAGCGGCCTCCGGTTTACCCCTTGAGTTAGCTTTTCAAAAGCATCATGTTATATCACTTGGGGGCTTGGTCGTGTCCGAACCAATGCAATACCTCTTGATAGGCGAGAGCCACCAGATCACTTGGGGACTTGGTCACGTCTGAACTAGTCATGCCTCTTGATCGGCCTAAGGCCATAGAATCACTTGGGGGCTTGGTCGAACCCGAACCATTGCCATGCCACTTGATCGGCATAAATGCCACGGTTTCATTTGGGGACCTGGCTGACTTGAACCATAGCTACACCTATCGGGAGCTTGGTCGTGTTCGACCATGGTAACGCCATCTGATTAGCTCAAATAAGCCTCTTTTTGCAAACGGTTTTGTCATTGCCTTTGCTTCACACTTTTCTTTGAAAGATATTTCTTTCTTTTTATTGCGTTTTTTAAACCGACAAAGTTTTAAGCCGGTTCAAACTGTCAATTGACGGAACACGGTCCATTTTAATCCGGAGACTATTTGCTCGGTTTGATTTTTTGTTAACATCCTATTACGGAGTAACACGGTGTTTATTATAACCCGGCACGGTTTACATGGTAAACCGGCATCATATATATACAGGAGCTGCTATCTCCTCCAACAGTGTGGGTTTATAAAACTCCGCTTCAAGATTGGCCAAGCCAACTTCACGTCCAACGATGGCAGGTATTATGTATCTCAAAATTTGGTCATATACTTAAAAATTTCGGATGTTTTGATTTCATGTATGCAGACATCATATTCCGCCTGACGGTACAACCGCGGTGGCACTTTAAGATTTTTATTGCAGAAAGTACTTTGGAAAGTTCATCACCCAAAGGAAGAGCAAGTTGCAGTAATTATGCACGAAGGCATATCAGCATCAAAAGTATCAGCTAGCCTATTACAAGGCAACACGGTGCCCACAATAAGATCATTGTTTTTCGCAAGGGAGAAGCAGTTTTAAACCGGCTTCCGGTTCAAGCTTGGTCACCAGCCCGGCCTGATGGTTGTGGGTCATCCCGCGCCGCATCAGCTTCAGTTTCTCTACCTAGCGGCTGGAAATCAACAGTTGTCCAGTCGATTCCCATTAATGCTTGAAAGACAGCTTCATCATGGATCAGCAACGACGGGTCAATATCGGGAGCGTAAGTATGCTTACGGATTGGAGGGATAAGATTTTCCGCTTCATGAATTGATGCAACTACTCGCTTGTTTTGATTGTCATATTAGGCTTGATAATGAGACAAGTCTGCTTCTTCAGCCAATTGACAAGCTAGCTGAGGCACCTCCCGGTTTATTGCTCGCAGATCCACTTCACTAAACTTTGACCCGTCTTCCTTCAAGCTGCGATAGCCCTGAGCCGCTTCAATAGGGTCAAAATCCGGCACCCAAGCTTTTGCCCGGATTAAGGCATTGATCGCACCGGTTCGAGCAGCAGATTTCTTCAGCTCTTCAACCCGGGCAGGAAGCACCGACAGTTTCATCAGAGTGTCCTGAATCAAAGTGGGCGCCGGCTTGTTGTGGGATGCAGTACAGATGATCCGTTGTGCACCAGTGTACAGTTGTTCGATCAACGTGTAGGTGGCTTTCAATTTCTTCCGCATATCTAACCAAAAGTGACCAATGCGTGTCCCTGAAATATCACCAAGGGTTAACAAACCGGTAGCTCTGTAAGACGGCAGAATCAATTCAAAAATCAAATCGGCTTACGAAAGATAGCAGCGGTCATGGCATGCACGTGCCGCTTTATGCTGGTCAGTTCATCCACCACCGTTTTTAGTGCAGCCTCGGCGTCTTCTGCTCGTTTGGTTAAAGCGGATTTTTCAGTAGCCCAATCCGCCCGCTCCTTCTTGAAATCCTTCTTAAGTTGTTCCATGATGCTTAAGGCGCTGATCAACTCCTCTTTTGCTTTTGAGGTTTCAGTCTGTTGGTACTTCAGATTTTCTTGGAGATCGGCGATTTGGGTCTCTTTTGTCTTCAGCTCAGCCTGCATACAGACAGTTATATGATTCAGCAAGCAGTGCAAGAATTGAAGCACCAACCACATAACAAGTTATGCACTTGGTGTTTGGGGACTAATGCCTATTTGATCATCATCTTTCAATTGATTACAAGGTCCCAAGCTCAATACAAGTATTCAACTTGGCACTTGGGGGCTAATGGCTATTTGTTCAAAAAAGTTCTGATACGGAGATATTAATTACTTAAGTCCCGGTTTAACTACAATAAGTTGAACCAGCCCTTGGGGGCTACATCAGCAAATTTCGAGGCATTAAGATTTATATTAGTAAGTCCCGGTTTGAAAGAAGATTACAAACCGGCCCTTGGGGGCTAGGAGAGTCAGCAAGAATTGAAGCATACAAGCAGGAAAGAGCATATGGAAGTTACCTCATATTTATCTTCCATCATGTTAACCAGACCGGCTTCATAGTCACGACTGGTATACAGCCGGTTCAGATAGCCGGAATGGATGTCTTGGGCGTTCAGAGCAGCGTAAGTCGCCAGATCAACATTCCACTTGCCTTTGCCAAAGGCAGCAAATTCTTCCTTGGTAGTATGTTTAGACAAAGCGATAGGATTGCCTGGCTCTGTGCGACCAATGCCAGTAATGACAACCTCATCATCCTTGGCATCACCGGTTTGAACTAGGGTCGTTGGCTTATCAGTAGGCTTTGTTGGATTGGTGGATTTCTCAATCCGGATGGGGCTTGTGGGCTGGTTGACAGGACTTGAGGTATCAATAGGCCTCTCTTCAGCAATAAGATCGTCATCTCGCTGCGGTGGATCATTGGGCATGTCTTCAGGAATAGCTGCTTCAAGATCTGGTGTTTTGCCCGGTTCAGGGACGGCATCCTCCTCGGCCGCTTTATCCAGGCGAGCTTTTTTGCTCGGCCTAGGCTTGGCCCTGAAAGGAATAACAAAGTCAAATACATCATATGTTCCAAGATGATGTACCGGACATATTAAGATAAGTATGGCTTACCCAAGCACTGTTTTGAGCGGTGGCAGCTGAGTAGCCGATGACTCGCCAGAGGATGAGTGGGAAGTAACCTGATAATCGGAGTCAGATGGATTAAGAGGTTGACAAAAACAGCCCGCTTTAGGACAAGCACTGACAAGCCAATTAGAGACCTCTGAACGGCGTTTCTGAACCGGACTGTTCGGTAAACCGGTGGAGGTAATTACCTGGCCGCTGTGCCGGGTTGTGCGGCGAGCTTCGTGCTGTTGGGTCTTCATAAGAAATTTGGGATCCAAGTAAGCAAGAGGATAAGAAAATTTAACTTTCCGGTTTGCCTGACGGATTTTTAGTGAAGGCAAAGGTTCTGAATCGGAAGAGAGAATAATTACCTCTGCAGCATCAGCATGGCTGGCTTCGGCATCATCCTGACAAATATCACCATCAATAAGATGCATGAAAAATAAGCCAAGTGAGTCAAGCCCTACCTCAAGGTCCGGATTATCCACATCATCATCAGGGGACGGATTAGAGGATGCAGTGGTTCTTTTCCTGTGGGCAGTCTTCTTCACAGCTTTAGTCTTTTGCCGGGTTGATCTTTCCGGTTTGTCTGGTTTTTCTGGTTTCTCCTGCGGCAATTTCTTGCTCCAAAACGGATCATTGCCCTGGTTACACAGACACTGATATTAAACAATGACCAGATATATCAATAACAGGTTCAGCAAAAAGAAAAATCAAACTCTTACAGCTGGCGGTTTGTTGGTGGCACAGAAGGGAAGCAGGCCGGTTTTAGCACAGATGTGTCCCGGTTCATTCAGCATCTTGTTCACAGCCTCTGTGATTCCTTCATCGGTGAGCTGGATGTTAGCATGTCGTAGTGGGTCATCAACACTGCCAGTATACTCGCACATCAAACCGGAGCGCTGACTAAGGGGTAGTATGCTCCATGATATCCAACAGCGAGCGAGATCAACCCCTGTTAAACCGTTGGCCATAAAGGCTCTGAGCTTGGATAGTTGAGGAGCGTATTTGCTTCTCTCCTTGGCAGTCAACCTTTGCGGAAAGGGGTGTGTATTGCTAAGCCGCCCCGGACGAAAGCCAGGCAAAGGATTTTCACCAGCAGGGGAGGTGTCTTTGCAATAGAACCATGTTTGATTCCACTCTTTGGGGTGGCTATGCAGCTTGGCATGAGGGTATGTGACCTCTTTCCTTTTCTGAATCGCCACACCGCCCAATTCCGTATTGGAACCATCAGAAAACTCAGTACGGCGGTTTAGATGGAAACAGTCTCTGAACAACTCCACTGTGGGCTCCTCTTGAAAGAACGCCTCACAGAGCACTTGGAAGTGACACATGTTTGTAACAGAGTTGGGACCAGTGTCTTGTGGGTGGAGTTGAAAATCGGCTAAAACGTCCCGGTAAAATTTAGAACCGGGCGGCTTAAAGCCCCGAGCTAAGTGATCTACGACAACGACGACCTCTCCTTCTTGAGGTGTGGGAGGGCATTCTTTGCCAGGAGCCCTCCAATGGATGGTATCTTTGCTGCCTAAGGCGCCGATCAGGACTAAATCGTCCAGTTGAGCCTCTGTGACGCGAGAAGGAACCCAGTTGCACTCATATACTTGCTTGGCCATGATGAAATCTACAAGGTAGGTGATCCCGGTTCAAAAATGCATTGATTAAGGTACATTGGTATGTGCAATGTTAAACCGGAGACATATCTATCTAACCCGGAGTTTTATGAAGCAACAACATCTGGCGGTTCAACAAGGGGACTAATGGTATATACCGGTTTGGCAATTTTTTCTACAAAGTTAAACCGCCTGGTCTAAACATTTAAGCAGATGAGTAAGTTTACAGAAACAGATTTCATAAGACTTCTCTACAGTGACGGATCTGAAGCAAGTTCAGAAAATAAGGAAAATATTCAAGGTTCAAAAAAGAACAGTACTGAATCAATGGGTAGAGATACATATAGATCTATGGTCTTGAGGCATGAAACTGAAGGCGGATGCTAAAAACTACCGCTACACAGAGTAAGGATTCACAGATGCATCTAGGAGTTATCGTATGAACACGAAACAGGCGATGAACACTAGAAGAACATGAAACCCTAGAGCAGATCTGTGTTGAAAAGAACAGAAGACTTACTGGAGATGAGAAAGACGCGGAAGGTTGCCGCGGTGCTCTGGTGCGCCCAAGTTGATGCAGCGGCCAAGGTTGATGCAGAGGTTGACGGTGGCGGCATAGCTCCGAAGCTGGGCGACGCGAGGAGGACGAAGCACAAGGGCACGGAGGGGAAAAAGAAATGACCCTTCGGTCCTATTTATAAGGCAAGGGACAGGAGTCAGGCGCGAAAATCAAGGGACCGTGGGTATGGAAACGAAGATGTCGCCTTAATTGTCGCAGACCTATTAAGGTCCTTTATAACAGGTGATGTCACGCCGGTTTACAACAACCAGAGAAGATGACATCACGGCGGTTCAACAAACTACAAGAAGATATTGAAGATGAAATTTTTTGCTAAAGGATTGACATGAACATGTTCAAATCAATCTGGGGCCTAATGTTGGGGATATCACTACTGGGCGTAAACCGGCCTATCTGGGCCGGGTTAACTTCGTCAGTAGTTAAGTATGTTAAAGCCCAAGAAGGCAGATGATGGCTCAAGGCCCACAGTCGATTCAAGGCCTGTAGTCGTAAACCGGTGTTGGTATTTAACTTGTATTGTAAGTTAGGAATAAGTAGAGACCAAACCGGACACATCTATGAGCCGGTATTGGGACTCTGTGAACCGACGGGCGTCACCCGTGTATATAAGGGGACGACCCGGCGGCGGTTCAAGGACAACAGACAACAACTCGAGACATAGGCGAAGCTTGTTTGCTCCCTGGTCATCGAAACCCCATCAATTCCATCACAACTAGACGTAGGCTTTTACCTTCATCGAAGGGGCCGAGTATAAACTCTCTTGCGTCCCTTTGTCCGCTTTAACCCCTTCAAGCTAACCCGTCGCGATGGCTCCACGACTAAGTCCTTTCTCTAGGACATCTGCCGTGACAAAACCACGACAGTAATGGTGTGTCCGAACATCGTAACCGTACTTTATTAGATATGGTGCGATCTATGATGTCTCTTACAGATTTACCGCTATCGTTTTGGGGTTATGCATTAGAGACAACTACATTCACATTAAATAGGCACCATCTAAATCCGTTGAGATGGCACCATATGAACTATGGTTTGGCAAGAAACCTAAGTTGTCGTTTGTTAAAGTTTGAGGTTGCAATGCTTATGTGAAAATGTTTCAACCTGATAAGCTCAAACCCAAATCGGAGAAGTGCATCTTCATAGGATACCCAAAAGAAAATGTTGGGTACACCTTCTATCACAGATCCGAAGGCAAGATATTCATTGCTGAGAATGGATCCTTTCTAGAGAAGGAGTTTCTCTCGAAAGAAGTGAGTGGGAGGAAAGTAGAACTTGATGAGGTAACTGTACCTGCTCCCTTATTGGAAAGTAGTTCATCACAGAAATCTGTTTCTGTGACTACTACACCAATTAGTGAGGAAGCTAATGATGATGATCATGTAACTTCAGATCAAGTTACTACCGAACCTCGTAGGTAAACCAGAGTGAAATCCGCACCAGAGTGGTACGGTAATCATGTTCTGGAGGTCATGTTACTTGACCATGACGAACCTACAAACTATGAGGAAGTGATGATGAGCCCAGATTCCGCGAAATGGCTCGAGGCCATGAAATCTGAGATGAGATCCATGTATAAGAACAAAGTATGGACTTTGATTGACTTGCCCAAAGATTGGCGAGCCATTGAGATTAAATGGATCTTCAAGAGGAAGACGGACGTTGATAGTAGTGTTACTATCTACAAAGCTAGAATTGTCGCAAAAAGATTTTTCGACAAGTTCAAGGTGTTGACTACGATGAGAGTTTCTTACTCGTATCTATGCTTAAGTCTGTCCGAATCATGTTAGCAGTTGCCGCATTTTATGAAATCTAGCAAATGGATAAACAAAACTGCATCCCTTAATGGATTTATTAAAGAAGAGTTGTATATGATGCAACCAGAAGGTTTTGTCAATCCTAAAGGTACTAACAAAATATGCAAGCTCCAGCGATCCATCTATGGACTGGTGCAAGCATCTCAGAGTTGGAATATACGCTTTGATAAGTTGATCAAAGCATATAGTTTTATACAGACTTGCGGTGAAGCCTGTAGTTACAAGAAAGTGAGTGGGAGCACTACAACATTTCTGATAAGTATATGTGAATGACATATTGTTGATTGGAGATAAATGTAGAATTATGCTGCAAAGCATAAAGGAATGTTTGAAAGGAGTTTTTCAAAGAAAGACCTCGGTGAAGCTGCTTACATATTGAGCATCAAGATCTATAGAGATAGATCAAGACGCTTGATAAGTTTTTCAATGAGTACATACCTTGACAAGATTTTGAAGTAGTTCAAAATGGAACAGTCAAAGAAAGAGTTCTTGCCTGTGTTACAAGGTGTGAAACTAAGTAAGACTCAAAACCCGACCACGGCAGAAGATAGAGAGAGAATGAAAGTCATTCCCTATGCCTTAGCCATAGGTTCTATAAAGTATGCATGCTGTGTACCAGACCTATTGTATACCCTGCCTTGTGTTTGGCAAGGTAGTGCAATAGTGATCTAGGAGTAGATCACTGGACATTGGTCAAAATTATCCTTAGTGGAATAAGGATATGTTTCTCGATTATGGAGGTGACAAAAGGTTCGTCGTAAAGGGTTACGTCGATGCAAGTTTTGACACTGATCCAGATGACTCAAAGTCTCAATCTGGACACATATTGAAAGTGGGATCAATTAACTAAAGTAGCTCCGTGCAGAACATTGTTGACATAGAAATTTGCAAAATACTTACGGATCTGAATGTGGCAGGCCCGTTGACTAAACTTCTCTCACAAGCAAAAAATGATCACACCTTAGTACTCTCCGGGTGTTAATCACATAGCAATGTGAACTAGATTATTGACTCTAGTAAACCCTTTGGGTGTTAGTCACATGTCAATGTGAACTATGGGTGTTAATCGCATGGTGATGTGAACTATTGGTATTAAATCACATGGCAATGTGAACTAGATTATTGACTCTAGTGCAAGTGGGAGACTGAAGGAAATATGCCCTAGAGGCAATTATAAAGTTATTATTTATTTCCTTATATCATGATAAATGTTTATTATTCATGCTAGAATTGTATTAACCAGAAACATAATACATGTGTGAATACATAGACAAACAGAGTGTCACTAGTATGCCTCTACTTGACTAGCTCGTTGATCAAAGATGGTTATGTTTCCTAACCATAGACATGAGTTGTCATTTGATTAACGGGATCACATCATTAGGAGAATGATGTGATTGACTTGACCCATTCCGTTAGCATAGCACTTGATCGTTTAGTTTATTGCTATTGCTTTCTTCATGACTTATACATGTTCCTATGACTATGAGATTATGCAACTCCTGTTTACCGGAGGAACACTTTGTGTGCTACCAAACGTCACAACGTAACTGGGTGATTATAAAGGTGCTCTACAGGTGTCTCCGAAGGTACTTGTTGGGTTGGCATATTTCGAGATTAGGATTTGTCACTCCGATTGTCGGAGAGGTATCTCTGGGCCCTCTCGGTAATGCATATCACTTAAGCCTTGCAAGCATTGCAAGTAATGAGTTAGTTGCGGGATGATGTATTACGAAACAAGTAAAGAGACTTGTCGGTAACGAGATTGAACTAGGTATTGAGATACCGATGATCGAATCTCGGGCAAGTAACATACCGATGACAAAGGGAACAACGTATGTTGTTATGCGGTTTGACCGATAAAGATCTTCGTAGAATATGTGGGAGCCAATATGAGCATCCAGGTTCCGCTATTGGTTATTGACCGAAGACATGTCTCGGTCATGTCTACATTGTTCTCGAACCCGTAGGGTCCGCACGCTTAAGGTTTCGATGACAGTTATATTATGAGTTTATGAGTTTTGATGTACCTAAGGAGTTCGGAGTGTCGGATGAGATCGGGGACATGACGAGGAGTCTCGAAATGGTCGAGACGTAAAGATCGATATATTGGACGACTATATTCGGACATCGGAAAGATTCCAAGTGATTCGGGCATTTTTCGGAGTACCGGAGAGTTACGGGAATTCGCCGGGGAGTATATGGGCATTATTGGGCCATACGGGGATAGAGGAGAGAGGCCAAAAGGAAGGAGGCACCCCCCCCTCTGGTCCGAATTGGACAAGGGGTGCAGCCCCCTTTTCCTTGTTCCTCTCCCCCTCTTTCCTTCTCTCCTACTCCAACAAGGGAAGGAGGAGTCCTACTCCCGCTCGGAGTAGGACTCCCCCCTTGGCGCGCCCTCCTCCTAGGCCGGCCGCCTCCCCCCTTGATCCTTTATATACGGGGGCAGGGGGCACCCCACAGACACAACAATTGATCATTAATCTCTTAGCCGTGTGTGGTGCCCCCCTCCATCATAATCCTCGATAATATTGTAGCGGTGCTTAGGCGAAGCCCTGCGATGGTAGAATATCAAGATCGTCACCACGCCATCATGCTGACGGAACTCTTCCCCGACATTCTGCTGGATCGGAGTCCGGGGATCATCATTGAGCTGAACGTGTGCTAGAACTCGGAGGTTCCGTAGTTTCGGTGCTTGGTCGGTCGGGCCATGAAGACGTACGACTACATCAACCGCGTTGTCATCACGCTTCCGCTTTCGGTCTACGAGGGTACATGGACAACACTCTCCCCTCTCGTTGTTATGCATCACCATGATCTTGCGTGTGCGTAGGAATTTTTTTTGAATTGCTACGTTCCCCTACAGGGACACCCCACATCTTGATCCAAACTGAATGTAGTTTCCCTTTTGCTTTATCATCTGGACTCCAGAAGTCAACCTCCACCATAGCCCCTGTGCCAAGCAGAGTGAATTTTCCAAAGTTTTTCAACTCCACCAATTTGGCCTTGTTAGGAAATCTCCTAAGGAAAGTTTTTGGGCTCTGAAACTTGGCTCTCCAAGTCCACCCCCAATCAAACATTTTGCTAAACCCATAGGCCACTGTGGTGTCATTCAGTTGTCCCTCCTGTACAGTAACCAAGGCCATGGAGTTAATGTGCTCTGTAGCAACAATCTCTTTGGTGTTCTGCACCAGAAGACCTCCCAGCCCCCTGGCTCTATATCCAACATATTTGGCAACTGGTTTTGGCTGTTTCAGAATGGTGCATTCTTCAGTATTATGAGATGGCCTCTGGCATACCACATAGAAGACCTTATTTTTTCAGTCACTTTTTACATGCCCCCGTTCTTTGCATTTAACACAGAAAAGTTCCTTGGGATTTCTTATCTTTTTCTTTTTAGTTGTCTCTTTAGCTCCCTCCACCCTAGCACCAACTTGTGGCTACAGAGTTTCCTGTTTTGGCATATTGGACAAGAGGAACTGATACTGTTGTGCCATTTGCTCTTGTGGCACGAAACCAAACTGCCCAAGCCCCATCCCCATTGGCACTAGCTGAGGGAAACCACTACTGCTCATCATGTGAAACCCTCCTGCCAACTGAACTGGTCCTCCCTGCGCCCCAGCTATGCAATGTTTGTGTTTCCCAGATCCACTCTCCTGCCTGCTTTCAGTCATCCCAGCCTGGTATCTTTCCTGTTAATTACCACCTCTGCCTGATGCAAATCTGCCAAACTTATTGTCTCCAACTCTACCACTCCCGGTGGAATTTCCATCCCCACCAGAACCACTACTGTTGGTCCTTGATCCTCCTCTGAAACTCTCCTCTTTGTTCCTCCAGTCGTATTCATCCAACTCTCTCTCTTCTTGCCTATTGAAACCTCTCCCAAAACTCTCAGATCTGCCATAGAAATTACCTCTCGCTCCTGGATTGGTTCCTCTTCGAGGCATTGGCCTCCAACCCTCTTGTCTGCCAGCCATAGCTTCTTTTCCTTCCCAAAGTAGATCTCCCTTCACCTCTTCCTCTTCTTCGTTAGTCGCCGTCGAGGGTTTGCTAGGGTTTGGTAGGTGGAGGAAATCTGGATCAGGGATGAAGGATGGGATCCCCCCTATATATAGGCCCACTCTCCCACTATCTGTAGCTGGGCTTTTTTCGCACATCCCACTACTGGGCCACTTTCCTCCAGAGCCCACCTGGTCATCCTTTTTTTCCCCACATTGTGCCCCCATCCCACCTGCAACTTTTCTGCTCCTGACTCATATCCACTTTTATAATCTAGACTTTCCTCCATTACTTCTTCCAGCATAAAATTTTCTGGGATATTGTTCACCCTAATTTTTCTATCAACCAATATTTCTTCACAGAGAATCATGTCTCTCTTATCAATTCTATTATCATCAACCTCACACCCCTCATAGTCAGTATCTATATCTGACAAATACTCAGGGAATCTGGGCAGATCCCATATCTTGGGTATCTTATCCCTAATCCTTATCAACGTCATATCAATTTTTTGGTTATGAAACTTTCCCCAATTGGGTGAATCAATGTGAATGAATTCATTTTGATTTACACCTCTCTTTTTTTCATCCCCAACTTTTTCATTTTTAAGCAAAAGGCTTTGAACATAAGTATTCATCCTCTTTTTCAATCTATGATTAACTCGTCTAATTCGATGCTGAGTATCAATATCTCCCTGATCAGCCTCACAATCGCAAGTGTGTGTCAGATACTTAAGAACAGAAGGGCAGATCATACCTGAATTAGCGAGATCCTCGTCAGAAACGTCATCTGAATCTTCACTAGCTAGCACCCAAAAGCGGTTGCCATCCAGCGAAGGACTCAGACTCTGTTCCCGGCGAGGCATGCTGAACGACGAGGCTCTGGAGTCTCCGAGGTTGATGGTGCTGCGGTGAGACGAGCAGAGCGGCGCGACGCCCCCGCCGCCTCCTGCGGCGCCTGATCCATCGGATCTTCGCGGATCTCGATCGGGGCCATGGCCGACCCTAGAGCTGGGAGGGCCAGGACCCCCTCTCGAGGGCGAAGCACCGATTCCCTCATGGCGGGGCGCGAGGTTCGCGGTCGCGAAGATGGTGAAGGTCACCCACTTCCTCTCCACCGCCCGCACCGGCGAGTCTGCCTGATCCGCCGCCCACAGTAGCACCTGCAGCGGGTGCTTGCACCCTCCGCGCCTGAACAGCGATCTCTCCTCCTCCTCCGTCAGATTCTCCATAATCGCCTCCGCCTCCGCATACATCTCGCGCTTGCTCAAGTACCAGGACCCGATCTCTCTCAGGCGGATCTGCAGGCGCGCATCCCTGCCCGCGAACCTCTGCATCTTCTCTTCGCTGATCTCCACCATCTCCGCCGCGAGCTCGAGCAGACAGAGCAGTGGATGAGGTGTACGGGAGAGGAAGAGTGGGAAGGGGAATAACCTGCGCGAATTTCTTTGATCTTAATCCCCCCTCCGCCTTAATTGCTCTCCCACCGGTCGCATTTCCTCCTTCGCCGTCTCCCGAGATGCCATCCCCGCCGATGATGTCCTTCTCGATGTGCGCAACATGACAAGGGAATGCAACCATAGCCCCAGGGGCCAACACGAACCCGCCCCCCCGATCGCCTATCAATCGTGCACCCGCGCTCGTCGATGAGGCGCACCGTCGTGGTGTGCGGGTGTAGCACCACCACGCCCCGGTGGTACTTGGGGTCGTCGCCAATTTCAGATCGGCGGCGAACCACACCGACCACCGCGCGGTGACGGGCTCACAAAATGCGCCGCCCATCTCGTTCTCACCATCCGTGCCGCAGACGTCATCCACCTCACGGTGAAGGCGCCACACCCTATCGGTGATATGCATGTCATCGTCATCCACCACCTCGTGATCAGCCAATGCCCGTAGCCCAGTGACAACCTCAAGGATGAGCACGCCAAACGCATAGATATCAGTCTGCCGCGTCGCCTTGCGGCTAACCGGGTACTCTGGCGCGATGTAGCCCCATGTGCCACCCACACCGGTGACGGAGTTCCTGTCGACAGAGACGGTGCAGGCCAGGCCGAAGTTACCAAGACGGGCCTGGAAACTCGAGTCCAGCATGATGTTGCTCGCCTTGATGTCACGGTGGAGCACCATGGGCTCGTACTCGTGGTGGACATAGACACATAGTGCAGGCCGGTGGCTATGCCCCTGATGATCTCGTAGTGGGTTGCCCATTGCCGGATGGCGCCATTGGTGTTTCGTTGTCTGGTGTCGTTGCCGCCTCTGTGGAAGAGATGTTGGTCTAGGCTACCGTTTGTCATGAACTCGAACACAAGCAGCGGCACTCTTTTGTTGTATGACCATCCTGAAATTTGTTTACTTGCGGAGTTATGAAAACTAGTGTTTATGTATTTCTACAAGTGCATAGCTAGAAATTTAGAATGGATTGCCAGTCGCATTTGACCTCTAACCACAATTAATTATCCTAACTCCATATATATAGGGTCCTACACGCAATATAGATATATGACCTCCATTGCAATACATAACTCAATATAGTATCCTACAGGGAATTATCTGAAATATTTAGGTTATGTACAAATACAACATGTATCCACGAACAGAATATTTTAAATCCGAATAAAAACAGAGCATAATAAACGAAACAAAGGCCAATCCAACACCAAGAGTAGCTGTGAGCTAAATTCACAGCCAACTTAGATTAAATGTATTATTTGGATGATGCTCACCGATGAGGGGGACGATATTCTTGTGGCGCAACCGGTTGATGATGCTAACCTCGGCAAGAAAGTCGTCATAGCGGCGGTTCTGCACGTCACGCGTGAACCTCTTGATGGCCACGTCCATCCGTCGCTCCGTCTTGGAACCGGTGGTGGGGATCGTGCACCTATAGACGGTGCCAAACCCGCCTCCACCAAGCTTCATGTCCTCGTGGAAGTTGCGGGTGGCCTTGTTGGTGTCGGTGAAGTCGACCTTCATTGGGACTCCGGGGAGGCGTTCCATGGATTTAGCGAGCTGGTCCAAATCCTTGTGCCACCGCCGGTACCTTGAGTTCAAGTAGCACGCCACGGCAGCCGCCATCGCCGCTGCGGCGGCTACAGACCCGAGGACGGATGATATGATGGTTACCTTCCTTGTGAGGAAGCTGTCTTTGTCGGGGTAGACAGTGAAGTCCTCGACCGTTGCGCTCCATTTGATGTACCCGGCGCGAAGCAGCTGCTCGGTCGTGGAGAGGAGGCCAAAATAGAAGAATGGGGAACCAAGGCTGCTGATGTTTTGCGACTCAACTATGCTTTTGTCAGGCTTGGGCTTGCCTTCAAAGTCCACGTACACCGACAGGCTACGCCCCACACGGTCGTAGTCGATCCACACTGAATAGTTAGAGTTAGAGATGGCAGCTAACACATGATTGATATTGATATCGACAACCATGACGCTACCATCCTGTGTTTTGATTTTCGGTTTGAGCTTTTTTTTCGTCCCAGGCCGAGATGGCCGAATTTCGGCCATTTTCAAACATTTCGGCTGAAATTTGATCAAAATTTGACTACAATTTAAACTTAAATTTGACCAGATTTTGCTAAATTTGAGCAATTTCGGTCTAAATATACTTTTCGACCCAGGCCGAGATGGCCGAAATGGCCGAAAATCAAATCCACTTTTTGATGCTACTATTGTACTCCAGCTTATGGCCATGAGTTTATCCAGCGCACCAATCCTGGCGGTGGCGGAGACCGAGCTGCCGGAGACGGGAGCGCTTCTAGATGTAGGATTGAAAAGGCCGAGCGAGCCGACATCGCTGGCCACGAGTTGCTTCGCTAAGAGGCCATTACGCGCGGAGTAAGGGAGGATGAGGAAGGCGAGCCCACTACGGTTCTGGTCCGGCGGCGGCTGATAGACGATGGTGAGGCCGTACGATCCCAGCTGGCTCCGGTGAACTCCCGACGAACCAATCCAGAATCCGGACGTGGACAACACCACGGTGTTGTTCACATCCGAGTCGGGCAGGTTACGGAGGAACCTGAGGCCAGCCGTGTTGTTCGCAGTGTAGTCGGAGATGTTAGGGAAGAAGCTGAAGGCCCGGCTGGATGCTTTGTTGATCAGATAAAATTCGAAAGGGGCATCCTCTATGGTTACGGTCCTCCGATCCTGGCCGGAATCAGGGGTTTTGCACTGCTGTGCCTTCGCCTGGGACAAGGACAGCATGATCAACAGGAGGAGAAGACATGGGACAAGCTGCTTGGGTTGATCTAACGCCATTGTATGCTTGCCCTACTTTTGCTAGCTAGCCCTCTGCCTCACCTTAGTCGCTAATAGCTTGCTTTATATACTAGCAATCCAGTGAGTGAGTTTAGGTATGCAGATTCCACAATCTATTAATATCGATGCACCCTATAGATAGCCAGTGATTTTTCTTTTCGAAAAGAAGGATATCCCTGGTCTCTGCATCTTTTAATGCACATAACCATATTATTAAAAATCCAGGTTCAGAACAAAGTCTCAAACGGTAGTGCCAAACTCATAAAAAATAATTAATCTGCCACAACCGGCGAAAATAGGAGATGACTAAACACCTATCATATTGTTGGACCGCCATCCAAACCGGTTGTAAGTATCCCGTGCAATCATCTCCCATCGGTTGCATCCAATATCCATAAGATCTCCGTGGTCCACATGGCTGAGTAAGGACCACGTATGTAGGGGCGGAGCCAGGCTAGCATCAGGCCCCGGGCTTGCTTCATTGCTACAGTGAATAACAGTGATCAACAGTATAAAAATGCTACAGTCTACAAAGGAATAAATCCTCACGCCCCGGGCCCAGGCCCCCCCCCCCCCCGGCCTGGGGCCTGTCTCCGCCACTACACGTATGGATCCAAGCTGGGCCCTGAAAATAACATGTAAAAAATTCATGATGGTTTGTCTGTTAAAGGTAACGTCATTCTGACAATTCCATATGGCCCAAAGTAATGCACACACTCCTACTCGAATATGTGCCGCAGTTTTAGGCTCTGTACCTGTTAACCAAGTCCCAAATAGGTGCAAAGTCGAGACGGGCGGTGCAATGTTAAATGACACGTGAATGGTCCGCCACAGTAACTTAGCAAGTGGGCAATGAAGAAAAAGATGTTTTATTGTTTCGTCCTGATTACAAAAGCAACACCGTTTACTACCTTCCCAGCTACGCTTTGCCAAGTTATCTTTTGTCAAAATAACTTCCTTATGTACAAACCACATAGACACCTTGATTTTCAGCGGCACTTTAATTTTTCAAATATGAATCGACCTCGGGATAGGCCCGGTATTTATCAAGTCTGTATACATAGACTTAACCGAGAAGACTCCCGACGACACGGACATCTTCCAATGCAAAGAATCCGTTGCATCGGAAAGGTTAATCTTCATTAACCTACGCATAAGAAGCAACCATCTATCCCAACGTTCACCCACTAGCGATCGTCTGAACTGAATATTAAGTGGAACAGACCCCAATATTGTACTAACGAGAACCTCTTTCCATTGTGGGACATGATATAAGGATGGATACTGCAAGGCTAATGGGGTTTCTCCCAACCAAGTGTCTTCCCACAACCTAGTGCCCTATCCATTCCCAACAATAAATTTGCTCCTGTTGAAGAAGGCGGTCTTTGTCCTCATAAGCCCCTTCTAAAAAGGAGAGTTAGGCGGATGTGCCGTGACTTGTGCCGATGTTTTAGAATGTAAGTATTTATTTCGCAACAGTTGTATCCACATGTAACACCCCGGATGTAATTTACCATATATGTATCCTAACTCTTGCCGTTTCCGGTGCTAAGTTATTTTATTTCCTCGGGTTCGAGTTTTTGTCTCCGTGTGTTGTTGTCGTTGTCATGCATCTCATATCATGTCAGCATGTGCATTGCATTTACATACGTGTTCGTCTCATGCATCCAAGCATTTTTCCAGTTGTCCGTTTTGCATTCCGGCGCTCCTATCTCCTCCGATGGTCCTTTCTACCTTCTTTTCGTGTGTGAGAGTTAAACATTTTCGGATTGGACCGAGACTTGCCATGCGGCCTTGGTTTACTACCGGTAGACCGCCTGTCAAGTTTCATACCATTTGGACTTCGTTTGATGCTCCAACGGTTAACCGATGGACCGAGAAGGCCTCGTGTGTATTGCAGCCCAACATCCTTCCATTTTGGCCCAAAACCCACCTAAACCCTCTCCATCATCTAGAGCGTTCGATCACGATCGCGTGGCCGCAAACCGCACCTCATTTGGACTCTCCTAGCTCCTCCTATGCCTATATATAGACCCCCCCCCCTCCGAAATTCCCGGATCCCCTCCTTTCTAAACCCTAAAAATCGCCCCGCCGCCGCCGGACATGTCCGCCGCCTAATCGGACACATCTCCGCCACCTCCCGCAGCCAACCGGGGGCCGCACGTGGCGCACCGCCACCCGTAGCCACGCCGGCCCGCGCGGCCCACTGCGAGCCCCCGTGGCCCGAAGGAGCGCGCCGCCCTGCGCCCGCTTCTTCCTCCCGAGCGCCGCCCGCGCCCGAAGCAGCCTCGCCGCGCCGCCATTGTCGTCCGGTCGCCGGTGCCGCCTCCGCCCCGACGTCGCGCCACCTCCACCGCCCGGTCGCCGCCGCACCTTGCCGTGCCGGCGCCGCCACCTCGCCGCCTGAGGAGCTCCGGCCGGCGCCCTCCTCACCAAGTCCCCCGACGAATTCCGGCGAGCGCCAATTCCGACGAGTTCTTCCTCAACCCCGGCGAACCTCGTTTCCCGTGCTGCTACAGTGATCTCAGATCTAGATCCGGACGGTTGACTTTTTATCCCCGAAACCCTAGATATTTTGCGTTTTCCATCATGCCGTAACTCCGCATCCGTAACTCCGTTTTGGGCGTGTAGCATATCAAAATGTTCGCCTCAGAGAGAACATCATTTTATCTCATTGCATCATTTTCATTTGAGCTCATCTTGATGCCGTAAATGCTGTTGGAAGAGAGCTATTTGAGATAATTGTCAGATCTGCTGCATCAATTAGCTATTTGTCATTTTTGCCATGATTAATGTGTGCATGATATGCTCCTGAGCTCTACAAGAGTTTTGTTATATGCTTTGCCATCTTTACAGAGGTGCTTACCATGCATTTTTTTATATGTGTGATGACTAGCACAAGCTTGCAAAGTAGTGCATTCGTTAATGCTGATTTCAGGGACTTAGAATTTCACTAAGTCCTTGATCTGTTTTTATCAATATGCCATATGTTCATGTTGTTTCCTAGTGATCCATGCCTCTTTTGAGGATGATCAGTAAGGATGATTTATTAATATTGTGGTGCTCTATCCATCCATATCTTTGTTTGCAATTATGGAGCATCATAGCTTGAGTCAATCGAGCTCTACTTTTGCTATTTCGTGAATCCTGGCAGATTGTTTACTTGTTAGCGATTTTGCCGAGGATGTTGTTGTTGATCCGTGCATGCTATATTGTTGTTCTTGCCATGTATAGCTTATATAATATGTATTCTTGATGGGTGTATGCTTATATTGTCATGCCATGCTCTGTAGTGAGTGCATCGAGCTCGTGAACATGCCTACTTGTTAACATATTTGCATGCTCCAGTTTTTCACTAAGTGTGTAACCTGATTATGTTTTTGCCATGTTCACACGCTTGCAATTGTATTTTCTAATCCCTTTTGGCTCAAGGTCACTAAGGGACTTTTGTTAAGTGCTTTGAGTAGCTTCGTGTCATGCCTTGCTTTGCCATGTTAAGTTTCTGTAGCATATAGTTTTCGTGCTCCAAAGTGTGCTAGCTGATCTGAAATTCCAGACTTGTGTTAATTTCACTAAGTCTGAAACCTGTTTATCATTTGCACTTTTGCCATGCTTGTTTGAACCTGTTAATGGATGAATTGGCCGTAGCTCAGTGTTCATCTTTTGTCAAGCATTATGAGTGGATCCCTTCCATGTATTTTTTTTTTGCCATGTTTGAGTGTTGTAGCATAATTAACTTGATGCATTTAGATGGCTACTTGCTGTTTATCGCAGACCGATGCCATATTTGTTTTGCTTGCCATTTCCAAACCGTGCATCCGATTCCGATGATCTTTATATCGGTTTCAACCGAAATCACCTCACCTTTCCAGTGGAACTCTTGGATTTCCAAGTTGAGGCCAGGTTCAATCATTCCTTGTCAAATCTTGCATATGCATCACATATTGCATCCCGCATAGCATACCATGTTTGCATCATGTTGTTTGAGCTTTGCACGTGGTTGATTGTGTTCCTTTTGCTTGTTTGTCTTATTTGGGTAGAGCCGGGAAACGAGTTCGCTAACGAGGAGCCCGTTGAGTTTGCTTTCGAGGATCCAGTCAACTCTGACAACTTTGCAGGCAAGATGATCATACCCTCGAAATCACTTCTATCTTTGCTTGCTAGATGCTCGCTCTTTTGCTATGCCTATGCTATGATGCCTACCACTTGCTTATCATGCCTCCCAAATTGCCATGTCAAACCTCTAACCCACCATGCCCTAGCAAACCGTTGATTGGCTATGTTACCGCTTTGCTCAGCCCCTCTTATAGCGTTGCTAGTTGCAGGTGAAGATTGGAGACCGTTCCTTGTTGGAACATTGTTTTTTTGTTGGGATATCACTATATTATTTTGTTATCTTAAATGCATCTATATACTTGGTAAAGGGTGGAAGGCTCGGCCTTTTGCCTAGTGTTTTGTTCCACTCTTGCCGCCCTAATTTCCGTCATATCGGTGTTATGTTTCCGGATTTTGCGTTCCTTACGCGGTTGGGTGATAATGGGAACCCCTTGACAATTCGCCTTGAATAAAACTCCTCTAGCAATGCCCAACCTTGGTTTTACCATTTGCCACCTGGACTATATGTTGCAATTTCAACCCATTTGGTTCAGCTTCAATATTTGTCTATCTGTGTGCTAATGGATGTCAACCTCTTCAGGATGGCTCCTCCAACGTGCACGACTCCGAATTCTGATCCGCCACCACCACCTCCACCTCCGGAGGCATGGAAAGCTGTGATGGCCGCTACCAATGCAAACACGCAGCTGATCATGCAAATTCTTCAAGAGCGCAACCAAGCGAACCAAGGCAACCAAGGCAACAATCAGAATCACTTTGCTACACTCAACCAGTTCCTTGCTAACCAGCCAAAGACTTTCAGCAATTGTGTTGAGGCAACTGATGCTGATGATTGGCTCATGGACTTGTGCAAGTATTTCGAGTGTAGTAACGTTAGGCCTGAGGACTTTGTCAAGTTCGCTTCCTTCCAACTCAAAGACCAAGCTGTAGAATGGTTTCAGGAGTACAAAGATTCCAGAGGAGGCCGTGTGATTACCTGGGATGAATTCCGTCAAGACTTCAAAGCTCATCATATTCCTCAGAGCGTGGTTGAAAGCAAGCGTGAGGAATTCCGCAACCTGAAGCAAGGCTCTATGTCTGTCTATGAGTACAACAAGATGTTTCAGAAGCTCGCCCGCTTTGCTAAGCAGGACGTCCCTGACGAGAAGAGCATGATATACCAGTTCAGGGGTGGTCTCAGAGAAGAAATCCAGCTAGCTCTTGTTCTCTTTGAGCCCGTGAGGTACGATGAGTTTTACAACATGGCATTGAAGCAAGAGGCTGCTCAATTGAAGTGTGATGCTTCCAAGAAGCGAGTCAGAGATGCTACTCCTTCTTCCTCAACTCAAGTGGCTAAGCAGCAGAAGTATTGGCTTCCTCCTCCTTCGTTCCGTCAGCCGTATCAGTAGAAGAGCAAAGGTGGCATTGGATCTTCCCACCCACCCAACCCTGGCTTTCAGAACAAGCTATGGTTCATATGAATACATTGTCATGTCTTTTGGCCTCGTCAACGCTCCTCCGACTTTCTCTCGCATGATGAACTTCATCTTCAACGCCTACACAACTTGTCTTGGTCTATCTGGATGACATTCTGGTCTTTTCGAAGAACAAGGAAAATTATGCCAAGCACTTGCGTTTGGTGCTCGATAAGCTCAGGGAACATCAGTTCTACGCCAAGTTCTCAAAGTGCGAGTTTTGGCTCGATGAGATTCTCTATCTTGGGCATATCATCTCTGCCAAGGGCATAGCGGTGAATCCTGAGAAGGTGTCTGCAATTGTGAATTGGGAACCACCTCAGAACGTGAAGCAACTCCGCAGCTTCCTTGGCCTCGCAAGCTACTGTCGAAGGTTCATTGAGAACTTTTCAAAGATCGTGAAGCCTCTTTCAAACCTTCTCTAGAAGCACGTCAAGTATGTTTGGTCTCCGGAATGTGACATCGCTTTCAACACTTTGAAAGAGAAATTGGTCACTGCTCCAGTTCTTACTCCTCCTGATGAATCCAACCCGTTCGAGGTCTTCTGCGATGCCTCTCTTCAAGTTCTTGGTGCAGTGTTGATGCAAGAGAAGAAAGTTGTGGCTTATACCTCTCGCCAGTTGAAGCCCAGCGAGAAGAACTACCCCACTCATGACCTTGAGTTGGTGGCAGTTGTGCATGCTCTATTGACTTGGAGACATCTCTTATTGGGAAGAAAAGTGGACATCTTCACTGACCACAAGAGTCTCAAGTACATCTTCACTCAGCCTAATCTCAACCTCAGGCAGACTCGTTGGGTCGAAATGATTCAAGAGTATAATCCGAGTATCGAGTATACTCCAAGCAAGGCCAATGTGATTGCTGACGCTTTGAGCAGGAAGGCTTATTGCAACAGTCTCATTATCAAGCCTTACCAACCCGAGCTTTGTGAAGCTTTCCGCAGACTCAATCTGCAAGTTGTTCCTCAAGGTTTCCTTGCCAACCTTCAAGTCTCTCCTACTTTGGAAGATCAGATTCGCGAGGCTCAACTTCTTGATGCTATGGTGAAGAAGGTGAAGATTGGGATTGCCAAGAGTCAACCCAAGTACAAGTGCCACCACCTTGATGACAAGGATACTCTCTTCTTCGAGGATCGTATTGTTGTGCCCAAAGGTGACCATCGTAAAGTTATCATGAATGAGGCTCACAATTCACTCCTCTCCATCCATCCTGGGAGTACGAAGATGTATCAGGACCTCAAACAGGCTTATTGGTGGACTCGAATGAAGCGCGAGATTGCTCAGTTCGTGAATGAATGTGATGTCTGCAGAAGAGTGAAGGCAGAACACCAATGACCAGCTGGTCTCCTCCAACCTCTTGCCATTCCAGAATGGAAGTTTGACCACATTGAGATGGACTTCGTGACTGGGTTTCCAAAGTCCAAACGTGGCAATGATGCTATATTCGTTGTCATCAACAAACTCACTAAAGTGGCTCACTTTCTGCCTATCAAAGAGTCTATCACTGCAGCTCAATTGGCGGAGTTTTATACCTCTCGGATTGTCTCGCTGCATGGCATTCCACAGGTGATCTCTTTAGACCGTGGTAGCATCTTTACCTCCAAGTTTTGGGATTCTTTTCAGAAGGCCATGGGCACCAATATCCGCTTCAGCACAGCTTTCCATCCTCAAACTAGCGGTCAAGTCGAGCGTGTCAATCAGATTCTTGAAGATATGCTCAGGGCTTGCGTTATCTCTTTCGGCATGAAGTGGGAAGATTGTCTTCCATATGCCGAATTCTCCTACAACAATAGTTTTCAAGCAAGTTCGGGCAAGGCCCCATTCGAAATTATGTATGGCAGGAAGTGTCGTACTCCTCTTAACTGGTCAGAAACCGGTGAACATCAACTTCTGAAAAATGACTTGATCACAGAGGCACAGGAGATGTGCAAAGTCATACGTGATAACCTCAAAGTAGCGCAATCGCGCAGAAGAGCTACTATGATAGTAAGCATCGTGATTTGGCCTTCGAGATCGGAGATCATGTTTACCTCCGCGTCTCTCCAATGAAAGGTACTCGTCGCTTCGGTATCAAAGGGAAGCTTGCCCCTAGATACGTGGGTCCTTTCAAGATCGTCAGCAAGAGAGGCGATCTCGCATATCAACTCGAGATTCCTTCAAACTTTGCAAATGTGCACGACGTGTTCCATGTCTCTTAGCTCCGCAAGTGCTTCAAGACTCCTGATCGCACCGTCAACTTCGAAGACATTGATCTCCAAGAAGATCTCTCTTATCGTGAGCACCCCGTTGCTATTCTTGAAGAGACTGAACGCAAGACTCGCAATAAGTCAATCAAATTCCTCAAAGTCAAGTGGTCGCACCATTCCGAGCGTGAAGCCACCTGGGAACGCGAGGATCACCTCCGTTCTGGGTACCCGGCGTTCTTCCAGTCCTAGATCTCGGGACGAGATCCTTTCGTAGTGGTGGAGTGTTGTAACACCCCGGATGTAATTTACCTTATATGTATCCCAACTCTTGCTGTTTCAGGCGCTAAGTTATTTAATTTCCTCGGGTTCGGGTTTTTGTCTCCGTGTGTTGTTGTCGTTGTCATGCATCTCATATCATGTCATCATGTGCATTGCATTTGCATACGTGTTCGTCTCATGTATCCAAGCATTTTCCCCGTTGTCCGTTTTGCATTCCGGCGCTCCTATCTCCTCCGGTGGTCCTTTCTACCTTCTTTTCGTGTGTGGGGGTTAAACATTTCCGGATTGGACCGAGACTTGCCATGCGGCCTTGGTTTACTACCGGTAGCCCGCCTATCAAGTTTCGTACCATTTGGACTTCCTTTGATGCTCCAACGGTTAACCGAGGGATCGAGAAGGCCTCGTGTGTGTTGCAGCCCAACACCCTTCCATTTTGGCCCAAAACCCACCTAAACCCTCTCCATCATCTAGAGCATTCGATCACGATCGCGTGGCCGCAAACCGCATCTCATTTGGACTCTCCTAGCTCCTCTTATGCCTATATATAGACCCCCCCTCCGAAATTCCCGGATCCCCTCCTTTCCAAATCCTAAAAATCCCCCCGCCGCCGCCGGACATGTCCGTCGCCTAATCAGACACATCTCCGCCGCCGCCCGCAGCCAACCGGGGGCCACCACGTGGCGCGCCGCCACCCACAGCCACGCCGGCCCGCGCGGCCCGCTGCGAGCCCCCGTGGCCCGAAGGAGCGCGCCGCCCCGCACCCGCTTCTTCCTCCCGAGCGCCGCTCGCGCCCGAAGCAGCCTCGCCGCGCCGCCGTCGTCGTCCGGTCGCTGGCGCCACCTCCGCCCCGATGTCACGCCACCTCCACCGCCCGGTCGCCGCCGCACCTTGCCGCGCCGGCTCCGCCACCTCGCCGCCTGAGGAGCTCCGGCCGGCGCCCTCCTCACCAAGTCCCCCGACGAACTCCGGCGAGCGCCAAGTCCGGCGAGTTCTTCCTCAACCCCGGCGAACCTCGTTTCCCGTGCTGCTACAGTGATCTCAGATCTAGATCCGGACGGTTGACTTTTTATCCCCGAAACCCTAGATATTGTGCATTTTTCATCATGCCGTAACTCCGCATCCGTAACTCCGTTTTGGGCGTGTAGCATATCAAAATGTTCGCCTCAGAGAGCACATCATTCCATCTCATTGCATCATTTTCATTTGAGCTCATCTTGATGCCCGAAATGCTGTTGGAAGAGAGCTATTTGAGATAATTGTCAGATCTGCTGCATCAATTAGCTATTTGTCATTTTTGCCATGATTAATGTGTGCATGATATGCTCCTGAGCTCTACATGAGTTTTCTTATATGCTTTGCAATCTTTACAAAGGTGCTTACCATGTATTTTTGTGATATGTGTGATGACTAGTACAAGCTTGCAAAGTAGTGCATTCGTTAATGCTGATTTCAGGGACTTAGAAGTTCACTAAGTCCTTGATCTGTTTTTATCAATATGCCATATGTTCATGTTGTTTCCTAGTGATCCGTGCCTCTTTTGAGGATGATCAATAAGGATGATTTGTTAATATTGTGGTGCTATATCCATCCATGTCTTTGTTTGCAATTATGGAGCACCCTAGCTTGAGTCAATCGAGCTCTACTTTTGCTATTTCGTGAATCCTGACAGATTGTTTACTTGTTAGCGATTTTGCCGAGGATGTTGTTGTTGATCCGTGCATGCTATGTTGTTGTTCTTGTCATGTCTAGATTATATAATATGTATTCTTGTTGGGTGTATGCTTAGATTATCATGCCATGCTCTGTAGTGAGTGCATCGAGCTCGTGAACATGCCTACTCGTTAACATATTTGCATGCTCCAGTTTTTCACTAAGTGTGTAACCTGATTATGTTTTTGCCATGTTCACACGCTTGCAATTGTATTTTCTGATCCCTTTTGGTTCAAGGTCACTAAGGGACTTTTGTTAAGTGCTTTGAGTAGCTTCATGTCATGCCTTGCTTTGCCATGTTAAGTTTCTGTAGCATATAGTTTTCGTGCTCCAAAGTGTGCTACCTGATCTGAAATTCCATACTTGTGTTAATTTCACTAAGTCTGAAACCTGTTTATCATTTGCACTTTTGCCATGCTTGTTTGAACCTGTTAATGGATGAATTGGCCGTAGCTCAGTGTTCATCTTTTGTCAAGCATTATGAGTGGATCCCTGCCATGTATTTTGTTGCCATGTTTGAGTGTTGTAGCATAATTAACTTAATGCATTTAGATGGCTACTTGCTGTTTATCGCAGACCGATGCCATATTTGTTTTGCTTGTCATTTCCAAACCGTGCATCCGATTCCGGTGATCTTTATATGGATTTCAACCAAAATCACCTCACCTTTCCAGTGGCACTCTTGGATTTCCAAGTTGAGGCCAGGTTCAATCATTCCTTGTCAAATCTTGCATATGCATCACGTGTTGCATCCCGCATAGCATACCATGTTTGCATCATGTTGTTTGAGCTTTGCACGTGGTTGATTGTGTTCCTTTTGCTTGTTTGTCTTGTTTGGGTAGAGCCGGGAGACGAGTTCACTAACGAGGAGCCCGTTGAGTTTGCTTTCGAGGATCTAGTCAACTCTGACAACTTTGCAGGCAAGATGATCATACCCTCGAAATCACTTCTATCTTTGCTTGCTAGATGCTCGCTCTTTTGCTATGCCTATGCTACGATGCCTACCACTTGCTTATCATGCCTCCCAAATTGCCATGTCAAACCTCTAACCCACCATGTCCTAGCAAACCGTTGATTGGCTATGTTACCGCTTTGCTCAGCCCCTCTTATAGCGTTGCTAGTTGCAGGTGAAGATTGGAGACCGTTCCTTGTTGGAACATTGTTTTTTTGTTGGGATATCACTATATTATCTTGTTATCTTAAATGCATCTATATACTTGGTAAAGGGTGAAAGGCTCGGCCTTTTGCCTAGTGTTTTGTTCCACTCTTGTCGCCCTAGTTTCCGTCATATCGGTGTTATGTTCCCGGATTTTGCGTTCCTTACGCGGTTGGGTGATAATGGGAACCCCTTGACAATTCGCCTTGAATAAAACTCCTCCAGCAATGCCCAACCTTGGTTTTATCATTTACCACCTAGCCTCTTTTTCCCTTGGGTTTCCGGAGCCCGAGGGTCATCTTGATTTAAACCCCCCCCCCTGGGTCAGTGCTCCTCTGAGTGTTGGTCCGACCGAGCAGACTGCGGGGCCACCTTGGGGAAACTTGAGGTTTGGTTTTATTCGTAGGATGTCTCATCTGAGTGTGCCCTGAGAACAAGATATGTGCAGCTCCTATCGGGATTTGTCGGCACATTTGGGCGGTGTTGCTGGACTTGTTTTATATTTGTCGAAGTTGTCTTGTAGAACCGAGATACCGAGTCTGATCGGAATGTCTCGGGAGAAGGTTTATCCTTCGTTGACCGTGAGAGCTTGTGATGGGCTAAGTTGGGACTCCCCTGCAGGGATTTGAACTTTCGAAAGTCGTGCCCGCGGTTATGGGCAGATGGGAATTTGTTAATGTCCGATTGTAGATAACTTGAACCTTAACTTAATTAAACTGATTCAACCGCGTGTGTTACCGTGATGGTCTCTTCTCGGCGGAGTCCGGGAAGTGAACACGGTGTTGGAGTAATGTTTGCCGTAGGTTGTTCTCTAGTTCTTCGTTCATGTTTTGCCTTCTCTTCTCGCTCTCTTTTGCGAATGGGTTAGCCACCATATATGCTAGTCGCTTGCTGCAGCTCCACATATTACTTTGCCTTACCTATAAGCTTAAATAGTCTTGATCGCGAGGATGCGAGATTGCTGAGTCCCCGTGGCTCACAGATTCCTTCCAAACCAGATGCAGGGCCCGATGACTCCGTTCCAGATGATGCGCTTGAGCTCAAGTGGGAGTTCGACGAAGACTCACGCCGTTACTATGTGTCTTTCCCTGATGATCAGTAGTGGTGCCCAGTTGGGGCGATCGGGACCGTATCGCATGTTGGGGTTGATCTTTTATTTTGGTACCGTAGTCGGACCATGAGTGTATTGGATGATTGTAATGTTATTTATGTACTTTGTGTGACGTGGCGAGTGTAAGCCAACGATGTACCTTTTCCCCCCTATTATCTATTATATGGGTTGTTATGAAGATTACCTTACTTGCGACATTGCTTTCAATGCGGTTATGCCTCTAAGTCGTGCTTCGACACGTAGGAGATATAGCCGCATCGAGGGTGTTAGACCACACCCCATCCCTCTCTACCACCAGTCTGTAGAGCCATTTGCTATGTAAACACCTAGTTTTCACTTTCAGATTCTCGATACCCAAGCCACCTTGGTCCTTCGGGCTACAAATAATGTCCCATTTGGCCAACCTATACTTAGTTTTGTTTTCATCAATTTGCCAGAAAAATCGAGATCGATATAATTCCAATCTTTTCCGTACCCCTATAGGTACCTCAAAGAAAAGCTAGTTCGAGGTGGCAGCGGTTGCTGGGAAAGACGTCTTTGGACCTGGTGGTTGATGTGTAGGGGAGGGTGTGAGGGGAGTTGGGGAAACCTTGTCTCGGCTTCGTGCCATGAGCAGCGGCAATGACACCTCTGGGCGTTGTAATCCTTGTCGGGGGAGCTGCATCATTGTTCCTCTCCTCCGCTCATGGTCTTTGCTTTGGGGGAAAACCATGCTCCCCTTCTGGGATAGAAAATGGCAGCGATTACTTCATCATTGACCTTCATGGAGACATTGTCTTGGAGCTAACTCGATCACCATAGCCAGAGCAGCTTGTTTGGCGTTGCTTCAAAGTGAGGTCTATGGATAGCGACTTGAGGCAAATGGCATGGATCTGCAGCGGCGATAGTGATTTTTCTGGCTAGGCCGCAGTCTCTGTGTAAGACGCCGGTTAGGCCGCAGTTCAAAAATCTCATTCCCCCTTTGGGTTATCGAACGTCCAAAAATCTTATTCCCCCTTTGGGTTAGCGTAGACTGGAAAGGGGTGGCATTACCACCGACGTTAGATATAAAATCTACGGTGGAGATTGCACCCTAGGACCAACCCCAGGCGGTTGGACTAGCCAAGAACCCTAACCAAAAAAATCCCCACCTTCTTCCCCTCCAAATCTCCCAATCCGCTGCCCCTTCGAGAAATTCTGCCCAAGATTCCGCACGAGTACCGCCGGTTCCCTCCAGCGAGGGGAGGGGAGGGGTCCGACCCATCTCGGCGGCGGCGGCGGCGGCGGCGGCGGCGAGTCGGGGAAGATGAATCCCCTGACGCAGGTGAAGCGGACGCAGGTGATAAACCAGAAGGAGGCGGCGCTGGGCCTCAGCGAGGACGCCTCGTGGCACGCCAAGTTCAGGGGCTCCGCCTACGTCTTCGTCGGCGGCGTCCCCTTCGACCTCACCGAGGGCGACCTCCTCGCCGTCTTCGCGCAGTGAGTATCAGACCGCACCCCCCGACCTAGATTTTCCGCCCGTTCCCCCCTCCCGACGGATTTGGCAGGGTTCTGACCGGCTTCCGATCTCCTCTCTCAGGTACGGCGAGGTGGTCGACGTGAACCTCGTGCGCGACAAGGCCACCGGCAAGTCCAAGGGCTTCGCGTTCGTCGCGTATGAGGACCAGAGGAGCACGGTTCTTGCCGTCGGTGAGGCCCCTTTCCCCTTTCCTACCAGGCCGCTTCTGTGTGTGATTCCGAATGGTGCTTTGCTGAACTGCTAATGTTTGTTTCGCTTCGTCTCGGCTGCGTAGATAATTTGAATGGGGCTAAGGTTCTTGGGAGGATCATCAGGGTTGACCATGTGGAGAAGTACAAGAAGAAGGAGGAGGAGGACGAGGAGGAGCTGCAGAAGAAGAGGGAGGAGCGCGGCGTGTGCTATGCTTTCCAGAAAGGCGAGTGCAACCGTGGAGATGCCTGCAAATATTCCCATGATGAACAGGTATCTATCCTGCTTCTCAAATTTTCAAATTGTTATTCAATTTTTTTTTGCTAGCAATACACACAACCTATTCACCATCGTGCTCGCAGTGATTTTTTTTTTGACTGAACACTGTGAGGCAAAAAGACCCACAGCCATTTATTAGAAAAACAGAGCACCAAGGTCTTACAGAAATAAAACACTAACTAGACTATCTAGACTAACTAGACTAACTAGGCTATCTAGAATAGTTACAAGGACAACAGAGTCTGTTGCCTAATTGCAGCAGGACTATATACAAATAAATACAACCAGGGTTCATGGCAGGGTACTGGTCCAGTGTAAAAGCAAGGGCTTTACTGCTTATTCGTTAGGAATGCACACAAGCGATTCACAACCTGCCTCGTAGTAATTTGCACGAGAGAAGTTCTTTCACGATAGTGTCAAAAACGTCTTATATCAAGTTACGGAGGGAGTAGAAAATTAGTTCCTGACAGTTCACTCCAATCGTCTGTGAAATAACAGTCTGTGGTAATAATGTACACCTGCATTTCTCAAGATAAAGATATGCCGGAAACTTATACTTGTACAGTAAGGCCTTTACATTTGTTGTGGTCATCATTTTACTTCAGTCAAATGACCTTATAACCTTCCAAAGCATATGTTGCAGAATTCAATGAAAGAATGGGGTGAACGACCAGTAGTTGTTGCAAGTACATGCTCCATTTATGCCATTGTTGACTTGTTCTAGGTTTGGTTACATGCTATAGATTATTTACTTTCGGACAATTTTATTGTTATTTCCGCAATAGTTATCTGCTTCTCCAAATGCACAAACCAATCACTAATATTGGATTACAAATGTGTTATTATAATGTTACTTGGCTGGAAACATTTGCCCTTTGTACTAGGCCCTATAGTTTATCGGTAACCTTCTTAAGTACTTCCACTGAACCGTCATGATTGCCAACTAATTCTGGTGTTCATGGTTATATTTCAGAGAAATGCAAACACTGGTTGGGGTTCTAAGGAGGATGACCCAAAATGGGAGCATGACAGGCACCGTGGTCCACAAAATAAGGGGGAATCCCGTGGCATCTGCTATGCTTTCCAGAAAGGCGAATGCAGTCGGGGAGATTCCTGCAGATTTTCGCATGATGAGCAGGTAGCTGTCCAGGGCCGTGGCGTCTGCTACGCTTTCCAGAAAGGCGAGTGCAGTCGCGGAGCTTCCTGCAGATTTTCACATGATGAGCAGGTAACTGTCCTGCTTGTGCATCTACCAAGTAGTTATATAGGAGAGCACACATGGCAACAGACTACATAGTTTGTGTTAATTTCCACGATAAGTTTTCTCGCAATATGAACGTGTTATATTGCCAGTTTAGTTATTAATAGAAAATGAGTTGCTTATCATTTCGCCACGACGTCCGTTTAGAGTATTTATATTGATATTTTATCAAGGAAATATGCTGAAAACTTGTGCTTATAACAGTTAGGCCTTTAGTGTTTGTACTTCAGTTGGATGAGCCATTACCTGCAAAATATATTTCATGAAGTCCGTAGCAGATATGTCGTTTCGGAGAACATTCCCACATTGCCAGAGGTTTTAACATTTGTTGTTGGAAACACAAGCACCATTTTTTTTATTGCATTGCGCTAGATATGGCTGTATGCTAGAGATTGTCGCTTTGGGCATGACTTATGATATTTTTGCAGCATGCTACATGCTTCACTGAATGTACTGTAATAATAACTCACCAATTTATGGTTATGGGTGCGCATTTTTATTGTTGCCTGGCTGGAAATATGTCCTTTATACTTGGTCGTATGGTTCATCAGTAATGTTGTTCAGTCGTTCCAGTAAGCCATTGCTTGGCAGCTAATTCTGATTTCATGAATTCTATTTTCAGAGGAATGCACCAAAATCCACCAAAGAGCCACAAAAATTTCCCTGACAGGAATAAAGAAGAGACGAGATCAGGGGATAGGGATGGTCAATCCTCAAGATCAGAGTTGCACAGGGACCGAGATTCTAGGTCGAGACACGGCGATAGAGACACAAAAGATAGTGACAGGAACAGGCACGAGAAATCCCCCGAGAGATCAAGAGGTGACAGGCAGAGAGGCGATGACAGGGGAAGAGAAGATAGATCAGACACAAAAGATAGGGACAGGAACAGGCATGAGAAATCCCCTGAGAGATCAAGAGGCGACAGGCAGAGAGGCGATGACAGGGGAAGAGAAGATAGATCAGAGAGCAGACGGTCTAGGCACGACAGAGACTCTGGTCGCCGTCACGAAAGAAGGGGTGACGAAGAGGAAGAACGGTACCGGAAATCACGGAGATAAAACTCAGGGCATGCACTGCCGTTGCTGTTCTAGTCTCGGTTGATGTTTGTACTTGTACAAGGTGAACAATTTTGTTAGTCCTTAGTCTGTGCTAGATATTCAGGGTGACATCTGCTTGTTCTTTTCCTTACAAAGTTTTTGAACATACTAACCCATGGGTGATTTTGCAGGCTATATTAACTCAATCCATGATTGGTTCACACAGTAATGTTCTTTATATTGTCATAGTAACAACTATCTGGCGAATTTTGTAATACTTGTGGTAAATTTTACCTGTAAAATTACCAGAAAACTGACACCATCAGAGCAAAGATATCATGCTTGAACAATTCTGTTAAACAAAATATCACGAAACATAAATATAATGGAATGGCAGAAAAGCAAGTGTCCAGTCTGCTGTACATTTTATTGACTGAACTTATTACACTAGCTACTACTGTTTATTCGGAGCAGCAAAGAACCCACAGCAAACACGCACGCTCTGAAGGTCTCTGCCACAGGCTTCAAAAGCGGAGAAATGAAAGCAAACATGCCCTACATGCCGGAGAAATCCAGGAACGTCGACTCGGCAAGATCGATGGCACGAGCGAGGCCGGCTGCCTTGTTCTGGCACTCCTGCTGCTCGTCGTCCGGCTTGCTGTCGGCGACGATCCCGGCGCCGGTCTGAAGGTGCGCCACCCACTCCTGGCGTGCGTTGCTGCTGTCGGCGGCATATGAGTACATGGTGTCGAACCGGGACGCCGTCGGGAAGACAATGGTGCGCAGCGCGAGGGCGATGTCCATGTCGCCATGGAAGGAGATCTGACCGAAGCCGCCGCTGTATGGACCGCGCATCGTCACTTCCATCTCGTCGATCAGCTCCATCGCTCTCACCTGGTGAGTTTCAGAAGGAAGCATGTGGGGGCTTGCTCAGTGAATTCAGGGTTGAATCATGGACGAATTGAATTTCAACAACAGCTTTCTAGAATTCGAAGAAATATGATTGATTTGACACTTATCTATACTGCATCGCCGTTGTTTTTTCCAAAACAGTTTTTCAGTTTCAATGCATCTAGATGATGATGTGATAGCAGCAAGCATGCACTTACCTTGGGAGCACCACTGACGGTTCCAACAGGCAATGCAGCTCGCAGGGCATCCTAACATGTAAGATCATCACACAGCTCCCCAGTAACCTACAGAAGTAGACCCACACATTATGAGAATAACACAATTTCATCAAAAACAAATGGATATCGTTAGATCTATTTGCTTCAAGAAAATGGAGAAGATATACAATGTTGATTGTGTATATTATGATATTGCATCAAATGACTTTGAAGTTGTTTGTCTGAAGAATTAGACTGACTTACCGTCGAGCTAATATGCATGACATGAGAATATCGCTCAATATTCATCAATTTCTCCACCTTTACTGTTCCTGGTTTGGACACCTGGAAAAAATGGCGAAGTTGAACACAACTCAAACTAGATGAAGTCAAAAGTGTACCAAAACAGCCAACAGGTTTTGATCAAACAAGATTGCTTGCTTGAAATTAGGATAAAATTCCACTGGATCTAACTAAGTATAGATTTTATTATCACTAATGCGCCACTAACAAAATGGAAATGGATGTCAATAGTTGCCAGCCGGAATAAATGGTGGCCAGGAGGAACTTGATGGCACATGGGTACCTTACCAATCTTTATTTGGCAAATTGTGAAATGTATTAGAGATTGAATTGAATGGAAACTATAAAATAAATGGGTGAAAGACAAACCTTTCCAACATCATTCCGACCTAGATCTACTAACATAATGTGCTCGGCACGCTGTTTTTCGTCACTCAACAGGAGCTGTTCTAAAACCTTGTCTTCAGCTTTTGTTTTTCCTCTACGGATTGTTCCAGCAAGAGGCCGATTGACAACTGTCCTCTGAGAAAAGGAAAAATAACAGGTCATGTTGTTCATTTGGCACCTACAACTTTTCTAGAAGATTGTGGTCATGCAAATATCAAAGAGTTCCTGCAATATCTTTCTTGAATTATTAGCACACAACAACAGAATGATAACTATAAAATTGTCTCCATCTTGTAAAGCAAATAGATAACACATTCGATACGAAAGGTTAACTTCCACTACATATTGCAGTTACAAACAAGGTTTGGAAGCAAGCCCATAACAAAAGATGCAAAAGATAAAACTCCCTATTTTGGCTTACCTTTGCGACCCGAGTAAGAATCTCAGGACTTGATGCTACAAGAATACAACCTCGTGCCTGCAATAATGTTACAGGAGATTAACCTTACTGATTATTATGTGTCACGATCATGACTTTTCCCGCATAGAATACTGCCAATATTCACATTACCTGTAGATAGGCCATATAAGGACTAGGGTTGACAATACGCAACGCGCGATACACCTCAAAAGGGTCGGCGAATGTACGTCTCTCAAAACGTTGGCTTAGTACTACTTGAAAAATATCACCTGCTAGAATGTGCTCTTTTGCTTGCACAACAGACTTCTTATAGTCCTCGCTAGACATTGTTGATTTTTGTAGCGCTGAGCCGAATTGCCCAACGTTAAGCTTAATAGATCCAGCAGAAAGGGTTGGGCTACATCAATATTTCATTGAACTAGATCAGTGGGAAATAGAAAATTAGAAGAAAAGGAACTAACACATATAAAAGGAGTTGGCCAAATTTCACAACTCACACATTACTGCTATGCAATCTTGATAACAAAGCTTCCAACCGGTTTTTCCCATCTTCGTATGCTTCATCAATTGAGTGATAGCAGTCCAACCTCACCCAATGAATAACATGTGTTTTCTGCATCGAACAAAACACATCATATGAGGCAAATGCCTTGAAATATCTGAAGAAATTAGCTTATTTGAGATGTATTTTATATAAGCTCATAACTGATATGCATTCTTATCAAGAATTTGCTTCAGTCTCGCAAATATATTTAGAATAAGGAAAATTGGATATACAACAAATATATATAGAAATCAAATGATATGAAATTAAGGAAAATGCATAAACGTGTTCCGTAATTACCCATACCTTTTCAACATGATCAAAAACGACTACGTCATTGTAGAGGCCTAAATGAATGTCAGGAAGGTTCCTATCATCCTCTGGCGCCTTAGAAAACGGAAGCTTCTTTGTCTCAACATAACGCACCGTATCATATGAGAAGAATCCAACCCATCCTCCTATATATTTTCCAAACACAATTAAGATTCTTCTGAAAAACATAACCAGCGCTCAACAAAGGATGAAGATCACACTCTGTAGATGAAAAAGGCATCCACAATGGATCTGTTCAACCCAATGTGGCATGGCCAAAAAGGACCATGTTAATATGCTTAATTAGCAAGCACTAACTGCATGCCCCACTACATCACAGAATTTGTAGAGCAATAAGGTGAAAGTGACACACGTATATAACTCTTACCACAAAAGGCATCAGGCAGGCCATCAAGCGTAATCTGCGGATTCCACTGCTCCATGATGTCCCTTGGGACGGTCATCGGGTCAGCCGCGTACTGCTCCTCCTTGGTCCTCATCTCGTGGTCCATGACCGTCACCTGGTTGGCCTTGGCCACGATCTCCATGGCCGGCTGCGCCCCCACCACGCTGTACCTCCCCTGCAGATTGCAGATTGCAGGCCAACCAACAACCCGGCACGCGACAGATTCAAATGATTCCGATTTTCTCTTGGGAGGATACGAATGGATAATAAACATCAGCCAATCGTGAGGCCGTCGGTTCAGGGACGAACCACGTTGGTGCCCTCGGAGGCCTGCTCGACGGACTCGAAGAGGAAGCTGGGCGCCTCGCGGTCGTCCTCCCGGACGAGGCAGCGGTAGGCGAGCACCGGCGTGAGGTGGTCGGAGAAGATGCAGCGCTGGAGGGGCAGCAGCGTGTGCCCCGCCGCCGCCGCCTCCCTGAAGGCCTCCTCCTCCTCACGCACCGCTGCACGCGCGCGCGACAGACAATCCGCATTCAGTCAGCCAGTCAGTCGCGCAAAGCCGCAGAGAATCAGCGCCGCGAGGTTGCAGAGCAGAATGTCCAGCCCGCGCGTAGCACGGGGCGGGCGGGAGTGGGGGACTCACCGACGGCGTCGAGCTTCTGGAAGGCCGTGGCGGCGCGGCACGCGACGCCGGGGCGCGCGCGAGGCGGCAGCAACGGAGGAGGGGCGCTCGCGCGGCGGGCGAAGGCGAGGCGCCCGTGCGGCAGCGACGGCGCGAGAGTCCTCCGCGGCACGCGCGTCGACGGCTGCGCGGGGCGCACCGAGAGCGCGAGCCCGGCCGCCGCCATGATGCGGTTGACTGTGTGGCGAGAGAGAGTGGGCCTGAGGGAGGGTACGATGTGGGAAATCGGAGAGGCGGGTAGGGCCTGGATGCGGTCCGTCGTTGTCCCGCGGATATGTAGAGCACGGGCACGATGGGACTGACTGCACGAACTAAATTAAATCAATCAAACGGTGATTTGACTAGGTAAACGTTTGGGCGCGGTAGGCCGGTTGAAGGATTCGGCCGGTCGCTCATGAGCCCCGATTGTACGCCTTGTGCATCACCATGGCCCACCTTATCCCTTTTCTTTCTCCCGATCCCCTCCTCTCTCAGCCTAGCGCGCTGGTGGCCACACTCCTTGTCTTCTTCTTTGGATCCTGCCGCCGGCTAGCACCAATCCCATGCAGGTCCCTATCTCCAACCTCAGCGTCCTTGCCCACTTCTCCGCCGCCCCCCGACCGCAAGTTCCTCCCGCCCCGATGGAAGCCGCCATGGATATGCCATCTGCGACCAGCTGCACATGTGCTGGAACCATCCACCGAAGATGCTACAAGCTCGGCGGCGCCTGCACCAATGTTGCAACCGATGACCCAGAAAACTGCAACTGATTGATTCAAAAGCTTCAATCACTTGTATATAAAGCTTCAACTGGACACCATGACTGGAAAAAGCTATAATCATTCATATGAAAGCTTCAATCGTAGTTTGCAAAAGTTTCAACAGACCACCCATACAAACTGAAAAAGCTACAACCGTTTATGGGAAAGCTTCAAACTGTATTTGAAAAAGCTTCAACCGATGAAATAAATAAGTTTCATGCGACCACTACGGAAGAAACAAAAAAGCTAAAACCGTCGAACTGGAAAGCTTCAACCGTGAATTGAAAAGCTTCAACCCGCTTTATACAAAGTTTCAATCAATTGTATAGAAAGCTTCACCCCTACGAGTACACAATGAAAACGTTGTAATTGTTGACATAAAAGCTTCAACTCTATTTCTGAAAAGCTTCAACCAGAGACCGCGACAAAAAGCTTGAGTCGGCACCTCACCATTGATGCAACTGACTACTGTGGTGGCTTCCCGACAGAGCTGCAATGGCGACAAACTCCAGGGACTGGCAGGGTTGATTTTCTTTGTTGGGTCCATTTTTTTTGCTGCATAAGAGGGGGCAGGCCATGGAGCACCTGTGCTCCAACTGGCGAGCGGCGACGGCGAGCGACGAACGGTGAGGTAGATGCCCACGGCTGGGTGTGGGATGGCCCATGGCGCTTGTCGTGGCTCGTCTCAATCGCGCTTATTATCGAGGGAAAAGACGATGCGGAAGGTAGACGGCGATACAGAAGGGCTCGATCTGACGGTTGGGAGGCAGTGCATCGGATGGCCTAGGCTCGACCGACCCAACTGTTGGGCCGGCGCAGATCACTGCCTGTAATTTTTTTTTGATGAGTCGAACTTTGTAAACTTTGATCAAACTTACAGAAAAAAAAACTATCTATATCCACAATATCCAAATATATAAAATATAAAAATGTGTCTTATCTGCACTATTATTAAACAAGCAAGTTGAGGCAGAAACATTATACCTCACCCACGAATCCATCATTCATCGATGGACCAGATTGTCCCAATCTTGTATCACATCAAAATTCACATTTTTAACAATTATTAATGTTAATCATCTCCACAACACCTTAATTAGAAACCAATGCAACTTAATTACATCTTTATTAGGAAACAAATCGTCACACCATATAGCATGTATCATTTCTAGAACACCTTAATTAGGAATCATTGCACCTTAATACACTTCTATTAGAAAATAAATCGTCACATCATATATCACGTAATTGAAAAACACATTATCCAAAAATCACATGCCCGCACACCTCCCACCACCGTACATCCTCCTCCAGAACTTTCTCCGCTCGGGTAAAAAAGAAATCCGCACCATATCCGCATGCTTGCAATGTTGTCAACAAACCTGCGCTTGCCCGGTTCTCTCCCGCCGGATGCCTCTCCCGACTCGACCTTTTATGAAAAAATACTAAAGCAATAGAATGCAAAAATGTTCCTCAAAAGTTTCAATATATACATTTTGCACCGGAAATTTGCATGTGTCAGCGACTCTTCTCCGCACAAGAAACCATTTTGTTGAGGGGTGTACGGTGCAGAATATTGATGCTTGACCCCCTCATCACTAAGAAACTCATCCAAGGTGTAGTTCTTGAACTCGGTGCCATTGTCACTTCTTATCGTCAAGATCTTTGCATTGTGTTGGCATTGAGCTTCATTTACAAAATCAATGATGGTTTGTTGGGTCTCACTTTTCCTCTTGAAGAAGTATACCCAAGTGTATCTTGAATAATCATCCACAATCATCAAGCAATACTTCCTACCCCCAAGACTATCAAAGGATGGAGGCCCAAAGAGATCCAAGTGAAGGAGCTCCAAAGGCCTCTTCGAGTAGATGATAGTCGTGGGAGGGTGAGCCTTCTCATGAAGGTTTCCTTCGATACAAGCACTGCAAGCACGATCTTTGGTAAAACTAACATTTGTTAGTCCACGTACATGGTCCCCCTTAAGAAGACTTTGCAAAGATCTCATATTGACATGGGCTAAACGGCGATGCCAAAGCCATCCACGTCAACTTTAGCCATTAGGCATGTCGTGGTCTTAGTGGGTCGCTCCAAAAAGTTAATCACATAGAGATCGTTCTCGACATGCCCAATAAAGGCTACTTTAAGAGTCTTGCTCCACAAGAGGGCCAAGGTATCAATATCAAAGAAGGTAGCAAAGCCCATGAGTGCAAGTTGACGAACGGAAAGTAAATTGTATGCAAGTGACTCGACAAGCATGACTTTCTCGATCGTGAGATCATGAGAAATGACTACCTTGCCAAGACCCAATCCTTAGAAGATGATGCATCACCCCACTCGACATTGGTGGGCATAGATGGAATCTTGTGCACGTCCACCACCAAATCCTTGCTTCCGGTCATATGATTAGTGGCTCCAATATCGAGCAACCATGATCCCCCATCGGAAGCAAACACCTACAAGAGATCAATGCTTGGTTTTAGATACCCATTTTGTAATAGGTCCTTTAATGTTAGTAACAAGGGTCTTAGGAACCCAAATAGACCATTCAATGTACTCATAAGGGGAACCAACAAATTTGGCATAGACATGCCCATCACTAGCACGACACAACACATAAGAAGGGTTAAAGTCACCAGCTTTGTTGGAAGGAGTGGCATTGCCCTTCTTGACATTACCACCCTTCACATTGTCCTTCTTCTCCTTGAAAGCACCTTCTCCCTCCTTTACAAAAGTTTGCTCGAGAGGAGGAGGTCGTTTGGCCTTGTCATTCTTCTTCTTGTTCTTGGACTTGGGTGCGAACCCAATTCCCTCCTTAGCCACAACTTCCTTTTGATTGCTCAAAAGGTCATTGAGGCTTTTCTCACCTTTTATGCATGACACAAGGCCTTTCTCAAGTTGCTTCTTCAACTTAGAATTCTCCTCCACAAGATGCACATGCTCACAACATGGGTTAGTAGCATTTGCATTATCAATTAAAACCATATGAGGAAAAGTGGCTTTCTCCTTAGTTAGCTTCACTTGGAATTGATCATGAGACTCCTTAAGGCTATCGTGAGTACCCTTCAAGGCCTTGTGAGCCTTGTAAAGTAAATCAAACTCTTCCTTGAGTCTAGCAAGATCAACCCCAACTTTAGCCTTCTCGGAATTTAGCACACGAGACATAACAAGTGCATGATCAAGATCTTTCTTTAATCTAGCATGATCATCGTTGTGTGACTCCTCAAGAGCCAAACGGTGACCATGCTCTTCCTCAAGTGCATTAGAGAGATCTGAGATCTCGTCGGCATAGTCATGACTATGCCCCTCCATCTTAGAGATGGTATCTTCGTGAGCCTCGATCATGTCATTGAAGAAAATATGCCCTAGAGGCAATAATAAAGTTGTTATTTATATTTCCTTATGTCATGATAAATGTTTATTATTCATGCTAGAATTGTATTAACCAGAAACATAATACATGTGTGAATAGATAAACAAACGTCACTAGTATGCCTCTACTTGACTAGCTCGTTGATCAAAGATGGTTATGTTTCCTAACCATGGACATGAGTTGTCATTTGATAAACGGGATCACATCATTGGGAGAATGATGTGATTGACTTGACCCATTCCGTTAGCTTAGCACTTGATCGTTTTAGTTTACTTCTATTGCTTTCTTCATGACTTATACATGTTCCTATGACTATGAGATTATGCAACTCCCGATTACCGGAGGAACACTTCGTGTGCTACCAAACGTCACAACGTAACTGGGTGATTATAAAGGTGCTCTACAGGTGTCTCCGATGGTGTTCGTTGAGTTGGCATAGATCGAGAATAGGATTTGTCACTCCGAATGTCGGAGAGGTATCTCTGGGCCCTCTCGTTAATGCACATCACTACAAGCCTTGCAAGCAATGTGACTAATGAGTTAGTTACGGGATGATGCATTACGGAATGAGTAAAGAGACTTGCTGGTAACGAGATTAAACTACGTATTGAGATACCGACGATTGAATCTCGGGCAAGTAACATAGCGATGACAAAGGGAACAACGTATATTGTTATGCGGTTCGACCGATAAAGATCTTCGTAGAATATGTAGGAGCCAATATGGGCATCCAGGTTCCGCTATTGGTTATTGACCAGAGAAGTGTCTCGGCCATGTCTACATAGTTCTCGAACCCGTAGGGTCCGCACGCTTAACGTTCGTTGACGATATATTATTTATGAGTTATGTATGTTGGCAACCGAATGTTGTTCGGAGTTCCGGGTAAGATCACGGACATGACGAGGAACTCTGGAATGGTCCGGAGATAAAGTTTGATATATGGGATAATAGTGTTTGGTCTCCGGAAGGGTTCTGGAATTCACCGAAAGGGGTTCCGGATGTTTCCCAAAATGTTTGGGTACGAGAACACTTTATTTAGGCCAAAGGGGAAAGCCCATAAGGTTTTTGGAAAGCGCAAAAGTAAGTTTTGGGGAGTCCAGGGGCCAGACGCCAGGGTCCCTGGCGTCTGGGTCCTGACACCGGGAACCCTGGCGTCTGGCCCTGGAGTCTGAGAAGGACTCTTGTCTTTCCGGTGAAACCGACTTTGCGGAGGCTTTTACTCCAAGTTTCGACCCCAAGGCTCAACATATAAATAGAGGGGTAGGGCTAGCACCCAAGAAACATCAAGAAACACCAAGCCGTGTGCCAGCAACCCCGTCCCCTCTAGTTTATCCTTCATAATAGTTTTCGTAGTGCTTAGGCGAAGCCCTGCGGAGATTGTTCTTCACCAACACCGTCACCACGCCGTTGTGTTGCCGGAACTCATCTACTACTTCGCCCCTCTTGCTGGATAAAGAAGGCGTGGACATCATCGAGCTGAATGTGTGCTGAACGCGGAGGTGCCGTATGTTCGGTACTTGATCAGGACAGATCGTGAAGGTGTACGACTACATCAACCGCGTTGATAAACGCTTCCTGAGGGAGTCCTGGATTAGGGGGTGTTCGGGTAGCCGGACTATACCTTCAGCCGGACTCCTGGACTATGAAGATACAAGATTGAAGACTTCGTCCCGTGTCCGGATGGGACTTTCCTTGGCGTGGAAGGCAAGCTTGGCGATGCGGATATTCAAGATCTCCTACCATTGTAACCGACTCTATGTAACCCTAACCCTATCCGGTGTCTATATAAACCGGAGGGTTGTAGTCCGTAGGCAATCAACTCCATATACAACAATCATACCATAGGCTAGCTTCTAGGGTTTAGCCTCCTTGATCTCGTGGTAGATCTACTCTTGTACTACCCATATCATCAATATTAATCAAGCAGGATGTAGGGTTTTACCTCCATCGAGAGGGCCCGAACCTGGGTAAAACATCATGTTCCCTGCCTCCTGTTACCATCCGGCCTAGACGCACAGTTCGGGACCCCCTACCCGAGATCCGCCGGTTTTGACACCGACATTGGTGCTTTCATTGAGGGTTCCTCTGTGTCGTCGCCTTTAGGCCCGACAGCTCCTTTGATCATCAACAACGATGCGGTCTAGGGCGAGACTTTTCTCCCCGGACAGATCTTCGTCTTCGGTGGCTTGCCAATTCGCTCGGCCACCTGGAGCAGATCGAAAGCTACGCCCCTGGCCATCAAGTCAGGTTTGGAAGCTTAAACTACACGGCTGACATCTGCGGAGACTTGATCTTCGACGGGTTCGAGCCACGTCCAAGCGTGCCACACTATCTTGAGGGGCATGATCTAGCTCTGCCTCCGGACAGTGTCCTGGAGGCCGCACACGCATCGGTTCCGACCCCTAACTTGGAGCCTATTGCGCCAATCGAGGATGAGCGGTTGGACGTTACCTCGGGGGCTTCGATCTCAAAGGCGATCGAGCCGAACGCTAGCCCCGCACTCTGCATGATCCGTGACTCCAAGGATCCGGACTCCTTTCCGAACTCCGAACCCCCCGCGCCCCTGCCGATCGAATCCGATTGGGCGCCGATAATGGAGTTCACCGCCACAGACATCTTTCAGCACTCGCCTTGTGGCGATATCCTGAACTCTCTCAAGTCTCTCTCCTTATCAGGAGAGCCCTGGCCGAACTACGGTCAACGAGGATGGGATACGGGCGATGAAGAAATTCAAAGCCCACCCACCACCCACTTGGTAGCCACTGTCGACAATTTAAACGACGTGCTCAACTTCGACCCCGGAGACATCAACAGCATGGATGACGATGCAGGAGATACCGATGAACCAACGCCCATAGGGCATTGGACAGCCACCTCATCTCACGATGTGTACATGGTGGATACCCCTAAAGGAAGCGACAACGAGGAAAAAGGGGATGGGACGGGAGATCGACCCCCCGAAAAACAATCAAAGCGTCGGCGTAAACGCCGACCCAAGTCCCGCCTCGACAAAAACCCAGCCATAGAGCAGGACGAGCCGGTAGACGACGAGCAGGCCTTAGAGCAACCATCCGAACAGGGCAACACGGATAGAGAAACCGAACATCCCGCCTCCGGCGAAAACGACATTCCGGACGACCTCATGCCGGATAAACCTATGGAGCAGAAGAATCTCCACGAGAGGCTCGTTGCAACTGCACGCAGCCTAAAAAAGCAGAAGCGGAAGCTAAAAACAGCGGAAGATGCACTCCGGATTAGATGGAGCAAAGTAATCAATACCGCAGATAAATACGGCGACAGTCGCCGCACTAAAATCTATCCGAAAAGAAAGCTACTGCCTGAATTCGATGAAGAGGCCCAAGAGCCCTCGCATTCAAAAAATGAGAAAGCCACACGGTCGGATAGATGACCCCATAAAGCGGCAAGCGGTGCCGCACCTAAATCGGCATGCGACCCACTTAAGGATTCGCATCATGGCCCAGTCAGGTCCATTTATGGGCCAAGAAAGCAAGCTCTCCTAAGCAACGCTATGAAGCCATCATCAGAATCCGGCACACCCAAATACAGAGGCGCCGCACACCCCCTATGTTTCACCGATGAGGTCCTGGACTATGAATTTCCAGAGGGATTCAAAACCGTAAACATAGAGACATACAATGGAACAACAGACCCTGGAGTTTGGATCGAGGATTATATCCTCCACATACACATGGCTAGAGGAGATGGTCTCCACGCCATAAAATATTTACCCCTTAAGCTTAAAGGGCCAGCCCGGCATTGGCTTAAAAGCCTTCCCGAAAACACAATTGGAAGCTGGGAAGAGCTCGAGGATGCTTTCCGAGCAAACTTTCAAGGGACCTATGTCCGCCCTCCGGATGCAGACGATCTTAGTCACATAACTCAACAACCTGGAGAATCAGCTCGGCAGTTCTGGAATAGATTCCTCACTAAAAAGAATCAGATAGTCGACTGTCCGGACGCCGAAGCCTTAGCAGCTTTCAGGCATAACGTCCGAGATGAATGGCTCGCCAGACACCTCGGCCAAGAAAAGCCAAGAACAATGACCGCACTAACAAGCCTCATGACCCGCTTTTGTGCAGGGGAGGTCAGCTGGTTGGCAAGGTGCAGCCCCAGTGATCCAAGTACATCCGAAACTAGGGATGGAAACGGAAAAGCGCGACTCAACAAGGACCGTTGCCGGACTAAGGACAAAAGTCCGAAGAGCACGGTAGTCAATGCTGGATTCAAAGGCTCACGACAAAATCAGGCAAAATCGCCCCCACAGGATAATGGGGACGATCCATCCAACCTAAATAAAATCCTGGACAGGATATGTCAGATACACAATACTCCCGGGAAGCCTGCTAACCATACCCACAGAGATTGTTGGGTTTTCAAACAATCCGGCAGACTCAATGCCGAACACAAGGGGCTCGACACACCAAGCGAAGACGAGGACGAACCCCAAAAGCAGAGCACCAGGAAACAAAAGAACTTCCCACAAGAAGTAAAAACAGTGAACTCACTTCACATAACAAAACGTGCGGCGCCCGTAAAGGTACGCACCACACGGCCCATCCCCAAAGGGTCCTGCCACTGGTTGTCAAAACCGATCATCTTCGATCAGCTAGATTATTCTACAAATATCAAGAATGTAGGCTGGACTGCCTTGATACTCGATCCAATAATTGGCGGGCTCCAGTTTTCAAATGTCCTTATGGACGGCGGCAGTGGACTAAATCTGATATATCAAGATACAATCCAACACATGGGGATAAACCCAGCAAGAATCCGCCGCAGCAAAACCTCCTTTCAAGGGGTAATACCTGGTCCGGACACCCATTATACGGGTTTTCTCCATCTCGAAGTCATATTCGTCTCTGCCGATAACTTCCGCCGCGAAAAGCTGACCCCATATTGTTCCGTTCTCAAGTCGCTATCAAGCACTACTGGGACGCGAAGCTTTCGCTCGCTTTAACGCAATACCGCATTATGCATCTCTTACGCTTAAGATGCCTGGTCCACGAGGCATCATCTCTTTGAAGGGGAAGCACTAAAGTGCGCCTCCCCAAGCGGAGGACTATGCGGCCGCTTGACAGCCCCACAGCAAAATGGCCTCACCGGCCAAAAAACTTCGAAATAGGTCATTCAAGACCACGAACGCGGATAGACGAGTTCGGTGCAAAATCATCATTGATGCAGGCCTAGAAGCCATATACCCCCGCACTAGGGGCTCCACGCATAAGAGACAATAAAGCTTAATCTTATATATTTCACTTTATACTTTGTTTATTTTAAACTTTTTCGGCACGACCCGTTTTCAACTCAGTTCTTCTCTTTTACAGATGAACGTCGTGCGGCGCCCGTCCAGGATACGGCACAATGGAGACACAGGCACAGACGTGCAGTAGGGACCCGTCCTAAAGGATTCTTTTTAGATTAAGACCCTGCGTAAACCTTTTTTACTATCTCTTGTTGCTAGACATCCCCTGGTTTTTTCTGATATAACCAAGGAGGAGGCTGGCGTCTTGGCATGTGGCCACGTTAGAATTTTTGCACGTACCTGGACACTAGGGGCTTTCTTTTTTAATAAAGAGTGTTGTTTCGCCCGCACTCATAAAGACCGAACACCTTAGGGAGTGTTCGGCGTCGCGAGTTTTGGCATTATATGCATCAGCTCCGAATCATGTCTTTGGTCAAATGTTGGGTTGCCCGGCTCCTGAGTTCGGCTACCTTACGTTCCGCTCTATCGGCTAAGGTAGCACCAGGAGAACTACTGCGATTGTGCCCCGGTTCGGCCGGGCGAGCACCTCAGTAGAGAAAGCCGAAAACTAACTGTCATGATGTAGCGTGAGACTGGTCAGCCACTCGATGACCTATCAGAATCTATCGGATTCCTCCGCTTTAACGATGGGCCGCTTCTTGGTCAGGCACATACGCGCCCCGAACTCGGACAAGCGCAGTTGCCACCAAGGGGCTACCTAAATAGTCTCACTGTCAAACTCCTATGGCTAAGTGAAAGTGTTAAAGCATTATAGTCCGGTTGCCTGGCCCGCTGCGCTATCACCTCCTTTGTAGGACCAAGATGTTGGGTTAAGTGTGAAAATGCGTCTTCTGCGAGCACCCCCACACTATGTGCGTGGGGGCTGAAGCCAACGACTGCCATCTTTCAGATTTTGTATATATATATATATATATATATATATATATATATATATATATATATATATATCTTAAAACGGCCGCACAGGAGGTGTTCCCAATACTTGGAGGCACAAGTATAAAAAAGGCCACTACAGTTTATCAAAATATTACTTTATAATTACATATGCTATCATAACATAGCATCTTTCGGGCACTGCGTCTCTATTACACGAGCGCCTTCAAGAACTTCCTGAAAATAGTGCTCGGAGGGTACTCGGCTTTTGTCCGAATCTCGGGACGCAACAACGGTGGTCTCCATCTCTGCCCAGTATGTCTTAACACGGGCAAGAGCCATCCTAGCGCCCTCTATGCATGCTGACCTCTTCATTGCATTTATACGCGGCACCGCGTCAAGGAATTGCTGCACTAAGCTGAAATAACTCTTCGGCTCCGATCTCCCCAACCACAGGTGACCCATGACGTACTTCATGGCGAGTCCAGACAACCTATTTAGTTCGGCCCATTGAGCCAAACGATCATCCACTTCCAGTGGATGCTCTGGATTGTGTAACTGCGACCAGAAAAGCTTTTCCACTTCGCGATCTTTCTGATCTCGAAAGTGTTCGGTCGCATCAGCAGCACTCGTTGCCAAGTCCAGATAGGTATCCTCCACACTCCACATCCGGTCCAACGGAGCAAACTTCGGATCGCAAAATTTCCTTCGCAGCATAAAGGGCTTTCCAGCCGCAATCTGTTCGGCCTGACGCAGCTCCTCCTTCGCAGTTCTCATCGTAGAGCACGCGTCCTTGGCATTGGCAACGGCCTTCTCTAAGTCCGTCTGTTTCGCCTGGTCTTGTTTTTCAAGAAGTCTACAATGGTCTGTCGCGCTTTTTAACTTTTCGGCCATCTCGGCCATCTCTTCCTTGCTTCGGCAATGAGCAGCCTGTTCGGCTCTCAGCTCTTCAAGGGCTTTCCTGGTGGCCGCATCACTTTCGCTGGCTTGTTCTTTAGCTCGGGCAAGTTCTGCCCTAAGACTCTCCATGGCGGCCGCACCATCTGCGTCAAGCACACACATCGTAAGACATAGGCATAAAACTGTTCTTACCTGATGCCGCCCGAGGAATTACATACCTTGAGCCTCATCAAGCCGCTTATTGACAAGCGTGATGTCAGCATCTGCCACGTCCAGTTGCCGCTTTAGTTCGGCAGAATCGTCAGTTCGGCTTGATTCCGGACACCCTGCTGCCTACATTCAAAGGCGACATCTTAGACCTGGGATTATGATCCTCCGCGTGCCGTCATTTCTTGACGACGCGCAGAGTCTCAGGGGCTACTATCTACACATGGCGCATCTTATTCATGCGCAACTGACAAAAGTATACATTATCTAATGTACCTCAAAACCCGTCAGTAAATTTTTGACGGCCTCATACAATCCGCTCTCTACGGATGAAATCCTTTCAATCACCGTGCCCATCAATGCGCGGTGCTCCTCTGAGATAGAAGCTCGCCCCAGCAGAATCTTTAGCTCCTCCGGCCGAGCACTAGACGGTGCCGGGCTCGTCCCATGACCTCTTTCGAAGGCCGGACACGAAGAACCTCGGGGGGGGGGGGCGCATAGCTACCTTCTGCCCCTGCCGGATTCGGAGAAACCCTCCGCGACGACACCTCAGGGTCGCCCGCCTCGCTAGGCGGCACGGCAGGGGGAGGCGTCCCGCTCTCCATCATCTCCGGAAGGAGATCCCCCAAAGACGAGCTCTGCTGAGAAGGGCTGAGGTCCGAGCTACAAGGTAAAGGTTTGGTTAATCTTCTCAGATATAAATCAAGGATTTCCCTCATCCCTCAAAAGGAAAATCTTTCTCCACTTACGGCTCGCTGGAGGGCTGATCCCCTTGAGGGCATAGTCCGGCCGAGGAACTCCCCAGCGTCGGACCCTCTGACGAGGATTTTCTCCCCCGCTTCGAGGCCATGGTTTCCGGGTCGTCAGAGGCGACTCTCTTCTTTCCCTTAGGAAAGGAATTGTCGGTTCTTCCCTTCGGAGCAGCCTCCTTCGAGGAGGCCATAGCTTCCTTGTCCTCCCCCTCCAAAGGCATTATCTCCAGCATCCTGACCAACACGGGATCCGGCCTGGTTTCAGGAAGGGGAGCCGGACACCTGATCAGCTTTGCCTTCGCTATCCACTCCTGTTTAAAAGGACAGCTCTTTTAGGAGCAAGTTTATGACAATTATACGGATAGAAGGTTCGGGCACAAGGTTGCTTACTTGAGTATCCGGGCGATTTCAGCTTAGGCCTGCGTCCTCGGTTAAATCCGGACACATCTCTTGTGATCCGAAGAACAGTCTATACATCTCCGTGGGCGTTGCGCCCATAAAGTTCTAGAGAGCTTGCGGTCCCTCTAGATTAAACTCCCACAGGCGAAGGGGGCGATGTTTGCTGGGCAATATTCAGCGAATCAGCATGACCTGTGTCACCTTGACCAAGCTAAGGTCTCCTTCCAAGAGATCCTTAATTCGTCCCTGTAACAAGGGCACGTCTTTGGGCAAACCCCAATCTAACCCTCTGTTAACCCATGACGCTAGCCGTGGTGGGGGACCCAAGCGAAAGGCAGGAAGCGCCACCCACTTGGCGCTCCGAGGAGCGGTGATATAAAACCACTCTCGTTGCCACAAGCCCAGCTCCTCTTGAAAAGAGCCCTCGGGCCATGGAGCATCAGCATTTTTGCTTATAACAGCGCCTCCGCACTCTGCGTGCCGTCCCTTGATCATCTTCGGCTCCACTTTGAAAGTCTTGAGCCATAATCCGAAGTGAGGGGTAACACGGAGGAACGCTTCGCATACAACGATAAATGAGGAGATATGGAGGATGGACTCCGGAGCTAAGTCGTGGAATTCCAGCCCGTAATAAAACAGTAGTCCCCTCACAAAGGGATCCATCGGGAAGCCTAACCCCCGAAGGAAGTGAGACATGAACACTACGCTCTCACCGGGCTGGGGACTGGGGATAGCCTGCCTTTGAGCAGGCAACCTGTGCGGAATTTCGGCGGCCAAGAACTTAGCCTCTCTCAACTTTAGCAATCGGCCTTGAAGGTCGGAATCGGACATTGTCGAAGGTCTGAGGCGCCCGGAATCTGGAGCCTAGGGTGTTGGAACTTGAGGCGACGGGCGAACTTGTTTTGGGATTGGAGAAAAGGAGTAAGGCCCTGGTCTCTTTATAAGAGGTTGAATACCAGGAGCCCTCCCCGTAACCGTTTGGGACTCGCCTTTAATCGAGAAAACATGCTAACGGGCACGATTGGGTTTCCCACGTCCGTATTGATGAGAATCCCCTAAAAGGGGGGCACACGATCTCTGCTTTGACAAGACGTGCCAAGGAAACCGCCTCGCAAAACATGCTGAGGTGGAAAAGTGAAAACGATTCGAGTGAAGGACTTGGCTGTAGTGTGATGACGCACTGCGGAATACGTCAGCAGATTTGATTTGTGTTAATATTATTCTCTCTATGGCAATATGTGGAAGCTTATTTTGCAGAGCCGGACACTACTCTTGGTGTTTACAATCTTCTATGAAGGACTTGGTGGAGGAACCCGCCTTGCAATGCCGAAGACAATTTGCGCGCCGGACTCGTCGTCATTGAAGCCTGGTTCAGGGGCTATTGAGGGAGTCCTGGATTAGGGGGTGTTCGGGTAGCCGGACTATACCTTCAGCCGGACTCCTGGACTATGAAGATACAAGATTGAAGACTTCGTCCCGTGTCCGGATGGGACTTTCCTTGGCGTGGAAGGCAAGCTTGGCGATGTGGATATTCAAGATCACCTACCATTGTAACCGACTCTATGTAACCCTAACCCTATCCGGTGTCTATATAAACCGGAGGGTTGTAGTCCGTAGGCAATCAACTCCATATACAACAATCATACCATAGGCTAGCTTCTAGGGTTTAGCCTCCTTGATCTCGTGGTAGATCTACTCTTGTACTACCCATATCATCAATATTAATCAAGCAGGACGTAGGGTTTTACCTCCATCGAGAGGGCCCGAACTTGGGTAAAACATCGTGTTCCCTACCTCCTGTTACCATCCGGCCTAGACGCACAGTTCGGGACCCCCTACCCGAGATCCGCCGGTTTTGACACCGACACTTCCGCTTTCGGTCTACGAGGGTACGTAGACATACTCTCCCCTCTCGTTGCTATGCATCACCATGATCTTGTGTGTGCGTAGGAATTTTTTTGAAATTACTACGTTCCCCAACAGTCATTCACTTCACCAAGTTGTTCCAAGAGAGCAACAAAGTGCTTCTTGGATTTACCCTCGAGCTTACTCATAAAAGACTCAAATTCATTTTCCTCCTCATTAGACCCCTCACTTTCATCAATGCAATCTGTCAAAGAAGGATTAGTAATGATGGTAGTTTTGATGTTGGAGGTTACCTTGTTGGTGGCTTTCGCCATGAGGCACTTGGCAGTGATGTTCTCATTGGGTGAGTCGAAGAGGGACACCCGTGGGGTCGTCGCAATGGCAACGGAGGCCATAGCCACCAACTCACTTTCTTCATCATCATCATCCTCATTGTATTCTTCTTGTGCCACCATTCCCTTGGGAGGAGTCTTCTTGGTGAAGTTGTTCTTGTTGGGGAAGGACTTGGCCTTCTCTTTTCGGATGAGCTTGCCACCATTGTCTTCCCTCTTCTCATATGGGCATTCCACAATAAAGTGGCTTACATTGCCACAACTATAGCACGTCCTCACTCGTGACTTACCCCTCGAGCCACTTGTGTTGTTCTTGTTGAAGTTGGGCCTCGTGTTCTTCTTGTTCCAAAATTGCCTTGAAGCGAGAGCCATGTGCTCATGATAAGCATATTTTGTATCTTCGGGGTTGCTCTCCTCTTCTTCCTCTACTTCCACACTATCCTTGGCCTTCAAGGCAAGGTTGGTCTTCTTTGCTCTTTGAGAACGCAACACCGCATTGTCGGCGGTCTTGTCCAAGATACTCATTGCCACAAACTCATCCAACACTTCACTTGAGGACAAGGTGTGGAAGTCCGGCCTTTGACGGATGACGGAGGACATGGCCTTATGATAAGGCATCATGGCTTTGAGAAACTTGCGCTTGATCCAATTGTCATTTGTATCCTTACTCCCATGATCTCGGAGTGAGACCGCGAGAGTGGTTAATCTCTGATAAAGCTCAAGAGGTTCTTCACCCTCATTTATTGCAAATTCATTGGCTTCATCCTGCACCACTTCATAGTTGGAGCGTTGAACGCTTGCACTTCCCTTGTAAAGAGATACAACATGGTGCCATGCTTCCTTTTGTTGGAAATATGCCCTAGAGGCAATAATAAAATGATTATTATATTTCCTTGTTCATGATAATTGTCTATTATTCATGCTATAATTGTATTATCCGGAAATCGTAATACATGTGTGAATACATAGACCACAACACGTCCCTAGTGAGACTCTAGTTGACTAGCTCGTTGATCAAAGGATAGTCATGGTTTCCTGACTATGGACATTAGATGTCATTGATAATGGGATCACATCATTAGGAGAATGATGTGATGGACAAGACCCAATCCTAAGCTTAGCTCAAAGATCGTGTAGTTCGTTTGCTGTAGCTTTTCTGAATGTCAAGTATCATTTCCTTAGACCATGAGATTGTGCAACTCCCGGATACCGTAGGAGTGCCTTGGGTGTGCCAAACGTCACAACGTAACTGGGTGACTATAAAGGTACATTACAGGTATCTCTGAAAGTGTCTGTTGGGTTGGCACGAATCGAGACTAGGATTTGTCACTCCGTATGACGGAGAGGTATCTCTGGGCCCACTCGGTAATGCATCATCATAATGAGCTCAATGTGACCAAGGGGTTGGTCACGGGATCATGCATTAAGGTACGAGTAAAGTGACTTGCCGGTAACGAGATTGAACAAGGTATTGGGATACCGACGATCGAGTCTCGGGCAAGTAACGTACCGATTGACAAAGGGAATTGAATACGGGATTGATTAAGTCCTCGACATCGTGGTTCATCCGATGAGATCATCAAGGAGCATGTGGGAGCCAACATGGGTATCCAGATCCCGCTGTTGGTTATTGACCGAAGAGGCGTCTCGGTCATGTCTGCGTATCTCCCGAACCCGTAGGGTCTACACACTTAAGGTTCAGTGACGCTAGGGTTGTAGAGATATTAGTATGCAGTAACCCGAAAGTTGTTCGGAGTCCCGGATGAGATCCCGGACGTCACGAGGAGTTCCGGAATGGTCCGGAGGTAAAGATTTATATATAGGAAGTCCAGTTTCGGCCAGCGGGAAGGTTTCAGGGGTTACCGGTATTGTACCGGGACCACCGAAAGGGTCCCGGGGGTCCACCGGATGGGGCCACCTATCCCGGAGGGCCCCATGGGCTGAAGTGGCGTGGGAACCAGCCCCTGATGGGCTGGTGCGCCCCACCCAAGGGCCCAAGGCGCCTAGGGTTGGAAACCCTAGGGGCCGTTGCCCCCCGAGGGGGCATGCGCCCCCTGGTTGGAAACCCTAAGGGGGCCATTGCCCCCAGGGGCCGCCGCCCCCCCTTTTAGATGGGATCTCCAAGGGGGCATGCGCCCCCCTAGCCCCTATATATAGTGGAAGGGAGGGAGGGCAGCCGCACCTTGCTCTTGGCGCCTCCCTCTCCCTCCGTAACACCTCTCCTCCCCGCTTGTGCTTGGCGAAGCCCTGCCGGGATCCTGCTGCATCCACCACCAAGCCGTCATGCTGCTGGATCTTCATCAACCTCTCCTTCCCCTTGCTGGATCTAGAAGGAGGAGACGTCTTCCCAACTGCACGTGTGTTGAACGCGGAGGTCCTGTCCGTTCGGCACTTGGTCATCGGTGATTTGGATCACGGCGAGTACGACTCCATCATCCCCGTTCACTTGAACGCTTCCGCTCGCGATCTATAAGGGTATGTAGATGCACTCCTATTCCCCTTATTGCTAGAATACTCCATACATTGATCTTGGTGATGCGTAGAAATTTTTTAATTTCTGCTACGATCCCCAACAGTGGTATCAGAGCTAGGTCTATGCGTAGTTACTATGCACGAGTAGAACACAAAGTAGTTGTGGGCGTCGATATTGTCAATTTGCTTGCTGTTACTAGTCTTATCATAATTCAGCGGCATCGTGGGATGAAGCGGCCCGGACCAACCTTACACGTATGCTTACGTGAGACCGGTTCCACCGACTGACATGCACTAGTTGCATAAGGTGGCTGGCGGGTGTCTGTCTCTCCCACTTTAGTCGGATCGGATTCGATGAATAGGGTCCTTATGAAGGGTAAATATAAATTGGCAATTCACATTGTGGTTTTGGCGTAGGTAAGAAACGTTCTTGCTAGAAACCTATAGCAGCCACGTAAAAACTTGCAACAACAATTAGAGGACGTCTAACTTGTTTTTGCAACAAGTGTTTTGTGATGTGATATGGCCAAAGGTTGTGATGAATGATGAATGATATATGTGATGTATGAGATTGATCATGTTCTTGTAATAGGAATCACGACTTGCATGTCGATGAGTATGACAACCGGCAGGAGCCATAGGAGTTGTCTTTATTTATTTATGACCTGCGTGTCAACATAAACATCATGTAATTACTTTACTTTATTGCTAAAGCGTTAGCCATAGTAGTAGAAGTAATAGATGACGAGACAATTTCAAGAAGACACGATAATGGAGATCATGATGATGGAGATCATGGTGTCATGCCGGTGACAATGATGATCATGGAGCCCCGAAGATGTGTTGGGGAACGTAGTAATTTCAAAATTTTCCTACGCACACGCAAGATCATGGTGATGCATAGCAACGAGAGGGGAGAGTGTTGTCTACGTACCCACGCAGACCGACTGCGGAAGCGTTGACACAACGTAGAGGAAGTAGTCGTACGTCTTCCCAATCCGACCGATCCAAGCACCGTTACTCCGGCACCTCCGAGTTCTTAGCACACGTACAGCTCGATGACGCTCCCCGGGCTCCGATCCAGCAAAGCTTTGGGGATGAGTTCTGTCAGCACGACGGCATGGTGACGATGATGATGTTCTACCGATGCAGGGCTTCGCCTAAGCACTACAACGGTATGACCGAGGTGGAATATGGTGGCAGGGGGCACCGCACACGGCTAAGGAACGATCACGAGGATCAACTTGTGTGTCTATGGGGTGCCCCCTGCCCCGTATATAAAGGAGTGGAGGAGGGGAGGGCCGGCCCTCTCTATGGCGCGCCCTAGGGGAGTCCTACTCCCATCGGGAGTAGGATTCCCCCTTTCCTAGTCCAACTAGGAGTCCTTCCATGTATTAGGAGTAGGAGTGAAGGCAAGGGAAAAGAGGAGAGAAGGAAGGAGGGGGCGCAGCCCTTCCCCCTAGTCCAATTCGGACTAGGCCTTGGGGGGCGCCCAACCTCTCCTATCTCTTTCCCCTAAAGCCCAATAAGGCCCATATACTCCCCGGCGAATTCCTGTAACTCTTCGGTACTTCGAAAAATACTCGGATCACTCGGAACCTTTCCGATGTCCGAATATAGTCGTCCAATATATCGATTTTTACGTCTCGACCATTTCGAGACTCCTCGTCATGTCCCCGATCTCATTTGGGACTCCGAACTCCTTTGGTACATCAAAACTCATAAACTCATAATATAACTGTCATCGAAACCTTAAGCGTGCGGACCCTACGGTTCGAGAACAATGTAGACATGACCGAGACACGTCTCCGGTCAATAACCAATAGCGGAACCTGGATGCTCATATTGGCTCCCACATATTCTACGAAGATCTTTATCGGTCAGACCGCATAACAACATACGGTGTTCCCTTTGTCACCGGTATGTTACTTGCCCGAGATTCGATCGTCGGTATCTTAATACCTAGTTCAATCTCGTTACCGGCAAGTCTCTTTACTCGTTCCGTAATACATCATCTCACAACTAACTCATTAGTTGCAATGCTTGCAAGGCTTATGTGATGTGCATTACCGAGAGGGCCCAGAGATACCTCTCCGACAATCGGAGTGACAAATCCTAATCTCGAAATACGCCAACCCAACCTTTACCTTTGGAGACACCTGTAGAGCTCCTTTATAATCACCCAGTTACGTTGTGACGTTTGGTAGCACACAAAGTGTTCCTCCGATAAACGGGAGTTGCATAATCTCACAGTCATAGGAACATGTATAAGTCATGAAGAAAGCAATAGCAACATACTAAACGATCGGGTGCTAAGCTAACGGAATGGGTCAAGTCAATCACATCATTCTCCTAATGATGTGATCCCGTTAATCAAATGACAACTCTTTTGTTTATGGTTAGGAAACATAACCATCTTTGATTAACGAGCTAGTCAAGTAGAGGCATACTAGTGACACTCTGTTTGTCTATGTATTCACACATGTATTATGTTTCCGGTTAATACAATTCTAGCATGAATAATAAACATTTATCATGATATAAGGAAATAAATAATAACTTTATTATTGCCTCTAGGGCATATTTCCTTCAGTCTCCCACTTGCACTAGAGTCAATAATCTAGTTCACATCGCCATGTGATTTAACAGCAATAGTTCACATCACCATGTGATTATCACCCATAGTTCACATCGATATGTGATCAACACCCAAAGGGTTTACTAGAGTCAGTAATCTAGTTCACATCGCTATGCGATTAACACCCAAAGAGTATTAAGGTGTGATCATGTTTTGCTTGTGAGATAATTTTAGTCAACAGGTCTGTCATATTCAGATCCATAAGTATTTTGCGAATTTCTATGTCAACAATGCTCTACACGGAGCTACTATAGCTTATTGCTCCCTCTTTCAATATGTATCTAGATCGAGACTTAGAGTCATCCAAATCTGTGTCAAAACTTGCATCGACGTAACTTTTACGACGAACCTTTTTGTCACCTCCATAATTGAGAAATATTTCCTTATTCCACTAAGGATAATTTTGACCGTCGTCCAGTGATCTACTCTTAGATCACTATTGTACTCCCTTGCTTAACACAGTGTAGGGTATACAATAGATCTGGTACATAGCATGGCATACTTTATAGAACCTATGGCTGAGGCATAGGGAATGACTTTTATTCTATTTCTATCTTCTGCCGTGGTCGGGCTTTGAGTCTTACTCAATTTCACACCTTGCAACATAGGCAAGAACTCTTTCTTTGACTGTTCCATTTTGGACTACTTCAAAATCTTGTCAAGGTATGTACTCATTGAAAAAACTTATCAAGCGTCTTGATCTATCTCTATAGATCTTGATGCTCAATATGTAAGCAGCTTCACCGAGGTCTTTCTTTGAAAAACTTCTTTAAAAACACTCCTTTATGCTTTACAGATTAATTCTACATTATTTTCGATCAACAATATGTCATACATATATACTTTATCAGAAATGCTGTAGTGCTCCCACTCACTTTCTTGTAAATACAGGCTTCATCGCAAGTCTGTATAAAACTATATTGTTTGATCAACTTATCAAAGCGTATATTCCAACTCCGAGATGCTTGCACCAGTCCATAGATGGATCGCTGGAGCTTGCATATTTTGTTAGCACCTTTAGGATTGACAAAACCTTCTGGTTGTATCATATACAACTCTTCTTTAATAAATCTATTAAGGAATGCAGTTTTGTTTATCCATTTGCCAGATTTCATAAAATGCGGCAATTGCTAACATGATTCGGACAGACTTAAGCATAGATACGAGTGAGAAACTCTCATCGTAGTCAACACCTTGAACTTGTCGAAAACCTTTTGCGACAATTCTAGCTTTGTAGATAGTAACACTACTATCAGCGTCCGCCTTCCTCTTGAAAATCCATTTATTTTCTATGGCTTGCCGATCATCGGGCAAATCCATCAAAGTCCATACTTTGTTCTCATACATGGATCATATCTCAGATTTCATGGCCCCAAACCATTTCGCGGAATCTGGGCTCATCATCGCTTCCTCATAGTTCGCAAGTTCGTCATGGTCTAGTAACATGACTTCCAGAATAGGATTACCGTACCACTCTGGTGCGGATCTCACTCTGGTTTACCTACGAGATTCGGTAGTAACTTGATCTGAAGTTACATGATCATCATCATTAGCTTCCTCACTAATTGGTGTAGTAGTCACAAGAACAGATTTCTGCGATGAACTACCTTCCAATAAGGGAGAAGGTACAATTACCTTATCAAGTTTTCTACTTTCCTCCCACTCACTTCTTTCGAGAGAAACTCCTTCTCCAGAAAGTTTCCGAACTTAGCAACAAAAGTCTTGCCTTCGGATCTGTGATAGAAGGTGTATCCAATAGTTTCCTTTGGATATCCTATGAAGATTTACTTCTCCGATTTGGGTTCGAGCTTATCATGTTGAAACTTTTTCACATAAGCATCGCAGTCCCAAACTTTAAGAAACGACAGCTTAGGTTTCTTGCCAAACCATAGTTCATATGGTGTCGTCTCAACGGATTTAGATGGTGCCCTATTTAACGTGAATGCAGCTGTCTCTAATGCATAACCCCAAAACGATAGTGGTAGATCGGTAAGAGACATCATAGATTGCACTATATCCAATAAAGTACGGTTATGACGTTCGGACACACCATTATGCTGTGGTGTTCCATGTGGCATGAGTTTGTGAAACTATTCCACATTGTTTTAATTGAAGACCAAACTCGTAACTCAAATATTTGTCTTCGCGATCAGATCGTAGAAACTTTATTTTCTTGTCACGATGATTTTCCACTTCACTTTGAAATTCTTTGAACTTTTCAAATGTTTCAGACTTATGTTTCATCAAGTAGATATACCCATATCTGCTCAAATCATCTGTGAAGTTCAGAAAATAACGATACTTGCCGTGAGCCTTAACACTCATCGGACCGCATACATCACTATGTATTATTTCCAATAAGTCAGTTGCTCGCTCCGGAGAACGGAGTCTTAGTCATCTTGCCCATGTGGCATGGTTCGCAAGCATCAAGTGATTCATAATCAAGTGATTCCAAAATCCCATCAGCATGGAGTTTCTTCATGCGCTTTACACCAATATGACCTAAACGGCAGTGCCACAAATAAGTTGCACTTATCATTATTAACTTTGTATCTTTTGGTTTCAATATTATGATTATGTGTATCACTACGATCGAGATCCAACGAACTATTTTCATTGGGTGTGTAACCATATAAGGTTTTATTCATGTAAAGAGAACAACAATTTATTCTCTTACTTAAATAAATAACTATATTACAATAAACATGATCAAATCATATTCATGCTCAACGCAAACACCAAATAACACTTATTCAGGTTCAACACTAATCCCGAAAGTATAGGGAGTGTGCGATGATGATCATATCAATCTTGGAACCACTTCCAACACACATCGTCACTTCACCCTTAACTAGTCTCTGTTTATTCTGCAACTCCCGTTTCGAGTTACTAATCTTAGCAACTGAACTAGTATCAAATACTAAGGGGTTGCTATAAACACTAATAAAGTACACATCAATAACATGTATATCAAATATACATGTGTTCACTTTGCCATCCTTCTTATCTGCCAATCACTTGAGGTAGTTCCGCCTCCAGTGACCAGTCCCTTTGCAGTAGAAACACTTAGTCTTAGGCTTAGGACCAGACTTGGGCTTCTTCACTTGAGCAACAACTTGCTTGTTGTTTTTCTTGAAGTTCCCCTTCTTCCCTCTGCCCTTTTCTTGAAACCAGTGGTCTTGTCTACCATCAACACTTGATGTTTTTCTCGATTTCTACCTTCGTCAATTTCCGCATTACGAAGAGCTTGGGAATCGTTTCCGTTATCCCTTGCATATCATAGTTCATCACGAAGTTCTACTAACTTGGTGATGGTGACTAGAGAATTCTGTCAATCACTATCTTATCTGGAAGATTAACTCCCACTTGATTCAAGCGATTGTAGTATTCAGACAATCTGGGCACATGCTCACTAGTTGAGCGATTTTCCTCCATCTTTTAGCTATAGAACTTGTTGGAGACTTCATATCTTTCAACTCGGGTATTTGCTTGAAATATTAACTTCAACTCCTGGAACATCTCATATGCTCCATGACGTTCAAAACGTCTTTGAAGTCCCGATTCTAAGCCATTAAGCATGATGCACTAAACTATCAAGTAGTCATCATATTGAGCTAGCCAAATGTTCATAATGTCTGCATCTGCTCCTGCAGTAGGTCCGTCACCTAGCGGTGCATCAAGGACATAATTCTTCTGTGCAGCAATGAGGATAAACCTCAGATCACGGATCCAATCCGCATCTTTGCTACTAACATCTTTCAACACAATTTTCTCTAGGAACATATCAAAATAAACACAAGGAAGCAACAATGCGAGCTATTGATCTACAACATGATTTGCAAAATACTACCAGGACTAAGTTCATGATAAATTTAAGTTCAATTAATCATATTACTTAAGAACTCCCACTTAGATAGACATCCCTCTAATCCTCTAAGTGATCACGTGATCCAAATCAACTAAACCATGTTCGATCATCACGTGAGATGGAGTAGTTTTCAATGGTGAACATCGTTATGTTGATCATATCTACTATATGATTCACGCTCGACCTTTCGGTCTCCGTGTTCCGAGGCCATATCTTCATATGCTAGGCTCGTCAAGTATAACCCGAGTATTCTGCGTGTGCAAATACTGGCTTGCACCCGTTGTAGATGGACGTAGAGCTTATCACACCCGATCATCACGTGGTGTCTGGGCACGACGAACTTTGGCAACGGTGCATACTCAGTGAGAACACTTCTTGATAATTTAGTGAGAGATCATCTTATAATGCTACCGTCAATCAAAGCAAGATAAGATGTATAAAAGATAAACATCACATGCAATCAATATAAGTGATATGATATGGCCATCATCATCTTGTGCCTATGATCTCCATCTCCGAAGCACCATCATGATCACCATCGTCACCGGCGCGACACCTTGATCTCCATCGTAGCATCGTTGTCGTCTCGCCAATCTTATGCTTCCACGACTATCGCTACCGCTTAGTGATAAAGTAAAGCATTACATCGCGATTGCATTGCATACAATAAAGCGACAACCATATGGCTCCTGCCAGTTGCCGATAACTCGGTTACAAAACATGATCATCTCATACAATAAAATTTAGCATCATGCCTTGACCATATCACATCACAACATGCCCTGCAAAAACAAGTTAGACGTCCTCTACTTTGTTGTTGCAAGTTTTACGTGGCTGCTACGGGCTTAAGTAAGAACCAATCTCACCTACGCATCAAAACCACAATGATAGTTTTTCAATTTGACTCCGTTTTAACCTTCGCAAGGACCGGGCGTAGCCACACTCGGTTCAACTAAAATTAGAGAGACTGTCGCCCGCAAGCCACCTATGTGCAAAGCACGTCGGGAGAACCGGTCTCACGTAAGCGTACGCGTAATGTCGGTCCGGGTCGTCTCGTCCAACAATACCGCCGAACCAAAGTATGACATGCTGGTAGGCAGTATGACTTATATCGCCCACAACTCACTTGTGTTCTACTCGTGCATATAATATCAAACCATAAAACCTAGGCTCTGATACCACTGTTGGGGAACGTAGTAATTTCAAAATTTTCCTACGCACACACAAGATCATGGTGATGCATAGCAACGAGAGGGGAGAGTGTTGTCTACGTACCCACGCAGACCGACTGCGGAAGCATTGACACAACGTAGAGGAAGTAGTCGTACGTCTTCCCAATCCGACCGATCCAAGCACCGTTACTCTGGCACCTCCGAGTTCTTAGCACACGTACAACTCGATGACGCTCCCCGGGCTCCGATCCAGCAAAGCTTTGGGGATAAGTTCCGTCAGCACGACGGCATGGTGACGATGATGATGTTCTACCGATGCAGGGCTTCGCCTAAGCACTACAACGGTATGACCGAGGTGGAATATGGTGGCAGGGGGCACCGCACACGGCTAAGGAACGATCACGAGGATCAACTTGTGTGTCTATGGGGTGCCCCCTGCCCCCGTATATAAAGGAGTGGAGGAGGGGAGGGCCGGCCCTCTCTATGGCGCGCCCTTGGGGAGTCCTACTCCCACCGGGAGTAGGATTCCCCCTTTCCTAGTCCAACTAGGAGTCCTTCCATGTATTAGGAGTAGGAGTCAAGGCAAGGGAAAAGAGGAGAGAAGGAAGGAGGGGGCGCAGCCCTTCCTCCTAGTCCAATTCGGACTAGGCCTTGGGGGGGGGGGCGCCCAACCTCTCCTATCTCTTTCCCCTAAAGCCCAATAAGGCCCATATACTCCCCGGCGAATTCCCGTAACTCTTCGGTACTCCGAAAAATACTCGGATCACTCGGAACCTTTCCGATGTCCGAATTTAGTCGTCCAATATATCGATTTTTACGTCTCGACCATTTCGAGACTCCTCGTCATGTCCCCGATCTCATATGGGACTCCGAACTCCTTCGGTACATCAAAACTCATAAACTCATAATATAACTGTCATCGAAACCTTAAGCGTGCGGACCCTACGGTTCGAGAACAATGTAGACATGACCGAGACACGTCTCCGGTCAATAACCAATAGCGGGACCTGGATGCCCATATTGGCTCCGACATATTCTACAAAGATCTTTATCGGTCAGACCGCATAACAACATACGTTGTTCCCTTTGTCATCGGTATGTTACTTGCCCGAGATTCGATCGTCGGTATCCAATACCTAGTTCAATCTCGTTACCGGCAAGTCTCTTTACTCGTTCCGTAATACATCATCTCGCAACTAACTCATTAGTTGCAATGCTTGCAAGGCTTATGTGATGTGCATTACCGAGAGGGCCCAGAGATACCTCTCCGACAATCGAGTGACAAATCCTAATCTCGAAATACGCCAACCCAACATCTACCTTTGGAGACACCTGTAATGCTCCTTTATAATCACCCAGTTACGTTGTGACGTTTGGTAGCACCCAAAGTGTTCCTCCGGCAAACGGGAGTTGCATAATCTCATAGTCATAGGAACATGTATAAGTCATGAAGAAAGCAATAGCAACATACTAAACGATCGGGTGCTAAGCTAATGGAATGGGTCATATCAATCACATCATTCTCCTAATGATGTGATCCCGTTAATCAAATAACAACTCTTTTGTTTATGGTTAGGAAACATAACCATCTTTGATTAACGAGCTAGTCAAGTAGAGGCATACTAGTGACACTCTGTTTGTCTATGTATTCACACATGTATTATGTTTCCGGTTAATACAATTCTAGCATGAATAATAAACATTTATCATGATATAAGGAAATAAATAATAACTTTATTATTGCCTCTAGGGCATATTTCCTTCAAGATGGAGATCAAAGGAGCAAATGATATTGTCCATATCATGTCACTATTTGATTGCATGTGATGTTTATCATGTTTTACATCTTATTTGCTTAGAACGACGGTAGCTTAAATAAGATGATCCCGCGTAATAATTTCAAGAAAGTGTTCCCCCTAACTGTGCACCGTTGCGAAGGTTCATTGTTTCGAAGCACCACGTGATGATCGGGTGTGATAGATTCTAACGTTCGAATACAACGGGTGTAAGCCAGATTTACACACGCAATACACTTAGGTTGACTTGACGAGCCTAGCATGTACAGACATGGCCTCGGAACACAGAAGACCGAAAGGTCGAGCATGAGTCGTATAGAAGATACGATCAACATGAAGATGTTCACCGATGTTGACTAGTCTGTCTCACGTGATGATCGGACACGGCCTAGTTAACTCGGATCATGTTATACTTAGATGACTGGAGGGATGTCTATCTGAGTGGGAGTTCATTTAATAATTTGATTAGATGAACTTAATTATCATGAACTTAGTCTAAAATCTTTACAATATGTCTTGTAGATCAAATGGCCCACGTTGTCCTCAACTTCAACGCGTTCCTAGAGAAAACCAAGCTGAAAGACGATGGCAGCAACTATACGGACTGGGTCCAGAACCTGAGGATCATCCTCATAGCTGCCAAGAAAGATTATGTCCTAGAAGCACCGCTAGGTGACGTACCCGTCCCACAGAACCAAGACGTTATGAACGCTTGGCAGACACGTGTTGATGATTACTCCCTCGTTCAGTGCGGCATGCTTTACAGCTTAGAACCGGGGCTCCAAAAGCATTTTGAGAGACACGAAGCATATGAGATGTTCGAAGAGCTGAAAATGGTTTTTCAAGCTCATGCCCGGGTCGAGAGATATGAAGTCTTCGACAAGTTCTTCAGCTATAAGATGGAGGAAAATAGTTCTGTCAGTGAGCACATACTCAAAATGTCTGGGTTGCATAACCGCTTGACTCAGCTGGGAGTTAATCTCCCGGATGACGCAGTCATTGACAGAATCCTTCAGTCGCTTCCACCGAGCTACAAGAGCTTTGTGATGAACTTCAATATGCAGGGGATGGAAAAGACCATTCCTGAAGTATTTGCAATGCTGAAATCAGCAAGGTAGAAGTCAAAAAGGAACATCAAGTGTTGATGGCGAATAAAACCACTAAGTTCAAGAAAGGCAAGGGTAAGAAGAACTTTAAGAAGGACGGCAAGGGAGTTGCCGCGCCGATAAGCAAGCTGCCGGGAAGAAGCCAAAGCATGGACCCAAGCCCGAGACTGAGTGTTTTTATTGCAAGGGAAGTGGTCACTAGAAGCGGAACTGTCCCAAATACTTAGCGGACAAGAAGGCCGACATCACGGAAGGTATATGTGATATACATGTAATCGATGTGTACCTTACCAGTACTCGTAGTAGCTCCTGGGTATTTGATAGCGGTGCGGTTGCTCACATTTGTAACTCAAAGCAGGAGCTGCAGAATAAACGGAGACTGGCGAAGGACGAGGTGACGATGCACGTCGGGAATGGTTCCAAGGTCGATGTGATCGCCGTCGGCACGCTACCTCTACATTTACCTACGAGATTAGTTTTAAACCTCAATAATTGTTATTTAGTGCCAGCTTTGAGCATGAACATTGTATCAGGATCTCATTTAATACGAGATGGCTACTCATTTAAATCCAAGAATAATGGTTGTTCTATTTATATGAGAGATATGTTTTATGGTCATGCTCCGATGGTGAATGGTTTATTCTTAATGAATCTCGAGCGTAATGCTACACATATTCATAGTGTGAATACCAAAAGATGTAAGGTGGATAATGATAGTCCCACATACTTGTGGCACTGCCGCCTTGGTCATATAGGTGTCAAACGCATGAAGAAGCTCCATGCAGATGGACTTTTAGAGTCTCTTGATTACGAATCATTTGACACGTGCGAACCATGCCTCATGGGTAAGATGACCAAGACTCCGTTCTCAGGAACAATGGAGCGAGCAACCAACTTATTGGAAATCATACATACTGATGTGTGCGGTCCAATGAGTGTTGAGGCTCGCGGTGGCTATCGTTATGTTCTCACCCTCACTGATGACTTGAGTAGATATGGGTATGTCTACTTAATGAAACACAAGTCTGAGACCTTTGAAAAGTTCAAGGAATTTCAGAGTGAGGTTGAGAATCAACGTGATAGGAAAATCAAGTTCTTGCGATCAGATCGTGGGGGAGAATACTTGAGTCACGAATTTGGCACACACTTAAGAAAATGTGGAATAGTTTCACAACTCACGCCGCGTGGAACACCTCAGCGTAATGGTGTGTCCGAACGTCGTAATCGCACTCTATTAGATATGGTGCGATCTATGATGTCTCTCACCGATTTACGCTATCATTTTGGGGCTATGCTTTAGAGACTACCACATTCACTTTAAATAGGGCTCCGTCGAAATCCGTTGAGACGACACCGTATGAATTATGGTTTGGGAAGAAACCTAAGCTGTCGTTTCTAAAAGTTTGGGGATGCGATGCTTATGTCAAGAAACTTCAACCTGAAAAGCTCGAACCCAAGTCGGAAAATGCGTCTTCATAGGATACCGTAAGGAAACCATTGGGTATACCTTCTACCTCAGATCCGAAGGCAAGATCTTCGTTGCCAAGAATGGATCCTTTCTAGAGAAGGAGTTTCTCTCGAAAGAAGTAAGTGGGAGGAAAGTAGAGCTTGATGAAGTACTGCCTCTTGAAGCAGAGAGTAGCACAGCTCAGGAAAATGTTCATGTGGTGCCTGCACCGATTAGAGAGGAAGTTAATGATGATGATCAAGATACTTCGGATCAAGCTCCTACTGAACTTCATAGGTCCACAAGGACACGTTCCGCACCAGAGTGGTACGGCAACCCTGTCTTGGAAATCATGTTGTTAGACAATGGTGAACCTTCGAACTATGAAGAAGCGATGGCGGGCCCAGATTCTGACAAATGGCTAGAAGCCATGAAATCCGAGATAGAATCCATGTATGAAAACAAAGTATGGACTTTGACTGACTTTCCCGAAGATCGGCAAGCCATAGAAAATAAATGGATCTTTAAGAAGAAGACAGACGCGGATGGTAATGTGACCATCTATAAGGCTCGACTTGTCGCTAAGGGTTATCGACAAGTTCAAGGGGTTGACTACGATGAGACTTTCTCACCCATAGCAAAGCTAAAGTCCATCTGAATCATGTTAGCAATTGCCGCATTCTATGATTATGAGATATGGAAAATGGACATCAAAACGACATTCCTTAACGGCTTTCTTAAGGAAGAATTGTATATGATGTAGCCGGAAGGTTTTGTCGATCCTAAGAATGTTAACAAGGTGTGCAAGCTCCAACGCTCAATCTATGGGCTGGTGCAAGCATCTCGGAGTTGGAACATTCGCTTTGATGAGATGATCAAAGCGTTTGGGTTTATGCAGACTTATGGAGAAGCCTGCGTTTACAAGAAAGTGAGTGGGAGCTCTGTAGCATTTCTCATATTATATGTGGATGACATACTGTTGATGGGAAATGATATAGAATTCTTGGAAAGCATAAAGGCCTATTTGAACAAGTGTTTTTCAATGAAGGACCTTGGAGAAGCTGCTTATATATTAGGCATCAAGATCTATAGAGATAGATCGAGACGCCTCATCGGTCTTTCACAAAGTACGTACCTTGACAAGATATTGAAGAAGTTCAATATGGATCAGTCCAAGAAGGGGTTCTTGCCTGTATTGCAAGGTGTGCGATTGAGCACGGCTCAATGCCCGACCACGGCAGAAGATATAGAAGAGATGAGTGTCATCCCCTATGCCTCAGCCATAGGGTCTATTATGTATGCCATGCTGTGTACCAGACCTGATGTAAACCTTGCCGTAAGTTTGGTAGGTAGGTACCAAAGTAATCCCGGCAAGGAACACTAGACAGCATTCAAAAACATCCTGAAGTACCTGAAAAGGACCAAGGATATGTTTCTCGTTTATGGAGGTGGCGAAGAGCTCGTCGTAAAGGGTTACGTCGACGCTAGCTTTGACACAGATCTGGATGACTCTAAGTCACAAACCGGATACGTGTATATTTTGAATGGTGGGGCAGTAAGCTGGTGCAGTTGCAAGCAAAGCGTCGTGGCGGGATCTACATGTGAAGTAGAATACATGGTAGCCTCGGAGGCAGCACAAGAAGCAATCTGGGTGAAGGAGTTCATCACCGACCTAGGAGTCATACCCAATGCGTCGGGGCCGATGACTCTCTTCTGTGATAACACTGGAGCTATTGCCCTTGCCAAGGAGCCCAGGTTTCACAGGAAGACCAGGCATATCAAGCGTCGCTTCAACTCCATTCGTGAAAATGTTCAAAATGGAGACATAGAAATTTGTAAAGTACATACGGAGCTGAATGTAGCAGATTCGTTGACTAAACCTCTCCCTAGAGCAAAACATGATCAACACCAGAATTCCATGGGTGTTTGATTCATCAGAATGTAACTAGATGATTGACTAGTGCGAGTGGGAGACTGTTGGAAATATGCCCTAGAGGCAATAATAAACTGATTATTATATTTCCTTGTTCATGATAATTGTCTATTATTCATGCTATAATTGTATTATCCGGAAATCGTAATACATGTGTGAATACATAGACCACAACACGTCCCTAGTGAGCCTCTAGTTGACTAGCTCATTGATCAAAGGATAGTCATGGTTTCCTGACTATGGACATTAGATGTCATTGATAACGGGATCACATCATTAGGAGAATGATGTGATGGACAAGACCCAATCCTAAGTTTAGCTCAAAGATCGTGTAGTTCGTTTGTTGTAGCTTTTCTGAATGTCAAGTATCATTTCCTTAGACCATGAGATTGTGCAACTCCCGGATACCGTAGGAGTGCCTTGGGTGTGCCAAACGTCACAACGTAACTGGGTGACTATAAATGTACATTACAGGTATCTCCGAAAGTGTCTGTTGGGTTGGCACGAATCGAGACTGGGATTTGTCACTCTGTATGACGGAGAGGTATCTCTGGGCCCACTCGGTAATGTATCATCATAATGAGCTCAATGTGACCAAGGGGTTGGTCACGAGATCATGCATTACGGTACGAGTAAAGTGACTTGCCGGTAACGAGATTGAACAAGGTATTGGGATACCGACGATCGAGTCTCGGGCAAGTAACGTACCTATTGACAAAGGGAATTGAATACGGGATTGATTAAGTCCTCGATATCGTGGTTCATCCGATGGGATCATCGAGGAGCATGTGGGAGCCAACATGGGTATCCAGATCCCGTTGTTGGTTATTGACCAGAGAGGCGTCTCGGTCATGTCTGCGTGTCTCCCGAACCCGTAGGGTCTACACACTTAAGGTTCGGTGACGCTAGGGTTGTAGAGATATTAGTATGCAGTAACCCGAAAGTTGTTCGGAGTACCGGATGAGATCCCGGACATCACGAGGAGTTCCGGAATGGTCCGGAGGTAAAGATTTATATATAGGAAGTCCAGTTTCGGCCAGCGGGAAGGTTTCGGGGGTTATCGGTATTGTACCGGGACCACCGGAAGGGTCCCGGGGGTCCACCGGATGGGGCCACCTATCCCGGAGGGCCCCATGGGCTGAAGTGGCGTGGGAACCAGCCCCTAATGGGCTGGTGCGCCCCACCCAAGGGCCCAAGGCGCCTAGGGTTGGAAACCCTAGGGGGCCGTTGCCCCGAAACCCTAAGGGGGCCGTTGCCCCCAGGGGCCGCCCCCCCTTTTAGATGGGATCTCCAAGGGGGCATGCGCCCCCCTAGCCCTTATATATAGTGGAAGAGAGGGAGGTCAGCCGCACCTTGCTCTTGGCGCCTCCCTCTCCTTCTGTAACACCTCTCCTCCCCGCTTGTGCTTGGCGAAGCCCTGCCGGGATCCTGCTGCATCCACCACCACGCCGTCGTGCTGTTGGATCTTCATCAACCTCTCCTTCCCCTTGCTGGATCAAGAAGGAGGAGACGTCTTCCCAACCGTACGTGTGTTGAACGCGGAGGTGCTGTCCGTTTGGCACTTGGTCATCGGTGATTTGGATCACCGCGAGTACGACTCCATCATCCCCGTTCACTTGAACGCTTCCGCTCGCGATTTAAAAGGGTATGTAGATGCACTCCTATTCCCGTCGTTGCTAGAATACTCCATAGATTGATCTTGGTGATGCGTAGAAAATTTTTAATTTCTGCTACGATCCCCAACACCTTTGTCACGATGAACAGTCGGAGATGCGCAATATCTTCGGGAGGAATTGCATCTTGGATGATGAAGAGAGCATTCTCGTTGAATTGATGATTCGCGGCTTCTCGAGGGGTGAAGTTGTTTGGGTCATGCGGATAAAAACCTTGCTCAATGATTCTCCAGAGGTTAGTATTAACATGATTTACATGATGTTTAAAGCGATAAACCCAAGCGTCAAAATCCTCATTTTTCACAATCTTAGGAGGAGAGCCGGCATGATTTAAATGGGTGGAGGGAATAGCTCCTCCATAATTAATAGGAGGTTCCACATGGGCAAAGATGTCGTTACCACTTTTACCACTAGACAAAGGAACTTTCTCACTAGTAGCTTCCCCCTTGTCGGAGTTAGCATCTGTCACCTTGTTAGTGGGATCGACCACTTCCAACGGTGCGGTGGATAATTTGAGACCATCAAGAGAGTTCTTAAGCATGCCTTTGACCTCGGCCATCATGGAGGTTTTCAATGTGTCCAAAGCCACATTGAACTCCTCACGAGAGACCGAGGTTCCCGCATCAGCCGTGGACGAGGATGGAATCACACTGGGGTGCTCCTCCTCACAGTCTATGGTGTCAACCATACTCTTCGGACGGAAAAGTCCTTAATAAAGAGACGAGGCTTTGATACCAATTGAAAGGATCGATATGGTTGACTAGAGAGTGGGGGGGGGGAGGTTGAATAGGCAACTAACAAATTTCAGCTTTTCTTTACCAATTTAAACTTTGCATCAAAGTAGGTTCTCTAGCAACTATGTGAGGAACCTATATGATGCAACAACAACAAGCACACGAGCAAGCAAGGGATACAACACTTGCACAAGTAAAGGTACAAGATAACCAAGAGGGGAGCCGGTGAAGACGAGGAAGTGTTACCGAAGTTCCTTCCCTTTGAGGGGAAGTACGTCTCTATTGGAGCGGTGTGGGGGCACAATGCTCCCCAAGAAGCCACTAGGGCCACCTAATCTCCTCACGCCCTCACACAATGCGTGATGCCGTGATTCCACTATTGGTGCCCTTGAAGGCGGCAACCGGACCTTTACAAATAAGGTTGGGGCTCTCTCCACAACTTAATTGGAGGCTCCCAACGAAACCCCGGAGCTTCACCACAATGGAATGTGGCTCTGAAGTGACCTCTTCCGTCTAGGGCGCCCAAGCACCCAAGAGTAACAAAATCCACACAAGGAAGTATGGGGGAATCAAATATCCTTTGGTGGAAGTGTAGATCTAGGTCTCCTCCTTCAATCCCTAGCAAATCAACAAGTTTGAGTGGCTAGAGAGAGAGATCGGGCAAGAGAGCTTTAATGGCAGTAATGGAGGAGAGAGAGGCAAGAGGTAGGTGGGAGGTGGGAGAAGCACCTCCTTAAATAGGGTCCCCTCAGATCCAACCGTTATGCGCAAAAATGCATAGGAGCGGTAATACCGCATTAGACACCGGTACAACCGGTGAATGCGGGAAACCCCTGCTAGGGCACTAGGGCGGTACTTTCGGTGGCGCACCCGGCACTACCGCTTTATCGGAATAAACCGGAACTACCGCTCCACCACCGCTCGACTACCGCATCTCATCCATAAAGTATACACCTCAGGCAGGTAGTTAGAGCGGTGGTTGGGCCGAAGCTACCGTTGGGCCAGCAGTCCATGGGTGGTGGAGTCCGAGGCGGTACTACCGCCCTGAACACCGGTAGTACCGGTTTGTCAAGACAAGCCGGAACTTCCGTTCCACCACCGGTCTACCACCGAACCCGGTACAGAAGGGAGTCACCCCTAAGCGGTACTTGGAGCGGTGGTAAGAGCGGAACTACCGGCCAGCGGTACAACCGCTCAAAGGAGCGGTACTACCGCCATGGGCAGAACTGCACAGGACAGAGGACGATGGGGAACCTCTCTCTCCAAGAACGGAGGGCAAATGGTGGGTGCAGAGAATGTGTATGTGAGGAGATTCATCCAATACCTTCCGATGTGGATTCCCTCTTAATAGTACACATACCCTACGACCAAAGGAATAAAAATGTCGGACACTCCGTCTTCGATCTTTTCCGGATAGAGGGAGGGCCTAACCGTCTTGCGCCACACTATGTGTACCTGAGAAAACTATGGCGCACGATTAGTCCACACATGTGTTGTCATCATCACCAAAACTCTAAGGTAGAAGATGCCCTTACAGTTGGGTTCTTTGTGACGGAATTTGTTTGCTCAGATTCAAGTCTTAGATTTGGCAAGCACACTTGCACTTCTCTTAGATTTATTCTTTTAGTGGTAAGAGGGGTACTCATCAACAACAAAACGCCTTCGTGTCCTTGTCAATTTCAAAACCTATCGGCTCAGTTTCTCAAAGGTATTTATGAAAAAGGTGTGTTTATGTCCGTTTATACATTTGTTTGTTTAGACGTTGGCAAGTCCCACTATACCTGGTCATTGGTGGTGAGGGGGGCTGCCGGATCCATGCATGTGGATCTTTTTAGGCCCTCGTAGTCTAGATTTTTTAGGTTGTTCATCGTCTTGACTTCGGCGGCGACCTGGTAGTGCTGAATAAAGATTCTTTAGATCCTTCCCTGACGAGGAGACCAGTCCTATGATTGGGGATGGATTTGGAAACCAGTCTGCTCAAGTAAGGATGGTGTGGCGGCGGAGTTATCCTCGTAGTGGACCTATGTCCTCACGCTCCGCTGTTGTGACGATGTTTGCTCCAGCGCCGACGTGGAGCTTTGGAGGTAGTCTAGAAGCGGATGCAAATTGTGGTCTGCATCAAGGACATTTGGAAGATAGTGGATCATGTGCTGAGTTTGTGGTTCATGGATGGTTGGTATGGTTTCCTCCCCCGATGTCTTAGTCATGGCGTGTATGGGTGTCGGCCCGGTCTAATTCATTAAACGGTAATGGTTTCACTTCTGGTGAGCCAACTTGGAGGTCCGCAAAGCTGCATATCAGCGTTGGATCCACGTCGAGCTCGGGTGAGAAGGCGATCCATCATTTTCTTTCTTTGGTGGCTGCTATCGTGGAGCTAGAGGCAGGTGACGGGCATTGGTGTCCAGTTTAGAGGATCCGACAGTCTTGATTGTATGTTTCCTTCTTGGTTGATGTTTCTTTGTGCAAAGACTGGTGTTCTGATGTCTTCTCAGTTTTGTCAGGTTGTTATATACATGACTTATACTATAATCCTTATGATATGAATCAGACATGTATACCATGCAAGAAAAAGTTCCCCTGTAGTAGTTCAGTTTCCTCCTCTAAATATGAATGGGATTTCGTACTTTGCTTATATGTAGAATCTATTGAAGGAAATATGCCCTAGAGGCAATAATAAAGTTATTATTTATTTCCTTATATCATGATAAATGTTTATTATTCATGCTAGAATTGTATTAACCGGAAACATAATACATGTGTGAATACATAGACAAACAAAGTGTCACTAGTATGCCTCTACTTGACTAGCTCATTGATCGAAGATGGTTATGTTTCCTAACCATAGACATGAGTTATCATTAATGGGATCACATCATTAGGAGAATGATATGATTGACTTGACCCATTCCATTAGCTTAGCACTTGATCATTTAGTTTGTTGCTATTGCTTTCTTCATAACTTATACATGTTCCTATGACTATGACATTATGCAACTCCCGTTTACCGTAGGAACACTTTGTGTGCTACCAAACGTCACAACGTAACTGGGTGATTATAAAGGTGCTCTACAGGTGTCTCCAAAGGTACTTGTTGGGTTGGCGTATTTTGAGATTAGGATTTCTCACTCCGATTGTCGGAGAGGTATCTCTGGGCCCTCTCAGTAATGCACATCACTTAAGCCTTGCAAGCATTGCAACTAAATGAGTTAGTTGCGGAATGATGTATTACGGAACGAGTAAAGAGACTTGCCGGTAACGAGATTGAACTAGGTATTGAGATACCGACGATCGAATCTCGGGCAAGTAACATACCGATGACAAAGGGAACAACGTATGTTGTTATGCGGTCTGACCAATAAAGATCTTCGTAGAATAAGTGGGAGCCAATATGAGCATCCAGGTTGCGCTATTGGTTATTGACCGGAGACATGTCTCGGTCATGTCTACATAGTTCTCGAACCCGTAGGGTCCGCACGCTTAACGTTTCGATGCCAGTTATATTATGAGTTTATGAGTTTTGATGTACCAAAGGTTGTTCGGAGTCCCGGATGTGATCACGGACATGACGAGGAGTCTCGAAATGGTCGATACATGAAGATTGATATATTGGATGACTACATTCGGACACCGGAATGGTTCCGGGGGTTATCGGATATATACCGGAGTACCGGGGGGTTACCGGAACCCCCGGGGGGTTATTGGGCCTCATGGGCCCAAAGTAGTGGAAGAGGAGAGGCGGCAGGAGGTGGCGCGCAGCCCCCCTTGCCCCAATCCGAATTGGGAAAGGGAAGGGGGCGCGGCCCGCCTTCTCCTTCCTTCTCTCCACCTCCTCTTTCCCCCTTCTCCTAGTTGGAATAGGAAAGGGGGGCAAAACCTACTTGGAGTAGGATAGCCCCCCCTTGGGCGCGCCTCCTCCTCTTGGCCGGCCCCTCCTCCTCCACTCCTTTATATACGTGGCCAGGGCACCCCATAGACACAACAATTGATCTTTTGATCTCTTAGCCGTGTGCGGTGCCCCCTTCCACCATAATCCACCTCGACCATATCGTAGCGGTGCTTAGGCGAAGCCCTGCGACGGTAGAACATCATCATCGTCACCACGCCATCGTGCTGACAGAACTCTCCCGTGAAGCTCTACTGGATTGGAGTTCACGGGATGTCATCGAGCTGAACGTGTGCTGAACTCGGAGGTGCCGTGCGTTCGGTACTTGGATCGGTCGAATCGTGAAGACGTACGACTACATCAACCGCGTTGTGCTAACGCTTCTGCTTTCGATCTACGAGGGTACGTAGACAACACTCTCTCCTCTCGTTGCTATGCATCACCATGATCTTGCGTGTGGGTAGAATTTTTTTGAAATTACTACGTTCCCCAACATCTATTTCAGTGAATTCTTTGACAACAATAGGCAGTTTATCCAGTGGCGGAGACACGGGGCGAGCAGGGGCCTGGCCCCCCTAACGATCGAAGGAACGTTTAGCAGGTAGCGATTAATTAGTGAAAATCATACAATTGCACGTACTTGGCCCCTCCCATCACAAGTGTAATAAAACGAGAAAAGAAGAAAAAGCCCATGAGACAGCCCACAAGTGGACAGATGACTTCCTCCCGTCAGTCTTCCAGGCCCAATTCTCGAAAAAAGGTCTTCCAGGCCCTGCGTAATTAGCCTCACCCGTCATTCACGCGTGTAATTGGCGTTGCGCCGCTGCCCACCCTACGCCCCTACTGGCGCCTTCGCTCCTCCCTGCGCCCCGCCGCCCCTTCCTGCTGGGGATTAGATTGAAACCGCATGTGCTGCAATGCGAGAAAGAGCTATGTCCTCAGGCTGCCCTCGTCAATTCTTCAGTCCGGAAGGAGATTACTGTATTGATCTCTCTCAATGCTTCTGTCGTAATGCTAATTCTATAAGGGATTTTAGTTCTTGTATGTGTCAAAATTATACATCAGATTCAGTTCTTTTGTTTGTGTTGTGAGGTTGTTTCTGAAGCTTGCGTTTGGGCTGTTATGAATATAGAAATCACCCTCAAAAAGTCTAAAGCTTATTTGTTTTCTAAGAGCCACCAAATAGGACACAACTTCTTTGATATTGCATAAAAATCTATGTTGAATAAAATTAGTAGCTAAGTTTTTTTGGATGAATTTGTTAATTTTTTTCATCTCATTGATAATGGTAGAGCTAAATGTAAACTAATACTGTACAAATGTATCCATATTTTATGGCCTCAAAATGACATATTATTAAGGAAGTTATTTCTTCACTCTGGACAATTTTTTCCAACTCAACTTGCCCCCCCCCCCCAATACCAAAATCCTGGCTCCGCCCCTGAGTTTATCTGTATATTTCTGTGTGTTGTGCATGAGTGTGTAGGGAATTAGGGAAGAAAGAGCTGACCAATGATATACTGGTCCCACACACAGAAGAATTTGTGCATAGGCTCCGAAGCCTCCATTACTTAGGCTGGTCATAGTGGGGAGTAACTTAGACCAGTATCATACATATGACACTAGTCTATGTTACTACTTTCATAATGCAAAGTGTTATAGAACTAGTATCATATATGGTTGTATTTATTAGCTTATAGACTCAACATTTCTTGGGAAGCGTTATGTGATGGTAATATAATATGTTACTCCAAACACCTTTCTCCTCATTAACTAGGTGCCACATAAGCAAACTTGTCTTGGGATGTATTATGTTATAGCGACCGCCCCAGTAACGATTTTGGTGATAAAATTTATGATACATCTTCCATAACTGCCCTTAAATATTTTTTACACAGTATAATCACAAATGCTCACATACACATACACTCATCCATATGAATGCATACACGCACATTCAACTTCTATGGTAATCTATATCGAGCCAACCCAATATCTTGAGATTGATGAAATTATCACAGGCATTTCGTAGTTGATGGGAACGTCTCCTCATACTAAATGAATATTGTCAGAAATACTGAAATAAATTTAGAAAAATACAAGAAACAGTGCCAAGTGTAGAACTTAAACCCTGATGAGCCGATTCCACCATAAAGAATCTAACTATCTGAGCTAGGCTCAATTCATAGCTTAGTTTGCAGTGTTTTTTTGTGATGAAATATGCTCACCATATTCATCGGGGAAATATATGCATTCGTGCGTTCATAAGATGAGTGTATATATATGTGCATGAGTGTGTGCCATTTACAAAAAGGAAAAAGAATAGAATCCATCCATCCATCCATCCATCATCCATCCCGTAATCATTCACAAAAGGAAAAGGAAAACGTTTCATCCATCATTTGCGAATTGCGATTTACTGAAAAGTTCAATCAATTCATCACATCCATCCCTCCATGATCCATGCCGTAATCATTCGCAAAAAAGAGGAGAAAACATCCATCCACCCCGTAACGCGATGTCGTGAACCACGTGTGCGTCGTCCCGTTTCCGTTTCTCGCCGGTTTTTGGCCCGGCCCTGGAGACAGGACACGCGCCATCGGAAGGGAAAGATTGTTGGTACGTGCAAGATTCTTGCGGACCGGCGTGCGGCCAAGCCGACGGCGTGCCGGGCGAGTTAGCGCACTGTTAGCGCATGCTGCGAAATTGGCTGGCGATGAATTTCGGCATGGGACAGAGAGAATCTGACTGTGCACAAATCATATATGCGTCCATTCGGTCACTTCGAGGTTAGAAAGCAAGCTTAGATTTTAGTTGGAGGATGGGACGAAGATATCTCCCACGGGGTTAATTGCCAAACCGACGAGGTAACATCTGCAAGTTAGAGTGGTGCATGGGGTAGGCATGTGAGATAATCAGCTGCTGCATGTTTGATGTGCGTGAGCGCATGCAGGATAATGATCAAACTGGTGTGTGTTGTGTTGGTAACACTCACTAACACAGAGCAGTGGAAGCAAGGTTAAAGTTTAGCATTGGTGTAAAGTGTCACGACAGCTGCTCCTGTGCACATGCGCAGGTCAGGTGTATGTAACGGAAGACACTCCTCTGCTCTTGCTCTGTTCCTACAGTTGTTGCTACCACGCGTCAGTCAGAGCAAGCGAACACACGACGGAAAGCAGGGCACACGGCGGGCAGGTCGACCGGGAAGGAGGAGAAGCCCACGGGAAGCCGAGATATACAAATCCTCGCACTTCTACAACGCAGTGGAACCCCAATAAGAACACCTCGCCTAAAGACCACGGACATCAATGAAGTTCATCCATCAATTAGCCGTGGACGTCTTTTTTATGGCGCCACACTTTTTGCATTTGCTCCTAAATGCTTTTTTCATCTTTGCATCCTATATACTCCGCCGGTCCTTTTTACTCTGCATATTAGTATTCTTTGAATCAAATTTCACAAAGTTTGACCGTATTTATATGAAAAAATATCAACATCTGCCATGCTAAAGTCATACAATATGAAACTTTAAATCATGACACATCTATTGATATTGATTTCAGATTGTGAATGTTGATACTTTTTTCTATAAAGTTGGTCAAACTTTACGAGGCTTGACTTCAGTCAAATCTTATATGCGAACTAAAAAGAACCGGAGGGAGTACCTAAGAGATCCATCTTCACTATCATATTTATCTTGACATGCAATCTATTCACCTCAGTCATGCATCCACGTCATCAAATCTCCACGATCCCATGTGTTTCGTTTGAGGACCGGTTCCCAGCCTTGCAAGCTTGCATGCAGCATATCCACATTAGCCAAAAAAAAATTGTATTATTAACTTTTGTTTATATGTAGCCACACCCTGGGGAAAGATATGATCGTTTGCTTCCTCTTCCACTGAACCAAAGAATCAATCTGGAAAGCGATTCTAATTCCAAATCTCCCGAACCACATAAATCAACCACCAGCCTCCGCCGATGGGCATTAGGGACCAACACATCCCTGTCTCCACTCCTCTCTTTTGCTCCTTCATATTCTCGAATCTCGATCCTCCATGTTCACCTCCTTGCGTCCTTCTCTTCCTTGCGGCGCACCCCGGCTTCGCCATCACCTCCTTTTCTTGCCCTCTGTGCGGCATGTTAGTGTTTGACGAGAACCTACCGTCGCACTGCGCCCGACCTAGAGAAGCCGTCGAAGGTGCTAACTTCTACCATCGGCCATGTGGAAGGTTGGGAGGAACCCCGAGAGCCATATTTGAAGTTTTCTCGCCTACATGGATTCAGAGATGAGCAGATAAGATTTGCATCATATTTCCATTCAATGATTTTGCGATTGGTGATCATGCTGATTCGTTTGGTAATAATAACTCAATGGCATTGGACAACAGATGTAAAATCGCGACTGGTGTTTCCACCATGGTAATCGCCAACATCGGTGTCTTCCAAGAGCAAACCCTCCCCAGCGGCGGAGATGGCAAGACACAGTCGACACACAAGTTGCTGTAAGAGGCGAGGCCAGCGGTCAATAGGCGGTGGCAGACGTCCATTCTGTACAGGCAGGGTGTTGTTCTCAACTACCGTGGTCACCATCTCCCCCCTATTTTGTAGCAATTTTTATGGTGATATTTTGGGAAAATACAAATGTTGTTTTCCAGTACTATTCATCCCCTTTTGATGTCCTAAAAATGTTCTGAAGCTACTAATTTTGATTGATTTGATTAGTGCCCAAGGTAATTTATGCATTTAAATATATTAATTGTTCCTTGTCTTATAAGTTAACAAGGTGTTATTCTAATTGTTTTCTAGCTTCTATAGGCCCTCCACTCCTCCAATGGCGAATATTGTCTTTGGAGACCGAGCTCCATTGAGCTCGGTTTTGAAAATTTTGAATTTTGTCAAATTTCATATTTTTTATGTTTCAAAAAATTCTGAAAAAACACACAGATATACATGAGGCATAATACACATGTGTGTAAATTTTCAGCACAAAATACGTTGAAATGAGGGCTGTGCAAAAAAGAGACAAATCTAAGACTTTTTAACACATGATACTATTCATCCTCCCAGGCCATAAATTTGTCTTTTTTGTAAAAATCGCATTTCAACGTTTTTCATCCTGAAATTTTACACACATACAAATAACATCCTTGTTTACTTGCACAATTTTTTTCAGATTTTTTCAAACCAGAAAGTTCAAATTTTGATTTGTTTTCAAAAAAAGGCCTCCATGGCGCCATCTGTAACTCTTAGCACCCTATCTATCTATCTATCTAAATCTATTTTTGTTACAAATCTTGATGTATACAAAGGACATACAAAATTCTCATGCTTCTTTCCTGAAAGGAGTATTGAAGTCGGTATCTTTTTGCATGCTTCTGGTGGACAAATTATTCACATTGCTTGCTAGTGGTATTGTGGTAACAGCTTTTTTTGTGTGGGAAAGCTGGTAAAAAAATAACTCAAGCGATTTCGAAAGTGATGTGTCACTTGCTGCACTAACTCTGAACTTTTTTCTAATTTTCATTTTCTTTTTGAAGATTACTTCCCACACATGCAACAATCTGAAGGTATATATGCATAGTTATGTTTCTGAGGTAAGTAACATAGATGGTTTACTGCTGATCGATGGATCCCTTTCTTTTTTCTTTTGCTGATACCACAATAATTTCCTCTATTCTTCCCTTAATGATGCCATTTTTGTAACGTTAATGCACCAATCAATGGATTTAATTTGTTATTTTTCTGCAGAGTTATGTTACCCAATCCATAGTGTTAGTTAGAAGAGGGGTCTTTCAGATGAAGTCACAACTAAAAACAACAGATATGTTAGGAGGTGAAAGCCTTAAGATTCTATCGGGGCAAATGGCATTTGTATTGCATATGTTTACCGCCTTTGGGATCGGGCGACGACGGTGCTTCTGCACTGTTTCCTTCTTGGAGGCGTCGTTTTTGGAGAATTGGGACTTCGGGTGTTGTCTAGGTGGTGGTTTGTGCTGCAGCTACGAGGAATTGATCACTGTTGCAGGATCTTTTTTTTCTTTTCTTTTTCTTCTTATTATCTTTTGGCTGTGTGCATCCGTAATGTTTTTACGATATTGTGTTGTTGCAGAGGCCGGGTGTAATTGATATCTCCATAATATTAATATATTTCCTTTGTCAAAAAATATGTTTACCGCCTGTTGTGGGATGTATTAAGGTAAATGTACATGGGGGTTCTGCTGCAGATTGCACACAATCAAGACTAAAGGTTATAGCTAGGTCGTGATGTTTAAGATGCAAATTGATAGTTTTCCCACTTGCAAAGAAGCAAAGATAGTAGCATATATTGAAAAGCTTTAACCAATTTGTTCCATGGTTAATTGGCCATAATATCCTCTGTTCCGATCGTTCATTTGTTGTCTAAACTTTTAATGATATTAGTATAATGATTGATCTTACGTATGTATTATTAGCCATGTACCATTCTAAAGTATCATTATCAAAGCAACATTATTTATGCATCATTTTGTTAATCCTTTTAGGAGAGTCGGTTTGATCAGTAAAACACACCAACTTTAGGCAATATTTCGCACATCAACGCGCGGGGAATCATCTGGTTACCAGTTGTATGTGAACCAAATATGCAGAAGCCGCAGGGCGGAGACAGGATGTAGGCATGAGGGGGCGAGAAAGACAATGATCATTACACATTTTTTTCTTCAAAAAGAGGGAGGTCTTGAGTCTCTACATCGAGTGATGCACATAACCATAGCCCTCATAAAATGTCACAATATATTAGGACTTTCAACTCAATATGGCATTGATATCAAAATATGGCAACATATGCCTCGCAACGACAAGGCTACATTCCCATAAGATTATATTTTTAGAGTGAAGATTAATTATCTAACTTTTTAGATAGGTTTTAGCCACAACCTATCACACGTGTCAAGCAAAGTTGATAGTCTCAACACTAAGAGTGTTGGAGGTGGAAGCAATTGGCTTGTAAAAAGAGTTTCACACCGTTGTTGTTTTCCTCTTTATAATTGAGGCATAATAAAATTGAAAGAAAAACTAATCAAATTGATAAACTATTATGTTGTTTCATATTTAAGTATGTTATAGTTAAACAAGATTGGTTGGTGGAAATTTGTCAACTCATCAAAGAAAAACTGGTAACTAGCTAGTATCTACCAGAGCTGGTGTATACACGAGGTGACCATCTTATAAAATACTTACAGTGATCAACACTTCAACGGTACGTCCGACATATTTCGACACGATGATACACCAGCGTCGCTGAGAGAGCCCTGGAGTGGCTAGCACTTGGTCATATCCTGCTCTGATCTCCTTGCCTCCCTGAACGACTGCGAGTGACGACAGCGGTAGCCTTAGCAGCGGCGCTGAGACACATGGTTCGATAACTAATCGATATATCTAGTTCTCCAATCGGCTAACCTTTTTTTAGGGGACTCAATCTTTTTTAGGCATAGAGCCAAGTTTATTGATCAAAACCCAGAGATAGTGAAATACATCTGGGATCATGGGCTGACCAAGCCACAAGTGGCGCCCTTGATCTAAAGAATGTGCAAACTTGGCTAGACTATGAGCATCTCTATTCGACTCTATACTTTCGAAAATAAAATTACAATTAAACATGGTAATTCTATGAGTAATTTCACTAACAATAGTGCCATATTACCTTTGATTGTCGTTGTGGATATCACCAATCACTTATTTTGAATCAAACATCACCACAAAGTTCTGTAGAAGCAAGTCTTCTGCTAATGACAGTGCCTCCTGCAGGCGATCGCCTTTAGAACTGCTGGATCGTGAATGCCATTAATTTTCTTGGTCATCACAATCATTTAACTTTTTTTTTTTGAGCGGCTCGCAATCGTTTAACTGTATGGCTGAGGACAGAAAAACAACTCCAGGCCGTGATGATAACTCTCAGCCGATGGGCTGTTGGGCTTCTACCTAAGTTGGGTGCACACAGGTTAAATCTTCCGGCCATTAGCGCACATATAGCGGTCTAATAGCAGCTAATCTAGTACGTCTGCATGACAGGAGAAACTAATTAAGGAGTACTGCTTCGAAAGCCTTCCCAAGGGTTATCACGTGACATATGTGATAAGCAACTCAAACAATTAAAAAAGCCTCTCATGGGTCATTTGGGGTGGATTGGGAGCACGTTATCCGTCGCATTATGGGCGCTTCCTTTGGATTTTTCTTCTGTACGCATTTTCGGTTTTTAGATGTTTTTTTGTTTATTTGGCTTCTTGGTTTTCTTCTTTTTTCTTAGCTTTTGGATCAAAAAAATTTGCCTCGCAGGTAAATGAGACCGAAGTCCCAACCTTTGAAAATGATTTCCTTTTATGCACTTCACCTACCGTATACAAACGGTGTTTTATAGGGAAGGCCCTCGGGACGCCACGCCGAGCCCGTGGCACCTCGCCAACAAGGGGCTCCTAGGCCGGACAGGCTAAAGAGGAAGGCGGTCCGGACGGAGACGCCGGCGCAGAGGTATGATGCAACACCTCACTCCGTGGTTGTCGTCTTTAAAACATAATAACACCCGTGCTTCCTAGAAGGAATAACGCTCGCCGAACAATATCCGAAGAGGTCGCCAATCACGCCTCTACCAGTCGGGCTCCAGAGCCGGACACAGAGGCGAAAGCTAACACGAGGCGCACGTCGGATGCCCCTTCTACAGAGGATGTGGATAAAATATCCGCTACGAATTCCGAGGTGGAGAGCGCCATGAATCACAGGCGTCGCCGAGCTGTACTCCGTGACGCTTGTTTCTCCCAAGAGGCGTTTGATGCCTTCAATTCAGGAGATGCGTACATCCGTGCAGCACAAAGTGGTCTAGCCAGAGCCACGAACCAGTATGTAAAGGATATACGGGTAAGAAAATTTGATGATTACATATATCAGTAGCCCCTGACACTTGAAACAGTTGGCACAACTGATTTAAGGATCATTATTTGTGCAGGTTCTTATAGAGAAGAATACCCAATTGTCTCAAGAGCTGGGAGAGTGCAATGCCCAGCTGCAGGCCGCAATGGCCGCTTTGAAGGAGTCCGAGAGGGCCCCCTCCGGTAACACCTGTTTTAAAGAATGATAGGTACCATATAGGATGCAGCATGCACGCGATTCTAACAATAAATATTGCAGATGATGTCGGAGTAAATCCGGATGAGCAACATGCCATACGGCAGCTAAAGGCTGGCGAGCGCGTGCTTACAAAAGAGTAGTGCAAGTAATAGTAAATATTTTTGGTATTTTGTAGTGATTGTAACAATAGCAACGGGAAAGTAAATAAGCGTAAACCAGTATATGGAAAGCTCGTAGGCATCAGATCAGTGATGGATAATTATGCCGGATGTGGTTCATCATGTAACAGTCATAACATAGGGTGACACAGAACTAGCTCCAATTCATCAATGTAATGTAGGCATGTATTCCGAATATAATCATACGTGCTTATGGAAAAGAACTTGCATGACATCTTTTGTCCTACCCTCCCATGGGTCCTAATGGAAACTAAGGGATATTAAGGCCTCCTTTTAATAGAGAACCAGAACAAAGCATTAGCACATAGTGAATACATGAACTCCTCAAACTATGGTCATCACCGGGAGTGGTCCCGATTATTGTCACTTCGGGGTTGCCGGATCATAACACATAGTAGGTGACTATAGACTTGCAAGATATGATCAAGAACTCACATATATTCATGAAAACATAATAGGTTCAGATCTGAAATCATGGCACTCGGGCCCTAGTGACAAGCATTAAACATAGAAAAGTCATAGCAACATCAATCTCAGAACATAGTGGATACTAGGGATCAAACCCTAACAAAACTAACTCGATTACATGACAAATCTCATCCAACCCATCACCGTCCAGCAAGCCTACGATGGAATTACTCACGCACGGCGGTGAGCATCATGAAATTGGTGATGGAGGATGGTTGATGATGACGACGTCGACGAATCCCCCTCTCCGGAGCCCCGAACGGACTCCAGATCAGCCCTCCCGAGAGGTTTTAGGGCTTGGCGGCGGCTCCGTATCGTAAAACACGATGATTTTTTTCTCTTATTTTTTCTCCCCGAAAGCCAATATATAGAGTTGGAGTTGGCGTCGGGAGGTGTCCAGGGGGCCCACGAGGTAGGGGGCGCGCCCTAGGGGGGCACCCTCGTGGACAGGGTGTGGGCCCCCTGGTCTTCATCTTTGGCGAGGATTTTTTATTATTTATTGTATGGTATTCCATGGAGTTTCAGGTCATTCCGAGAATATTTGCTTTCTGCACATAAAACAACACCATGGCAATTCTGCTGAAAACAGCGTCAGTCCGGGTTAGTTCCATTCAAATCATGCAAGTTAGAGTCCAAAACAAGGGCAAAAGTGTTTGTAAAAGTAGATACAATGGAGAAGTATCATTGCTGTGGACGACGTCGTCGGGGAAGAGGCTCCGGCTGGGTGGCGGACGGAGGAGGGTGTGGGGCTTCGCGGGTTTTCGCGGGCTCGGTATACGAATGGGTGGCGGATGGGATGGGAGTGGGGAACCATGGCTTAGGGACGCGCTTGTCTGAAATGTGGGGTAAGTTACGAAATTACCCCCACCGATTTGAGCTAGGAGGTTCTTTCGGTTCAGGGGTATCACGGGCATTTCGCGTGTCGGGATTTCACAGGAGGTGGGAGTTTTCACGCGTGTTGTAATTTTGAAATAGAAAGGTGCGGGTTGAGATGGAGGGGGTTTTCGGAGCACAACGAGACAAAGATATATCTTAAATATTTCAGGGTAACAAGGCGTAGGTTGAAGAGGTGGGAGTTTCGCAGCACGATAAACAGATACGCTAGCTTCAAATTTCGGCATAACAAGGCGCAGCTTGAAATTTCGGGAGAACAAGCTTAACGTGTACCAAAAAAAGACAATTCGCGCCTCATCACTAGAGAGAGCTATGTCCTGTTTTACTATATTACTAGGAATGCATTCAAATACAACAAAAAACTAAAAAAATTAGGACAACAAACATAACGTGTACAGTACCAAAACAATTTGCACTTCCCTCAACAATAAAAAAACAATGTGTGTTGTCTAGCATATGGACTAAATTTGAGTACATTTTCCCTGTTTGAATGGGATTGTACTCGGATTAGTTATACAACCATCTAAATATTATCTTCACAACACATGACATGAATATAGGAGAAGTAAATTCCTATATAAATATGAACTACATGTACATATGATCTCAAATTCAAATATATGTATATATTTTATGTTGAATTCAAATCATAGTACATGTATGCTCTAGCTAGATATTCCGAATCTAAACCATGTATGATATACTACGTACAATGTGTTTAACAAGCACAACACACACACAAACACCATTTAGACTAGTAAGGTACATGTGCATTGCACACATGAGATTTGGCAACCAAATTATGAATAAATATCACATTATAGCATGTAAGCTTTGAGTCATATATGCATGATGTAGATGTTCGTTTAACTCTTATAGTTCATTTCATTCAAAATCATCTAGTTTTTATAAGAAAGCTAATCTATTTTAAGATTCATGGAATTGTGTGTTGTAAGGCATAAAGTAAAAACAAATAATGGCAAATCATGTAGAAAAACATTTGGGCAATTCTGATATGGAAGATTCTAGAACAAAGAAGAAGTGCTTGTGTTTTGAGGTTTGTGCATTATGCTTAAGTTCAACCATGGAGTCTTCTGAATTGTACATGTGGCAAAATCTGGTGGAATTCCAACTGCCAGTTGTGCTCAAATTTGCCATCTCTGCACCATCGAATTGGCCTCATCCAACGACCATCTTTCAAAGTTAAAGTTATCTGCACACTATATAAAAATATAAAATATAATATATACAGGGGTATAGATATAGATATGTGATGCGAAAGCCACCCATCATCTCCAATTAGAATAGTGTGTCCATGCACGAACGCAATGTGGCCAAACAATGTCTGCCATCGATATCTCAAATACAAATCAGTCTGACCTTGTTCAATGTGTATACAATACACCATGCTCGTTTCCAAACCACACCACATATATCTCAGTTATATTCATGCATGCATGGGTTTTAAACATCATGATCTCTTATTCAAATATTCGAATTCTACTTTACATTGATTATGACGTCACCTAGTCTTTTACACCCACACAGTCATCTTCTCTTTATAATTGTACCATTAACTTTCTCTCATGCATGCATGCACACATAGTACCAGTCGGCATTATCCATCGCACACATGCAATCTTTTTCTTCAAGTCGGTCTCGCATGCATGCACGCACACACACACACCTCCCCCTCCCCATCATATCGGGCATTCTTTATCTCTCACGTGCACGTGCAACGATCGATGTTCCTCTATGTGTGTGTGTATATAGCTAGGTCTTTCACAGTTTTCCACACAAACCGATCAATCTATATATCTAGTGAGGTCTCACCCTCTTTCCCACGTCCACATCGATCAATCTATACCTCTCTATATAGGATTACATAGCTAATACACCACATTAATTATATATCCAACGTCCCCCTCTTATCATCCATGCCTCCGCTTCATCTCTCAAACGCGCGCACAGTGGCGAAGACAGGGACAGCAAGGGCCCTGCCCCCCCTAACATCACTATATATCAAGGCTATTATGAATGTGATCATTAGACAATTGCTGGTAAAATGGTTTAAGTTGATGAATTGGCCCTCCTCGTAAAGGATTAGCAATGCTTGCCCCCCTAGCTCATTTTTTTCATGGCTCCGCCACTACGCGCAACAGTGCATGTTCTCGCCCCCTCTCTTCAAATACCGATCTCACACTTGTGCACTCCTTCATAGTCTCCCTCCACTTGGCCCTTCACACCATCTTCTAGCCCCCACCGGATTTTGCCACATGTACAATCAAGCAGACTCCATGGTTGAACTTAAGCATAATGCACAAACCTCATAACACAAGTGCTTCTCCTTTGTTCTAGAATCTTCCGTATCATAACTGCCCAAACTTTTTTTTCTAGTTGAATTGCCATTATTTGTTTTTACATTATGCTTTACAATGCACAATTGCATGAATCATAAAATAGATTAAGGGCTTCTTTGATTCAAAGGATTCTCAAAGGAATTTTGGAGGATTCTAATCCTTAGGAATTTTTCCTATCTTGGTTGTTTGATTCGTAGGTTTGTAAGCCATAGAAATTTTCCATAGGATTCATTTGCACTAGATTTCATAGGAAACATCCCATCCACTCAAACCACTTTGAAAGAATCCTACGTTTTTTCTATGCACAATCAAACACTCGTACAATCCTGCAGGATTCAAGATGACATTCCACTCTAATCCCATGTTTTTCCTATTCCCGCATTTTGGAAATCCTATGAATCAAAGAGGCCCTAGCTTTTTATAAAAACTAATTTATTTTGAATGAGGTGAACTATAAGACTTAAACGAAGGTCTACATCAGGCATATATGACTCAGATCTTACATGCTATAGTGCGGTATTTATTCATAATTTGGTTGCCAAATCTGATGTGTGTAATGCACGTGTGCCTTACTAGTACTTCGAGTATGTGCAAACACGTAAATTAGAATTCCAATGGCTCGCTACACAGTGTCTCTCTTACAGTTCATGAAGCTACGTGGCACATGTGGAGGCGTTGTTGCGACCTCCTTGTGTGGATTGATCACAGTGATGTGTTGCTGCTTCCAGAAGAATGTACTCGTCCTCTCTGAGCCACACCGGCGGTACATGCACGAAGCGAAGATGTACATGCACGCCACGCACGCACTCATTCCCTCGCACACACACGCGGGTACACGACGCGACATATTTTTGTACGAAGATCCACCCATGTGATAATTTGACGCGTGCAAAGTCCTTCATTTCATTGATGGCCAATTAATACAGCGCATGCAAATTGAGTGGACGTGAGGGCGGAAGAAAGACATTACTACTCCACTGCGCGCATGCGAGTAGTTAAATCATGGGGTACCAGTACTTCCATTGGTCTCCTTCATATTTTGTGCCAATTTTTGGCCATATTTGTAAGTAACATAATATTTATGCATGTCATAAAAAGTGGCACAAAAAAGGGGGCCAATAAACCAGGACGCAGGCAGCATGATCAATTTTTGCCAGTGCTAGTATTGGTGGCCTTTGTATGTAAATATGGATGGAGTGGAGTAGTACTATCTTTATCTTAGCCTCGTAGGGGTCTCCCAGCGCCTAGGCTCGCCTCCCCGCCTCGCCCACCGGATCCCGCCATGGAGGATCCCGCCATGGATAATCCCTTAGATCCCAGGATCCCGCGGGCGGCCCTCTCACTGTGGCCCGCAGCACTGCTGCCTTTGAGCGAAACCCACATGTGTTTTAGAGGGGATCCATTGCTCTGGAATCACAGATCGGTGACGCCGGAGGACATGCTAGGGTTGCGTTTCAGATGGTGGGCAGCAAGGGCAAATTGGATCTAGGAAGCGTCGCATCGATTCAAGAGAAGTTCCAAGGAGCTGCGCCTGGCGCAGCACAAGGTGGAGGCGCAAGTCGATCTCAGGGGAGAGATGCTGAGGGATGTCAGCATCTGGCAGTGTTGCATTGATTTCAAGCTAGGGCTAATGGCAAAGATCATATTCGCGGAGTCGACTGCGGAGGAAAGAACACGCATGCCTGCGCAATGGCATGAGCAGCCGGTACAACTGTTCAAATGGGCGGTAGGAGAAGCCAAATCCCGGGACCAGTTGCGGCGACGCCGCTGGGCATGCATCGTAAGGGAGGTGAGCTGCCCTCCTTCCCCGGCAGTGATGCAGTGACCTAGTCGGTTGCTGCTGCAGTGAACTTGCAACGCTATGTATGTTTGCAACCTTGACAATCACTCCATCTATATGTATTGTTTTCCTGTAAAAAATACTTGGTCATTTGGAAAAAGATGGTAATCGATTTATCACTAGTTTTAGAATGCTTGGTCATGACAATCAACCGGAGCCACAACCAGAAGTCTCCATCGCATAAGTACTTTATGGTTGGTCGCACCAACAGACGGTCGGTCGGACCTGCGTCTCACCGAAGGGACACGCATCGGCTTGGTCTGACTTGTATGACCAGTTACATCACTGACTTGTGCGAACGCATTTGAGTAGTGTAGTAATCCCTCTATCTCAGTTTACAAGTCTTGCACATGTACCTAGGTCGTTAATATGACCAACTTAATAAGAGGCATACATTACGAAAAATATATCATTATAAACTACAAATATTCTATTTTTTAATGATATATATTTTATGTTAAACAATTTATGTTCTGCTAAACTCATCGGGAGTACTTGAAATTTATGTTCCACTAAACTCATCGGGAGTCGTTTCGGGCCTCGAAAGCAAAACCATCAATTAATCTTTACCTTGTTCCCATCACATTCCAAAATACTAGTGCTACAATTAAGTGCAAGCCCGCTCACACCTACCAGTACGTACCAAACCTGAACGTGTTCCCAGTATGCAGGTTTTAGTACTAGTGCTAGTACTTAGGATATAAAAAGGGGAACTACCTAACCGAAAATTACTCTACCTTCCTCCTCATAAGTCCTCCTTCTTCGTCCGTCCTTGCCATGGCCGGTGTGCAGAGCTCTAGGTCGAGAACTATCCGAACTACTCGTAACAAGGGAGCGGCAACCAAGGCTGTGGAAATAAGAGAGAGGGCTCGCCGCCACGCAGAGACCTCGAAAGATCTCTCACGGGCAAGCGACGGCTCCCAGGAGCGCCCTAGCTGCAGAGGCAAACATGTCGAGCTGGCGGCGCTGGAGTCGTTATCCCTCGACGACATGCCCGATCAGCTCAATAAGCACCTCAATAAGCAGAAGGAGTTCATCCACGGCTTGGTGGAGCTGCTGAAGGAGAGCCTTGACGACATGCCCGCTGAGCTCAATGAGCAGGGGGAGTTGACCGCCGGCTTGGTTGCTGCTGAAGAAGAGCATTGCCTCGGAGAAGAAGGCGACCGGTGAAATCCTGCAACTTCAGGAGGACAAGGCGAAGCTCTGCCATGAGCTTGACCTGCTGAAGGAGGAGAATGGGGGCTGGAAGAAGCTGCATGAGAATAGTAGTTCCTCGATGAAGATGTTGCAGGCCCTCATCATGGAATAGAAGGAGGAGTTGGCGAAGCTCCGCATCGAGCACCCGGCTGCTATCAAGGTACATAATGCGGCCGTGGAACAGATGATGAAGGCTCGTGTCGAGAAATCCCGCGTCATGGACAGAATGAAGAAGATGGCGGAGGAGATGCGCAAGGAGATGGAGGTCGTGGAGGCGATGAAGAAGCAGTTACGACTCCGCGGCCAGCAACCCTTCATGTAGTAGAGAGCAGCGCCCCAGACTTGTGTGTGTGTCTTCCTTCTTTTTCGGGGTGATAATCTTCCTTCTTCTTTTGCTCCTGTGTTTCTTCTTTTGCTTCAGGTATTTCGCGGCACGTGTCACATTCTCTGCGAGGCATGAATAGAACAATGCTAACAATGAGATGACTAGCAAATTAGATCATTTTTATCGCCATATGGCACTGGGCTCCCGTGTTTCGTGCTCCCCCGTCGTACCACTCTAGTGGAAAACTTGAGTATACCGCACGGTCCTTTGCTCCTCCTCAGGTCGTCGGCACATTTATACAAGCAGTCAAATTACAAGGCCCCGCTGTCGGTGTCAAAACCGGCGGATCTCGGGTAGGGGGTCCAGAACTGTGCGTCTAGGATCGATGGTAACAGGAGACAGGGGACATAATGTTTACCCAGGTTCAGGCCCTCTCTATGGAGGTAATACCCTACTTCCTGCTTGATTGATCTTGATGAATATGAGTGTTACAAGAGTTGATCTACCACGAGATCGTATTGGCTAAACCCTAGAAGTCTAGCCTATGGGTATATAGTAATGAATTTGTCCTATCCGTACTATGCTCTCCAGTTTATATAGACACCGGAGAGATCTAGGGTTACATGAGGTCAGTTACATCAGAGGGAACATTCATAGTCGGTCGCCTAGCTTGCCTTCCACGCCAAGTAGAGTCCAGTCCGGACACGGGTATAGTCTTCGGCCTTCATGTCTTCATAGCCCATCAGTCCAACCCAATGGATAACAGGCCGGACGCCCGAGGACCCCTTAGTCCAGGACTCCCTCAGTAGCCCTTGAACCTGGCTTCAATGACGAGGAGTCCGGCGCGCAGATTGTCTTCGGCATTGCAAGGCGGGTTCCCCTTCTTCCGAACTCCAAGATAGTCTTCGGATGCGATGATTGTATCCGGACCTGTTATACACCATGCACAACCGCAGGAATATATATATATATATATATATATATATATATATATATATTCCATAATGTAACATCACGTCCGTCCGGTCATAATCAAACCGTTTTTCGTCTGCCATCCCAGGTTTCGAGACGTGGTTTGTTATTGGCACATCTTGTCAAAGTAGAGATTGTGTCCCCTTATTGCGGGATTCTCATCAATGCAGGCATGGGTAACCCACCCGTGCCGTTTACACAGTCATTGGGAATAGGCGGATCTTAAGGCGAGTGAGGAGGCGCTTGATATATGTTGCCTTTATAAGGGGATGAGGATTCCCTCTTCCTCTTCTCATGCTCCCTCCCTGTCTCCGCCCTTTCGATCTCGAGCTCCAGCGCCCAGGCTTTAGCTTTTCCCTTTTTCAAGGAAGTACTCCAAAAATGTCCGGATCCAGAGCTGGCGATAAATGGATGGCCTCTTCCGTCAAGAAGAAGGATATCAAGGAGCTCCGGGAGGCCGGATACCTGGTCAAAGAGATCGCTCATCGATTCCCATCCAAGGGATAGATCGTCCCCACTCCCGAGCCCCACGAGAGGGTTGTGTTTCTCACACATTTTGTCTGCGGGCTTGGGTTCCCCCTTCACCCATTTGTCCGCGGGTTGATGTTTTACTATGGGTTGGATTTTCATGACCTAGCCCCCAACTTCATCCTCAACATTTTGGCGTTTATCATTGTTTGTGAGGCCTTTCTCCGCATCCCGCCTCACTTCGGCCTGTGGCTGAAGACCTTCAATGTGAGGCCGAAAGTGGTGCGCGGTCAACAAGCAGAGTGCGGAGGCGCTATGGTGGGCAAGATGCCCAATTGCACCTGGCCCGAAGGTTCGTTTGCGGAGACGGTGAAGGGGTGGCAATTGGGGTGGTTCTATATCACCGAGCCGCGCGACGCTGACTGGTTGGCGGCCCCCGAATTTCGATCCAGAATCCCGATGCGGCACACCTCCTGGCAAGAGAGGGGCCTAACCTGGGGTCCCTCGGATGAGCTGACTGGGCTCCTGACGTGCATCCAGAACATGATAGAAAGGAAGATCAAGCTCATCAACATGGTCCAGGTAATGCTTGTTCATTGGGTCCTTCCGTGCCAACGCCGAACTTGTAATTTGTGGGAGTTCGAGCCGGCCAAGCACCAAACGCTACTGGGGCTCTTCGGCACGACGCACGAAGAAATCTGGAAGGTGCTCTTTAAGGCCGGTGAGATGCCACCGCCTACGACCGAAGACCGCGGGCTTAGCTTAAAGCGCCAGCCCAACCCGGTCAGTTCCTTTAATGTTTTCAAGGAGTATCCCCTACTAGCATATTTGAGAGGAAATTTAAGCTTCCTTCCCTATCTTCAGGCCTGGATTAAGCTGGCCGAGGAGATTAACTGTCCGGCTCCGCTGCCTGAAGACGAAGCATTTCCATTGCTGGAGAAGATGATGTTCCCCGCACCCTATGAGGTGTCGGAGAAAATGGCCAAGAAGGCGGCAAAGGGGGCCAAGAGGGGCCCTTGCCATGAAGGCACTCCGGACAAGACGTCCGAAAGCAAGACTTCCTCTTCGTCCGCTAACGACAGCGATGAAGAGGAAGAAGAAAACGACTCCCCACCCGAAGCGGGGAGGAAGAAGAGGGCGGCCCCCACAAGTCCGAAGGCGAAAGTGCCTAAGAGGGTTAGAGGCTCCCTCGCGGATAACTCCGCGTGGGATGTCGACAGCAGTCCGGAACGACCTTGCCGGACCAAACCTCAGGCCGCCTCGTAAGTACCAGAGTTCGCAAACGTCTGGCTCTTCTGGTTTGTGATATTGACATATTGTAAACTGTGTCCTTGCAGTCCGACGCGCGATGGCTCTCCGCGATCCTCGACAGAGGATTCGTTGGACACGGAGGAGATGGCTAGCATGTCTCCGCCACCTGCTCATTCCATCTCACCCAAGGGTGATGACGAGGTGGTGTCCAAAAAGACTTTTCCAGGACAGGGGGAGGTTCCGGAGATCATCGGGGTGACACCCCATGATGACTCCTCGGACGCCGGACACATGGGGGAGAAAGCCCCCACGGGGACTGGTGATGGGGCCTGAGTTCCCTTCGGCCCTCAGCCAGATGCCATTCCGGAGATCTATACGGCTTCGGGGTCCAGCGAACGACATTCCCCACTAGGAGGGGGCGTGCCTGTTCCACCGGTGATCTCTGTCCAGCCAGAGGCACCGGATCATCTGCTGGAGGCACTATGAGGCGCCCCAATCATGGATGAACATAGTGTACTTATGGACACGGTAATAGAGAAGGTTCAGTCCATTAAAAGCGGACTGACCGAAGCCTGCACTGGCCTTCCAACGGGCTTTGAGGCAAGTGATGTGATTATAGGAAAAATATCACAGTATAGACAGTAGCCCCTAATACTCTATTTGGTGTTCAGGAAGAAAAGCCGAACAGAGGATCAAAAAACCGCATGAGTCTAACATGAGTTGTTTTATGTGAATAAGCAGGTATCACTGCAGGCTGCCACTGCTCATGCTGCGGAGGTCTCTGGACTGGAGTAGAAACTGGAGCGAGCCGAGGAGGAGCTCGGCCGCGTGAAGAAGCAGTTGGAGGATAGCCAAGGTATGCAGTAACCTGCGGGTACATTTAAAAAAAATGAATAGTCCGACCGGACTTAAAGTGTGATAAACTTTATTAGGGGCCACGACCGAGGTGGCAGCCCTTAAGAAGGCGCTGGCCAAGGCCGAGGACAAAGCGGCCATGGAAGGCGCCGCGTGCGAGAAGCACGAGGCCCGGGTTAGCGAGGTGCAGCAAGAGCTGCAGGACACGGTGTCGTGGTTCTAAGTCTGATAGTAGAGTGGGGGTAGGTATGGAGAGGCAAGGTCCTAGCTATGGAGAGGTTGTAAGCACAAGAGATGTACGAGTTCAGGCCCTTCTCGGAGGAAGTAAAAGCCCTACGTCTCGGAGCCCGGAGGCGGTCGAGTGGATTATGTGTATATGAGTTACAGGGTGCCGAACCCTTCTACCTGTGGAGGGGGGTGGCTTATATAGAGTGCGCCAGGACCTCAGCCAGCCCACGTAGGAGAGGGTTTAAGGTGCGTTAAGTCCAGGGCGTTACTGGTAACGCCCCACATAAAGTGTCTTTACTATCATAAAGTCTACTTAATTACAGACCGTTGCAGTGCAGAGTGCCTCTTGACCTTCTGGTGGTCGAGTGAGTCTTCGTGGTCGAGTCCTTCAAGTCAGTCGAGTGAGTCCCTCGTAGGTCGACTGGAAGGTGATCTCTTCTAAGGATGTCCCTGGGCAGGGTACTTAGATCAGGTCTGCGACCCTACCCTAGGTACATGACTCCACCATTAGCCCCCGAATGGATTGAGGCTTGAGTGATGAAGGAGTTGATGTTGTTTCCGATTAGCCTTCGCATGCTAGTCGTGCGTTGCTTTGAACCAAAAAATCTCTTTGTTGATAGTGAGCAACTTTTCTTCAGTCGACTCGATCCATTCTTTTTCTTCGTCGAGTGATCTTTTGGACTTCGCTGATTTCCGAGCGACGGATCGCAGGGAATCCCGCGTCTGGCAGACTGATCTGCCGTTCGCGGATTCCGCGGGATACGGAATTTGGGGGAGCGCGCGAAGCGGAGCGGTCCGCGGCGCTCGGATGGGACGGGGCATAGACGCCTCGATCCCCGCGCCGCTTTTTTCGCCACGTATCACGCTCGCGCAACTGTTTCAGGATATGATTAGATCGACCGGGCCCACCTGTCATCCACTCGGAAGGGATCTTATAAATGCGCCCGGCGAGGGTTTTTTGAACAGTGCCTCAGCATTCTCCCTCTGCTCCCTTCGTCTCCGCCCAACGCGCTCGCTCTCGCCTCCGCACAACCTCTCCTCGCGCGCCTCGCCGGTAGCCATGGTCAAGGAGAAGACGGCGGCGCTGGAACGCGCGAAGAAGGCGTCGGCGACGGAGAAGGCGAAGGGGAGATCCACCAGCCGCGGCGGGTCTTCGTCTAGATCTCGCCTGCCGAAAGGCTGGGTCCAGGGAGATTGGATCCAGTCGACCATCACGGAGAAGGATCTCCTCGACATGGCCAACGAGGGCCTGATCCCTCATGGAGCTGCGAGGCTTCCGGGGAAAGAGTGGCAGCCCCAGCCAGAAGAGGGTGAGTGCGTGCTTCTGGCTACCCATGTCGACCGCGGATTCTCTTTGCCGCCGAGCATTTTCTTTCGTGGTTTCTTGAACTTCTTTGGAGCGCAACTCCACCACTTCACCCCGAATTCTATCGCCTATCTTGCCGCGTTTGTGTCCATGTGTGAGAGTTTTCTGGGTTGTCGACCGCATTGGGGCTTGTTCAAGCACATATTCACGTGTCGCTCTCAGACCGTGAAGAAGGCGAGCCCAGGCGACGAAAAAACCCGAGTTGTCCAAATGTGTGGGGGTCTGGGGATCCAGGTGAGGAGCAAGAGCACCTTCCCAGCCATGACATTTCCCGAGTCAGTCAGAGGCTGGCAGTCGACCTGGTTCTACTGCCAGGATCAGTCGACGCCGGGGCAGTCGAGTGGACTCCCTCAGTTCACCATGGACCGAGTGAACAAGCCCTCCTCTCTGAAGGTGATTCCGGAGGAGAAAGCTGACGTGAAGATGCTGATGGAGCGTGTAGTTCAGTTGGTTCGGGATGGAGTGACGGGTATGGATCTCCTGGAGGTTTTCCTTAGGCGTCGTATCCAGCCTCTTCAGTTCCGGAGCCATTGCATGTGGTTGTACTGCGGGACTGAGGATGTGACTCGGGTCAATCCAGAAACAGTCGACGATGCCACTCTGGAAAGGTGGATGGCCGCTGTTACTGGGAACAAGGATAACCCTCGCGGAGCCAGAAGGATTCCTCCACTCGACTGCCACAGTGATCCAAACAAGGTATGTCTGCTCCACTTCCCATTGTATTCTCGTCATATTTATTTCTGTTTTCCCTGCCGATCGGTCGACTGATCTTTGTCTGGATGTCTATCAGGCCCTCACTGAGCTGTACTCGATGCCCAACGGAGCACAAGCTCCGACTGAGGAGGGAGAAGCGAGCGGGGGCGAGAGCCAGGAGGAGGAGTGGGACTCGGACGCCGCTGAGGATGATGATGATGATGATGACACTGATGACGATAATGATGATGTTGATGAGGACGAGGAAGAGGAGGAGGAGGAGGTTGCACCACCGCGCTCGGAAAGGCGGTCGAAGCTTGTCCATGACCCTGCGACTGAACGTGGCAAGGGGGTTGCGACTGTCACTCAGTCGACCAAGCGCCCTCGGACCACCTCTCCGGCGCCGACTGAAAAGGCGTCGAAGCAGCCCAGGGCGGCCCCGTCAAAGCCGACCAAGCACCTGCCGAAGATGAAGGTGTCCATCCCCACCATATCAGGGTAATCATGTTGCTTAAGTCTTCTTGTTTTGCGTGAACTTTATCTCTGGTTGGCGCTGGAGTTAGTCGACTGACTCTTTGGAGTTGCAGTGCTGCTACTTCTGAGACCTCAGCCCGGGCTGACGACCATGAGATGGAGGACGCAGCAACCTCAAAACCTGGTATTATACCCTTAACACCGTTTCTAGTCGACTGACTCATGATCTCTAATTCTGATTCTTTTCTGTAGCTCCATCCAATGTTGTTATCACTCTCCCTGATGATGATGAAGATGAGGAACCGCTGAAGCACAGAATGAGAAGGAAAGCGTCTGCCAGCAGGGTGCCCCAGGATGTGACGGTGCCTGAGACTCTGGTCGCGGAGGAGGAAAACGCCACTCGACACACTGTGTCCTTCGCAGATCCGCTGACGAGTGCTCCGCAGCCCTCCCTCTTCACGACGCACCACGTCCCAGAGGACCAAGCTGGCGCAGCGAAGGAGGCGATACGCCAGGCAGGGATCATGATGGAGCAGTTGAGGACCATCCGGGATGCGAGCCAGGCAGCTTACGACGCCAGTTCCGCCCTCCAAAGCAATGTTCAGGTCAGTCGACCACCGTTTGTTCTGTTAGGATATGCTATCAAAAACTTTTCTTTCCAGAATTTATAGTAGTCACCCACTGGGTGTGCCGATTTAAACTCCGTGTTAGCGGGGGCACGCTGAGTGCACCCGCTGGGTGTAGTCCCCAAGGCTAAGGTCGACTGCTGGCAGTCGGCCTTAGGCTTTATAAGTTCAGTCTCTCCGTCATTCGACTACGGCGAATGGATTTCGCAAACCGGTGGGGGCACGCTGAGTGCACCCACTGGGTGTAGTCCCCAAGGCTAAGGTCGACTGCTGGCAGTCGGCCTTAGGCTTTATAAGGGCAGTCTCTCCGTCATTCGACTACGGCGAATGGATTTCGCAAACCGGTGGGGGCATGCTGAGTGCACCCACTGGGTGTAGTCCCCGAGACTGTGGTCGACTGCAGGCAGTCGGTTATAGTCTTAAAGAATACATCTTGTTCTTTTTTTTTGAGGTCGACTGGTCGACTCTGTCTCCAAGGCTAAGGTCGACTGCTGGCAGTCGGCCTTAGGCTTTATAAGTTCAGTCTTTCCGTCATTCGACTATGGCGACTGGATTTCGCAAACCGGTCGACTGGTCGACTCTGTCTTCAATAGGATTAGTGGGGGCACGCTGAGTGCACCCACTGGGTGTAGTCCCCGAGACTACGGTCGAATGTTTGAATTCGGCTGTAGTCTTAGAAACACGTGATTTTTCCCTTTTCACTCAGAAGTGAACTATTTTTGACATTTAGTCGATTGGTTCTTCGCAGAACTCCTGTGACCTTGCGGCTTGCTACACTGAACTGGAAAACAAGCACATTCAGCTCGAGCTGAATTTGAAGCTGGTTCAGGAGAATCTGACGAAGGCGAAGGAGGAGACCGAAGGTATGTTTGGTGAGACTTCGACGACGGATTTTTCCCTTCATTTGTTTCAAATTCTGATCTTGCTGTAACTTGCAGGTAAGGTGAGGGAGGCCCAAAGGAAAAAAGACCTTGAACTGGCTGAGAAGATCAAGCTTGTTGACGAGAAGTTAGCTTCAGTCACAAAGCTTGAGCAAGAAAATGCTACTCTGAAAGCTGTTCTTGGGAAGAAAAATGACCTGGAGGTCTTCCTGAGTGGCCTTGCCAAGAAGCTGTTTCTTATGCTTGAAGGTAAACCTTTACGCTCAACAATCATTTTCAACGGTGGTTTTTTTCATTCGACCATTGCCTTGACTCTGTGATCGTCCTTGCAGAATTTTGTCAAAACTTTGAAGAAGAGACTAGCCGACTGGAACCAAACCTTGACCCCGTCAATTCTCCGGTGAACGACGAAGTTGCCATGAATGTTTTCCGACTGGAGTCCCGTGTTGCAGCTGCCGTGGACTATCTTGCAAGGCTGAAGGTCGCCACATCTCGCATCGACTCAACGCTCTGGCCCGGGGAGACACTCCAGAACGACCTCGAGTCGCTGATGGCTCGTTTGAATGTTGTCCCTGGTCGAGTGCAGGAGTGGAAAAAGTCCTCGGCTCAGTGCGGTGCAGACATTGCTCTGTGTCTGGCCCGAGTCCACTGCAAAGATGCGCGAGAAGACAAGCTGGCTGCCCTCCGAGTGGCCAACACTAAGAAACACGACTTCAGGTCCTTTATGGAAACTTTCCTTGCTGCTGCTACTCGGATCGCAGATGGAATTGATCTCGATGAGTTTGTTGCACCTTCCAGCCCTCCACAGGAGGGGTAAAAAACTTCTTCTAAGCTCGACGCTTTAAATTTGCCTCGGTATGCCGAGTGGAGTTGTAACCGATAAACCTTAACAGGCTTAGTGCCTGAGCACTTTCGGTTCCTTCAGGTATCGATCTGAACTCGAATTTGGTGTTTGAATATGATTGCTTTCGGCTCGAAATGTCTTTTGCAGGTTCAAAGCAAGACGCTCACTGCAGTCGACTTATTCCTTAATCCACTTAGGCGAGCGCTGGGCTGCAGCTAAACCTCCTGAGTGAGAGGTTTGCTCTTCACTCGATAGGATTTTGATAACTTAGCGAGCGCCGGGCTGCAGCTAAGCCTCCCGAGTGAGAGGTTTGCTCTTCACTCGGTAGGATTTTGATAACTTAGGCGAGCGCTGGGCTGCAGCTAAGCCCCCGAGTGAGAGGTTTGCTCTTCACTCGGTAGGATTTCGATAACTTAGGCGAGCACTGGGCTGCAGCTAAGCCCCCGAGTGAGAGGTTTGCTCTTCACTCGGTAGGATTTTGATAACTTAGGCGAGCACTGGGCTGCAGCTAAGCCCCCGAGTGAGAGGTTTGCTCTTCACTCGGTAGGATTTTATTTAATCTTAGGCGAGTACTTGGACTGCAGCTAAGCCTCCGAGTGAGAGGTTTGCTCTTCACTCGGTAGGATTTTGATAACTTAGGCAAGCACTGGGCTGCAGCTAAGCCTCGGAGTGAGAGGTTTGCTCTTCACTCGGTAGGATTTCTATATCTTAGGCGAGCACTGGGCTGCAGCTAAGCCTCCGAGTGAGAGGTTTGCTCTTCACTCGGTAGGATTTTTGTATCTTAGGCGAGCACTGGGCTGCAGCTAAGCCCCCGAGTGAGAGGTTTGCTCTTCACTCGGTAGGATTTTATTTAATCTTAGGCGAGTACTTGGACTGCAGCTAAGCCTCCGAGTGGAAGTCTAGCTTACCACTCGGTAAGATTTTGGTAACTTAGGCGAGTCCTTGGACTGCAGCTAAGCCTCCGAGTGGAAGTCTGGCTTACCACTCGGTAGGATTTTGGTAACTTAGGCGAGTCCTTGGACTGCAGCTAAGCCTCCGAGTGGAAGTCTGGCTTACCACTCGGTAGGATTTTATTTAATCTTAGGCGAGTACTTGGACTGCAGCTAAGCCTCCGAGTGGAAGTCTAGCTTACCACTCGGTAAGATTTTGGTAACTTAGGCAAGTCCTTGGACTGCAGCTAAGCCTCCGAGTGGAAGTCTGGCTTACCACTCGGTAGGATTTTGGTAACTTAGGCGAGTCCTTGGACTGCAGCTAAGCCTCCGAGTGGAAGTCTGGCTTACCACTCGGTAGGATTTTGGTAACTTAGGCGAGTCCTTGGACTGCAGCTAAGCCTCCGAGTGGAAGTCTGGCTTACCACTCGGTAGGATTTTGGTAACTTAGGCGAGTCCTTGGACTGCAGCTAAGCCCCCGAATGGAAGTCTGGCTTACCACTCGGTAGGATTTTATTTAATCTTAGGCGAAACGGATTCGCAGCTAAGACTCTGAGTGGGAGTATGGCTCACCACTCGGTAAGGATTTTTACAAACTTAGGCGAAACGGATTCGTGGCTAAGTCACCCACTGAGGGGAAAATTTTATTGGACAAAAATAAAAAGTGACAAAAATTATGGAGGAACTATGACACTATTATTTTGAAATCCATGAACTACAGGAGTACTTTATTGCAACTCATCCGAGTGATAAACTTAAGTGTAAAATGGGCGGAGTAGTTCCGCGTTCCAAGCTCGGGGCTCGTCGATATTATGTTCGACGTTGTAAAGACGGTACGCCCCGTTGTGGAGAACTTTGGTGACGATGAAAGGTCCTTCCCAAGAAGGAGCAAGCTTGTGTGGTTTCTTCTGATCCACTCGGAGAACTAAATCTCCTTCCTGGAAGGCTCGACCCCTTACATTTCTGGCGTGGAAACGACGCAAATCTTGTTGGTAGATGGTCGATCGGATCAGAGCCATCTCCCTTTCTTCCTCTAAAAGGTCGACTGCGTCCTGCCGTGCTTGTTCAGCTTCTGCTTCGTTGTAGATCTCAACTCGAGGAGCATTGTGGAGAAGATCACTCGGCAAGACTGCTTCAGCTCCGTAGACCAAGAAGAATGGAGTTCTTCCGGTCGACCGATTAGGTGTGGTCTGCAGTCCCCAAAGCACCGAGGGAAGTTCGTCGACCCAAGCTCCAGCTGCATGCTTGAGATCACGCATCAGTCGGGGTTTCAATCCCTTGAGAATCAGACCATTGGCTCGCTCTGCTTGTCCATTCGACTGCGGATGGGCGACTGAAGCGTAGTCGACTCGTGTGCCTTGAGAGTTGCAGAAATCCCTGAATTCCTCCGAGTCAAAGTTTGACCCATTATCTGTAATGATGCTGTGCGGGACTCCATATCTGAATATCAGTTCCCTGATGAAGCTAACAGCAGCACCGGCGTCAAGGTTCTTGATTGGTTTAGCCTCAATCCACTTGGTGAACTTGTCGACTGCCACCAGTACATGCGTGAAGCCACTTCGCCCTGTTCTCAAAGGACCGACCATGTCCAACCCCCATACTGCAAAAGGCCAGACGAGTGGATTGGTCTTCAGAGCTGATGCAGGCTTGTGCGACATATTCGAGTAGAACTGACATCCCTCGCACTTATCTACTATTTCCTTTGCCATCTCATTCGCCTTTGGCCAGTAAAATCCGGCTCGGTATGCTTTGGCCACGATGGTCCGAGAGGACGCATGATGACCACAGGTTCCCGAGTGGATATCATTAAGGATGATTCGACCTTCTTCTGGTGTTATGCACTTCTGACGGAGTGATTTGTCCTTCTTAGGAACCATGACGACATTAGCGAGCCACTCGGAGTGGTATATCTCTCGGATAAATCCTGCCGCCAACAGTCGAGCCACTTCCTCACCAATGGCTTTTCTCTTCTGGATGGCGGACCGCCGAAGATGCTCTTTGACTGGTTTTGCAGATGAGTCAACTCTTAGGTGATGCTCAGCCAGTCCCCTGGGAACACCTGGCATGTCAGCGGGCTTCCATGCAAAAATGTCCCAGTTCTCACGGAGGAACTGGATGAGCGCTTCTTCCTATTTCGGGTCGAGTGTTGTGGAGATGTGGGTCGGAGCTGCATCAGGGTCGGTCGGGTGAATGTGAACAGGCTTCATCTCACTGGACGACTGAAATGCAGATTCTGTGGCGGGTTTCTTGGATCGCAGCAAGTCACTCGGATCTGCGTTTTGCTTGTATTCTTCGAACTCGACCGCTGTCACCTGGGAATCAGCAATCTTTGAGCCCTTCTGAAAGCACTCTTCTGCCTTTTTCCGATCACCGGTGACAGTGATCACTCCTTTGGGGCCGGGCATCTTCAATTTGAGGTACACGTAACATGGTCGAGCCATGAACCGTGCATAAGCTGGTCTCCCCAAAATGGCATGATATGCACTCTGAAAATCCACGACCTCAAACGTCAACTTCTCTTTGCGAAAATGTTTCGAATCACCAAACACCACGTCCAGAGCTATTTGGCCGAGTGACTCGGCTTTCTTCCCTGGTATAACTCCATGAAAGCTCATGTTACTGGTGCTCAGTCGGGACATCAGAATGCCCATTCCTTTCAGTGTGTCTGCATACAACAAATTCAGCCCGCTACCACCATCCATCAGCACCTTTGTCAGTCGAGTGCCTTCGACAACTGGATCGACCACCAAAGCTTGCCTCCCAGGGGTGGCAATATGAGTCGGGTGATCAGATTGGTCAAATGTGATGGGTGTTTGGGACCATTTCAAATAATTTGCTTTTGCTGGGGTAACCATGTTCACCTCACGGTTAATGACTTTCAATCGACTCTTGCTTTCCGCATCTGCAAAGATCATCAAAGTGGAGTTGATATGCGGATATCCTTCCTCACTGTCCTCCTTGCCTTCGGCCTTGTCCGACTCCTTTTCCTTGTCCTTAGACTGTTTTCCTTGAAACTGCTGGATCAGGAGTCGACATTGGTGAGTGGTATGCTTTGGGTAAATGATATTCCCCTCTTCGTCTTTCTTCGTGTGGATGTGGCACGGCATGTCCATCACGTCGTTCCCTTCTTTATCCTTTACCTTCTTAGGGTTCCAGGATCCTTTTGGTTTCCCCTTAAACTTTCCCTGAGTCACGGCCAGAGCCTCTCCAGGAGCTGCCGGTTCAGCCTTCCTCTTCTGTTTCCGACTGGTGTTTCCCTTCTCCGACTGACTCGGCTTGTGCTTGCCGCTTCGGAGTTGGTCTTCTTCTTCGCCGTTGGCGTACTTGGTAGCAATTTCCATCATCTGACTCAAGGTCATGTCACCGGTTCGACCAAATTTCAAACTCAATTCTCTGTTCTTGACACCATCCTTGAAGGCGCAGACTGCCTGATGATCAGACACATTCTCCACAGTATGATGCAAAGTGATCCACCTCTGAATATACTCCCTGAGAGTCTCATTGGTCTTCTTCACGCAGACTTGCAGCTCCGTCAATCCAGCCGGTCGCTTGCAAGTTCCTTCAAACATTCTGACGAACACTCGGGACAGATCTTCCCAAGTGTAAATGCTGCTAGGAGGTAACTGAGTCAACCATGCTCTGGCAGAACCTTCCAACATGAGGGGCAGATGTTTCATGGCCACCTCATCATTCCCACCACCAATCTGAACCACCACTCGGTAGTCCTCAAGCCAAGTTTCAGGCTTAGACTCACCAGTGAACTTGCTGACTCCTGTTGCCAACCTGAAATTGGGAGGGATCACTGCGGCTCTGATAGCTCTGCTGAAACATTCCGGACCAGAAACATGCACTCGACTGCTCGTAGGCGCATCTCTGTCGAGTCCACCTCGATGGGCTCTGTTCCGGTCGACCAAGCCTTGCACGATAATGGATCGCGCGTCGAAGCCTGGTTCTCTGGGGTCGACTGGAACTCTTCGCCCCGCACTGAGCTGACGTCTGTCATCTTGCTGCCGAGGAGCGTAAGACCCACCCCTCAGAGGGGAATTGGGCACTCGACGCCTATCATCTCGGTCGTGTCGGTCTCCATATTGGTCTCGTCGATTCTCGCGCCCTTCACGCCGCGAGGCGATCTGGGGCTGTGAGCCGACTGAACCGTATTCGCAGCGACGGATCGACTGTGAATTCTGTTGCGCGACTGCGACACGGCCGAATTCTGATCACCTGCTGCCCGGAGCAGATCCCTGATCTGCATCAAGCCTCTGCCAGCTTCCGACTGAGAGGGCTGGATGGACTCTGCAATACGGGTCGCAGCTGCTAAATTCTGGATTGGGGTTCGATATACCTGAGTCGGCGGGAAGAGTTGACGTCGACTGGTGTCGGGAACTCGTTGCCGTGCGCGCTCGTCAAGTGCTCGCTGAAGATTCTCCAGGCGAGTGCGTTCGGCCAAGTTGGCCAAACGTGCCTCCTCCAAGGCGCGAGCCTCGGGGGTTTCTCCTGTGATGGGAGTACGCAGGGCATCCACGTTCCTGCGGCGAAGTTCCTCTCTTTGCAGAGAGTCGAGTGGCTCGGGCTGGTACTCTTCGTGGTCTCGTGCGGGGTCGCCTCCGTCGCCTGCCCCACCATCACGGGCGAAGCCAGGGGGACTGCGGGGCCCGTCGACCATCAGGATTTCCGCCGCTGGATCACTGCTATCGCACTCGGATGCAGTCTCTACGGAGCCAGACGACAGATCGAACAGGCCGTAAAGAGATTCGTCGGGCTCGATTGCCGCAACTTGGGTGGTGGCCGTCTGGCGAGCCACCGCATGCCTCACCCACCGCTGAAGCCTCGACCGGCCCGAGCGCTTGCGCTGGCGGGAGACCGAGAGGGTGGCCGATGGGGGAGTCGACCGATACGGGGTCGACGGTTGCCGCAGCAGAACACCGCGGACACATGCGCGAAAATGCGTCGCACCGCGGACGGGGAGCGCATCGACGTCGAGTGGAGCCTCCTGGAGCCAGGCGGAGTCGTCGGCGACGAAGGTGAGAGCACCGAGATGGATCTCTCGGCCCTCGACCAAAACTCCAGCAGCCACCATGATGAAAGTACTCGGAAGAATCGCAACTTCTCCACAAAATCGCTAAAACACCTGCCCCACGGTGGGCGCCAACTGTCATGGTTCTAAGTCTGACAATAGAGTGGGGGGTAGGTATGGAGAGGCAAGGTCCTAGCTATGGAGAGGTTGTAAGCACAAGAGATGTACGAGTTCAGGCCCTTCTCGGAGGAAGTAAAAGCCCTACGTCTCGGAGCCCGGAGGCGGTCGAGTGGATTATGTGTATATGAGTTACAGGGTGCCGAACCCTTCTACCTGTGGAGGGGGTGGCTTATATAGAGTGCGCCAGGACCTCAGCCAGCCCACTTAGGAGAGGGTTTAAGGTGCGTTAAGTCCGGGGCGTTACTGGTAACGCCCCACATAAAGTGTCTTTACTATCATAAAGTCTACTTAATTACAGACCGTTGCAGTGCAGAGTGCCTCTTGACCTTCTGGTGGTCGAGTGAGTCTTCGTGGTCGAGTCCTTCAAGTCAGTCGAGTGAGTCCCTCGTAGGTCGACTGGAAGGTGATCTCTTCTAAGGATGTCCCTGGGCAGGGTACTTAGATCAGGTCTGCGACCCTACCCTAGGTACATGACTCCATCACGCGGTCCGGTGGTTTGAGTCCTTGGAGCGCGATTATAAGGCGCAAGAGTCCAAACTGGCGAAGGCCCGTCGGAGCACATAGGACGCACGAGCCGAAGCCCAGAATGCCCTCCAGGAGATTCAGGCGGCCAAGAATATTGCGGCGGGTAAGCCTTTCACCATGTAAAGTAAGTATGTAGAAACAAACGTTCCTTGTACTTATCCAAATTTGGATTTTGTAGAGGCATTTACAGGTCTGCCGCTCAGTGCGTCGAATGCGGCCGAGCATTATAAAGCCGAGGAAGGGATGTCTACAGAGAAGCTGTTTTGGTCCCAATATCTGGGATCCGAACATCCGGTGCCCTTCAGCGACCAGCTAAAGCAGTAGGTCGAGCTGCACAGGTTGGCAAAGCTAGCCATGAGGGACTTTATAGTCCGGCTGTAGCCTGCCGATCCAATGCCTGACAGCTACTTCGGACTTGTGCAGCGGCTTGTGAGTGCCTGTCCACGGCTCGAAGCCGTAAAGCGGCCAGTCTACATTGAAGGTGCGCGCATGGCCTTTGCCCGCGTCAAGACGCATTGGGCGAAGCTGGACACCAAGAAGCTGATAACTGAAGGACCGTCGGAGGGCAAGGAGCATCGTCGACCCGAGCACTACTTTGATGGTGTCCTGGAGGGGTCCCGCCTTGCGGCGGAGCAATGCTCGAAGGATATTATATTCCCATAAGAACATGTGTATTATCTTGCCCTGTAATATGGAACAAAGATGTTATGTGGTATAATTTTAAATTTTACCTCCTGTGCGGCTGTTTATTAAATCTGATGGATGACCAGTCGTCGGCTTCTGCCCCCACATAGATAGTACGGGGGTGTTCGGGATAAATCTAAACACTCTTTACTCCACATTCTGGTCCTTAAAGGAGGTGTTTAGTGCAACGAACAAGGCAATCAGACTATGCGACCTTTACTGCCCTCACTTAGCCATAGGAGTTTGACAACAAATAAAGTTGGTGAAGCCCCTGATATTCGGAAGGCCGAACTAGGGGCACTATGCACGCCTAATCGTAAGAACCGATTCCTCGCAAGAAGAGGAAAAAATCTCCAACGATTTGGAACCTCCCGAACAGCTGACCGGCTCTCGCCGCATCATGACAGTCAGTTTTCAGCTTTCTCTACTAAGGTGCTCGTCCGGAAGAACCGGGACACAATCGTAGTAGTTCTCCCTTTACTATCCTAGCCGATATAGCGGAACGTAAGGTAGTAAGCACAGGAGCCGGGCAACCCAACTATTGACCAAAGCCATGATTCGGAGCCGATGCATATAATGCTATAAGTTCGGGGTGCCGAACTATACTGTAAAAGTGTTTGGACTTTTATTGCCGTAATGCGGGGTGTAATTAAGCCCCTGGCGTATTAGTACGTACCATGGTGTACATGTGCAGTGAGTAGTAAATACTGAGGTTAGGGAACGGGAAAGGAAAGAAAGGTAATGGGCTAAACGCCACTATTTTATTCACCGTTGTTATGTAATCGGTACGTCAAGGCGTACTTTGTGCAAGTAATGCGATAAGCAAGTAAGGCCATTGAAAATGCCGTAACCAAGGGCGAGCTGCACGCAGGTATGTAAAACAAGTATATGAATCGTTTATTAGAAACCACCTGGGGGTTCTTTTGTACGCCGGAGCTCCTTGCTTCCTTGGGGTGTTCTGCAAGCCGGTCGTCCGTATAGCCCTTGAAAAGAGAAGAAGACCTGTACAAAGAAAAAGTAGAGGAGTGCGAATCCTAGGGTCTATCAAGCCATACTATGGATTGCAAGCGAGTTGTGCCTCCGTCAGTACCCATGAGTGCGTAGCTTATGTGCTCGCGGTACTAATACCATTGCCTCGTCTGGGCTTGGACGGAGGGCAAAGTTTGCTAGTTTGGCCCGTGACGAGCCGAGCTGTCCTGCTACAGTATAGTTTGGACCCTCTTAGTGGTGTCCAGGGGCTCGGCAGCCGGATTGTAGTGCTGCTTGAGAAGGCCACGCTGTACTTCTGCTGCTAGGGCGGTAGTGTGCTCCTCTGTACGGAGGGTACGTTCCGTGTTTCCATTTATTGTGATGACGCCACGTGGACCGGGCATCTTGAGCTTGAGATAAGCATAATGTGGCACCACGTTAAATCTAGCGAATGCGGTTTGTCCGAGCAGTGCGTGATAGCCGCTGCGAAATGGGACGACATCGAAGATTAATTCTTCGCTTCAGAAGTTATCCAGAGAGCCGAATACTACTTCCAGCATTATTGAGTCCGTACAATGGGCCTCTACGCCTGGTATGACTCCTATAAAGGTAGTCTTCGTGGGTTGAACTCATGAAGGGTCAATGCTCATTTTACGTACTGTGTCTTGATAGAGCAGGTTGAGGCTGCTACCATCGTCCATTAGGACTCGAGTCAGGTGAAATCCGTCGATGATTGGGTCAAGGACCAGTGCGGCTGAACTGCCGTGCCGGATGCTGGTTAAATGATCTCAGCGCTCGAAGGTGATCGGGAATGATGACCACAGATTGAATTTTGTGGCGACGGGCTCTACCGCGTAGACGTCCCTGAGTGCGCAATTGCACTCCCTTTTGGGGATATGTGTAACATATATCATGTTCACCGTTTTGACTTGAGGGGGAAATTTCTTTTGCCCCCCGGTGTTTGGCTGCCGGTGCTCTTCGTCGTCGCCGTCCTCGCTCTGTGATTCCTCTTCTTTGCTTCTGCTATTTACTTTGCTGGCTTGTCTAAAGACCTGGCAAACTCTATTGGTATGGTTGGCCAGCTTGTCTGGGGTGCCATGAATTTGGCAAGGACGATCAAGTATGCGGTCCAAGCTGGATGGTTTTCCGTTGCTCCTTTTATAGGGCTTCTTTCGCTGGCCGGACTTGGAGCCACTGAATCTGGCATGAACTGTTGTGTCATCAGTGTTATCGCCATTGCTTCGGTGTTTGTTTCTACTGTGCCGGAGCTTGCCGGTGCTATTTTTGGCCTCAGAGAGGCTTGTTTCGTTGGCCGTGTTTGTACTGTGAGCCGGCCAACTATCTTCTCTTGCGCAAAAGCGGGTCATAAGTGCCGTAAGGGCTGCCATGGACCTCGGTTTCTCTTGGCCGAGGTGGCGGGTGAGCCATTCGTCCCGGATGCTATGCTTGAAGGCCGCTAGGGCTTCGGCATCCGGATAGTCGACGACCTGGTTCTTTTTAATTAGGAACCTAGTCCAGAATTTTCTGGCTGATTCTCCGGGTTATTAAACTATGTGACTTAAGTCATCGGCGTCTGGTGGCCGGACATAAGTTCCTTGGAAGTTATCAAGGAAAGCCTCTTCCAAGTCCTCCCAGCTGCCGATGGACTTTTCAGGCAGGCTATTAAGCCAGTGCCGAGCTGGTCCTTTGAGCTTTAGTGGGAGGTATTTAATGGCGTGGAGATCATCTCCTCAAGCCATGTGGATATGGAGGATAAAGTCCTCGATCCATACTGCCGGGTCAGTTGTGTCGTCGTATGATTCCATATTGACGGGCTTGAATCCCTCAAGGAATTCGTGATCCAATACATTATCTGTGAAGCAGAGAGGGTGTGCGACACCTTTGTACCGGGCTGCATCGTGGCGTAGCTCTGATGAAGTCCGTCTGCGGTATTCGGCCCGGGCATGGTTAGGTTTGTCACATCCTAATAGGTAGCCATCGTCGTGCCTCGAGGCACGTCCTCGTGATCCGTAGATCGATCTTGTGTGTCCTGCTTTACTGTCCAGGGTCTGCCGAAGGTCGTACGTATGATCCTGAGCTGGTTTGTCACTGTTTTTGTGAGGCGGTGGGGTGGGCTGTTGTTCGGCCCGGGTTGCCGCTTTATCCCGACCGCGGGGTGGTTGGTGTGCCGCTCTATCCTGGCCACGTGGTGGCCGGTCCGCATTGCACGAGGGAGGTATGGGATCTGGAGCTTCCTCGTCGAACTGAGGTAGCAATTTGCGCTTTGGGTGGCTCTTGGCTGGGTGCTTGAGGCCGTATTCTTCAGCTGTCAGGACATCAGTCCATCTGTCAATGAGCAGATCTTGTTCGGCTTGAAGCTGATGTTGTTTCTTTTTCAGGCTCCTTGTAGTGGCTACGAGCTGTAGCTTGAAGCGCTCCTGGTCGAGAGGATCCTCAGGCACGATGAAATCGTTGTTGCCGAGGCTTGTCTCCTCCTCGGGGGGTGGATGATAGCTATCGTCCTCCGGGTCGTCTTCTATGGCCTGTTCGTCAGGGTTGTCCTGCTCCTTGCTGTTTTCCTCCTGTTCGGACGTGATTCCGGTAAGGTCTTCATTGTTTTCGGCGTCGCCCGGAGTACTATTTTCTTCGGTGCTAGTATTGCCATCCTTTGAGCAACAAGGCTTAGGACGGCGTTTTGGGCGGCGGCGCTTGGGCTACTCAGAGGGCTTGTTCTTATCCGGCTCATCTTTGTCGTCGCCGGATCCTTTCGGTGTATCAACCATGTACACGTCATAGGAAGAGGCGGCCGTCCAACGTCCAGTAAATGGCGGGTCTTGGCCTTGCTCATCGTTGGCATCGTCCATACTGGTGATGTCTTCGAAGCCATAGTCTAGCATGTCGGTTAGGTCGTCGACGGTGGCTATGAAGTGGGTGGCGGGTGGGAAGCAAAATTCCTCGTCGTCTGCCTCCAGCTCGAACCGAACATAGTTCGGCTGTGAACCTTCCTCCAGGGATATGTTCTTCAAAGAATTTAGTACGTCACCCAAAGGCGAATGCTGGAAGATGTCTATGACGTTAAATTCGAAAATTGGTAGCCAATCCAGGTCGATGTCCGCAGGCATACCTGATCGGGAACGTGCAGCCGGAGACGAGTCCGGAGTTTCGTTGACGCAAGCCTTGCAGGGTGTTGAGTCCATGTGCGGCTCCAGCGCCGCCGACTTTACGGCCTCGGAGGGCACGGTCTGCTTTGGTCCTGGGGCCATCGCAGCAACAGGATCCATCTCATGGATGTAATCCGATGACATATTTGCATCATGTTCCTCGGAGAGAGGGGGAGCGATCGCCGCAGTCTTGAATCCATCGAAGATCAAGTATCCACAGGTATCCGTGACGTAGTTCAAGCTTCCAAATCTGACCTGATGGCCAGGGGCGTAGCTATCGACCTGCTCCAGATGGCCAAGCGAGTTGGCCCGCATTACAAAGCCGCCGAACACGAAGACTTGTCCGGGGAGGAAGTTTTCTCCCTGGACGGCGTCATTACTGACGATCGAAGGGGCCATCGAATCCTTTCGTCGATGGCACAGCGGAATTCTCAATGAAAGCACCAATGTCGGTGTCAAAACGGCGGATCTCGGGTAGGGGGTCCCGAACTGTGCATCTAGGATCGATAGTAATAGGAGACAGGGGACACAATGTTTACCCAGGTTTGGGCCCTCTCTATGGAGGTAATACCCTACTTCCTGCTTGATTGATCTTGATGAATATGAGTGTTACAAGAGTTGATCTACCACGAGATCGTATTGGCTAAACCCTAGAAGTCTAGCCTATGGGTATATGGTAATGAATCTGTCCTATCTGGACTATGCTCTCCGGTTTATATAGACACCGGAGAGATCTAGGGTTACATGAGGTCGGTTACATCAGAGGGAATCTTCATAGTCGGTCGCCTAGCTTGCCTTCCACGCCAAGTAGAGTCCAGTCCGGACACGGGTATAGTCTTCGGCCTTCATGTCTTCATAGCCCATCAATCCGGCCTAATGGATAACAGGTCAGACGCCTGAGGACCCCTTAGTCCAGGACTCCCTCACCCGCCTTCCAGCAGTAATGAGCCGTCAAATCACAAAGGCCCTCGCCTCTCTCGAAACCGACCTAGCTAGACTGCCCCGCTCTCTAGCCTTTTAAAAAATGTATACTTTTGTACAGTAGTAGGATCGATGGATTGCGCCATGGAGCAAAACTAACAAGATGAATTAAAGAAAAATACATATAGAGAGCGCTCGTCGCCAAATTATGCATATAGTACTATTAAAAAAGCTAGTACATGCTTAAATGGGGTGCTAAATTCTATTAAAGAAATTAGAATACCTATTTAATTCTTGGGTTCCTATTATTTATGCCACTAGTTTGTGTATCACTACTTCGTTTTTCCATTAGAAGTTACAACTACTCAAAAATGCCATCGATCCGTGAGATGCCTGCTAAAAATGCAATTAGATGTCTCAAAAATGCCATGGTTAAGTTAGATGTTTGCTCAAAAATGCCATTAGACATTGTGATTTTCACATCAAAACTGTTGACCATGTTACATGACAAAAATAAGCCGATTCTCACAATCATAACTGTGGCCCCGCTTGTCAGGAGTAACCAAGCGAACAATTTTACAGGAAAATAAGAACGCTATTGGGATCAAGTAGGTCCCACACTTTATTTTACTGTAGTGAGATAGAGGGAGAGCTAGCATGTTGGTCCATCGATATTTATGTCATTATAACATGGCAAAATAGATTTGAGTCACAATAATGGTGTCCAGCACAACACACCCCTCAAATAAAACTAAGCACCCTGAAATTCTTTGACAAAACCAAGTCCCCTGAACTTTTTTTACAACTAAACTGCTGGCTATATGATGTTGGCCATATATATTGTACGTCTATAATGTGAAGAAACGAGTGGTAGTCATAGTACTATACGTACCAACTAAAAGATGAACTGTAAGAAATACTAGTATGTATGTACTGAGGAGTTAAAGTAACAAGAAGAAACATAACATAGTTCTGCTGGGGGCTCAGCACAACACACTCCTCAAAAAAAACTAAGAACACCAGAAATTAAACTAGGCAACTAATCCGGTAGACACTACATTAGAACCACCATGAGCAACGACACTGCCACCTTACTCAGAGTCCTCGTCCACATGCTCGACTTCGTCCTTGTCCCTCTTCCTCTTGGCCGATACTTCTTTGCTTGAACCGCACAATTGGCTCTTGCTCTTCATCCAACCCTTGTAGATATTGAAACAAAGGTAGCCATCCATTGCAGCATAGTGGATGTGGTCTATATCTAGTACATTCCACTCCCATGCATGATGAAACTTGAATGGAGGTTTCTTCAGTGTACCGTACGAAGGATGAACCATGGCTCCTGCCAGGGTCAACATTGAAGGCTGATGACAAGAGGGCACCAGCCCTTTCGTCTAGAGGTCGAAGGGGTTGCCTACAACGAGGCCTATCCGATCCAGGATTTCCTTGTCGTTCCTAAAGTCTACAGTAACGAATTTGACTCGGCCATCCTTGAGGAAGTTCTTAAAATCCTGGCACTCAACATCGGCATGGCATGTGTGGTAGAGCAAGCATAAGTCATGCACGCAAACCTGGATCACAGCGGGCTTCTTCTTCTCTGCCTCCTCTAGAGTCTTCTCGCTTCCTAGGACTGTGGTGTACTCAACATCTAGCCCAGCGACCCACTCATCATTTGAGTTTTGAACATGCGTCTGAAGCGAGCAAGGCATCGTTTCACAGTTGCGGAAGAACGGGTGTAGATGACATCAAACTCATCACCGGTGATGGTTCTAACCTTGTACTCACCGCTGATCATGGAGATTTGGGACGCCATGGATTTGGGAGGAGGGTTAGGATTAGTGGAACTGCCGTAATGTGAAAGGACGGGACGACTAGGAGAGAACTACCGTAATGTTAGAGGACGTCTGGGGTCGAGTACGAGCAAGAACTGCCAGCGGTTTTTGCAAAAATGATGAGTGGGGTGTGTGAACGGCAGGGTAGTGACTTGCCTGGTGGATAAATGGATTCATGCACAGGGCCCAATTAGATGTCGTGTCTACTCGACGCCCAATTAAATGGCTTTCAATGTCATGTCAAGCATCGGGAAAATTACAGGTGAGACGAAGCTTCCGAGAGCCCTTGGATTTGAGATCGAACGGTTGCATGGCGTGATTCTAGACCTATGGGTGAATATCCTATCCTGGAGGGTTATTCTGCAAATTTTCAGCAACTTAGCATGCGACCGTTTGATCTCAGATCCAAGGGTTGCTAGCAGCCCGTATCATGGTTGCGCCTACCACGACCGTCGCCTCGCTTGCGCGGTTGCGCCCTTGGAGATTTAACACAGTTCGTTAGGCTATGTGATGTTGGCATGTCATACATAGTCATCACTTAGTCACTCATACTACAACAAGGTTAGCTATAAGGTTGGCTATAACAGTATTTTTTGCTTACTTCTCTCTATCTCTTTCTTCGTAGTATTTATTGCATTTGCCAAGGAGTGACCTCTTCCAATGAAATGGTGCTTCGATGAGGTGCTATGGGCATTAAATGGCTTAGCAACTCAAGTCCCCAATGCGTAGGTGCTTAGTTTTTTGTTGCTAAGTTTGCTTCATCTAGGTACACGCGCTTAGCACCGTTTCTTCCAGGGGTCACCAAACTAGTATCTCTCTTCTTAATTAACTTGCCACATCAGAATTTATGCCTATGTGGCAGGCTTAGCACCTGTAGGATCAAGTACAATAATGGGCTATAAGCCCGCTTTACATGGCATTTTTGCATATGTGGGGGAAAGAGGCAAGGAAAAAGTGGAGGAGTGGGCTCTCAAGCAAGAGACAGCCTCTACATGGTGGAGCATCGGGAGAGGCACCTGTATGGAGGTGGTCAGGAATCGGGAGACTCACGTCGATCGTAGCGCCGCAGTTAAAATGATAATGGCAAGTCAAATCACCGGGCCCCACCTGTCCAACAGTAACTCGCTGTCAAATCACACAGCCCTACGTTTGCAGCAGCCTACTCCCTCATCTTCGCGCGTCTCTGTCGAATCGACTAGGCGGAACTGCCCCACCTACCACGCGGGAAAAGCCCCACCCTCGACTTTTAAATAGTATAGTATACTAATTTTGTATCCATGGATTGCGCCATGGAGCAAAGCCTCAAGAAAACAGCGGTACACATTTACGGAGTACATTATACAGCACGCCCGTCGCGTTCGCGTCGCACCCTAGACGATCGGTCGGTCTGGCACGTGATACGTCTCCAACGTATCTATAATTTTTGATTGCTCCATACTATATTATCTACTGTTTTGGACTATATTGGGCTTTATTTCCCACTTTTATATTACTTTTGGGACTAACCTATTAGCTGGAGGCCCAGCCCAGAATTGCTGTTTTTTTGCCTATTTTAGTGTTTCGAAGAAACAGAATATCAAACGGAGTCCAAACGGAATGAAACCTTCGGAAACGCAATTTTCTCACCGAATATGATCTAGGAGACTTGGACCCTACGCCACGAAAGCCAAGAGGCGGTCACGAGGGTGGAGGGCGCGGGCCCCCTAGGGCGCGCCCCCTGCCTCGTGGGCCCCCGTTGCTCCACCGACATACCTCTTCCTCCTATATATACCTACGTACCCCCGAACGTTCAGATACGGAGCCAAAAACCTAATTCCACCGCCGCAACTTTCTGTATCCACGAGATCCCATCTTTGGGCCTGTTCCGGAGCTCCGTCGGAAGAGGAATCCACCACGGAGGGCTTCTACATCATCATCATAGCCCCTTCGATGAAGTGTGAGTAGTTTACCTCAGACCTTCGGGTCCATAGTTAGTAGCTAGATGGCTTCTTCTCTCTTTTTGGATCTCAATACAATGTTCTCCTCCTCTCTCGTGGAGATCTATTCGATGTAATCTTCTTTTTGCGGTGTGTTTGTTGAGACCGATGAATTGTGGGTTCATGATCAAGATTATCTATGAGCAATATTTGAATCTTCTCTGAATTCTTTTATGTATGATTGGTTATCTTTGCAAGTCTCTTCGAATTATCCGTTTGGTTTGGCCAACTAGATTGGTAGTTCTTGCAATGGGAGAAGTGCTTAGCTTTGGGTTCAATCTTGCGGTGTCCTTTCCCAGTGATAGAAGGGGCAGCAAGGCACGTATTGTATTGTTGCCATCGAGGATAACAAGATGGTTTTTTATCATATTGCATGAATTTATCCCTCTACATCATGTCATCTTGCTTAAGGCGTTACTCTGTTTTCATTAACTTAATACTCTAGATGCATGCTGGATAGCGGTCGATGAGTGGAGTAATAGTAGTAGATGCAGGCAGGAGTCGGTCTACTTGTCTCGGACATGATGCCTATATACATGATCATACCTAGATACTCTCATAACTATGCTCAATTCTGTCAATTGCTCAACAGTAATTTGTTCACCCACCGTAGAAATACTTATGCTCTTGAGAGAAGCCACTAGTGAAATCTATGGCCCCCAGGTCTATTCTCATCATATTAATCTTCCATCACTTTATTATTGCTTTGCTTTTTACTTTGCCTTTTATTTTACTTTGCATCTTTATATCAAAAATACCAAAAATATTATCTATCAGATCTCACTTTCGTAAGTGACCGTGAAGGGATTGACAACGCCTAATCGCGTTGGTTGCATTGAGCTATTTGTTTTGTGTAGGTACGAGGGACTCACGCGTAGCCTCCTACTGGATTGATACCTTGGTTCTCAAAAACTGATGGAAATACTTACGCTACTCTGCTGCATCATCCTATCCTCTTCGGGGAAATCCAACGCAAGCTCAAGAGGTAGCAGCACGCCGCTCTCCGAATGGAACGCGGGTCATATTGTGTTTGCACACACATGTTGTCTCCTTTGGGTAGTGAGGTTATGGTTTCTTGTCATGTGGCATTTTTCGTGTTATATGTTATAATCCGGTGCTTCAGATCAAAATGACGACAACTGCGCCTCCGGGGCACGTGCATGAAGACTTCTCGATAGTCATTGACGAGGTCAAGCCAGCTCCGATAGACAAAAGAAAACTAGTACTCCACTATATAGGCAGGAGCCTCCGCGCTTGCTTGCTAGTGTTGCTCTCTTCACACTGTCTCGTCCTCTCCAGATCTAAACACGACAGCGGTGGCCACTCTCTCTCTCTCTCTCTCTGCTCACCGCTGGTCACAGATCCAGCCGGATCTTCTCTGCGGGGGAAGGTGAGAAGGTGCAACGTTCACATGGTCGTCCTCGACGATGGCTCTTACCCACTGTCGGCACGTCCCGACCAGCGTGCCTTGCCGTTCTCTCCCAAGCACCGGTGGCTAGGGAGGGCCTCTGACCCCTTCTTCCTTGCTGCCGTAGTGTGGGCAGATTCGGCCTCCCGCCGCCCACCTAGCGACATCCCGGCGACCCTCAGGTATAACTTACTTCGAAACCGGCCTTGCTCTACTTCCCGATCTCCTAACGTCGCTGCATTTGTATCTTTTACTATTTCCCAGGCCCCCTCGTAGATAGGATCGATCGGCTATTCGAAAGCCACCTAATTTTTTACTATTAAGAGGTAAAACTAGTTCATGCACTCGAATCTAGTACTACTTGGTTCAAACAAGGAAGAAAGGGGGTGGGGGTGGGGGTGATTTGTTACATTAATCTAGGACTTGGTCGAAAGAGGAAATAATGGGGGCAAAAAGTAGCAGAGACTGGCTATCCAACTGGTCTCTAGGTCTAATAGGGAAATAAAGGGAAACGCAATACAAACTCAATATAAACCCGATCTATTGGTTGAAAAAGGAAAGAAAGTGGGGACTGGGGGACAAGTCAACAGAGTAAGTCCAGCACTAGATTTGCTAGCCTCACACAGTATAAGGTGGCTATACCGAACAAAAATGGGACCAACCCAGATATCATGTTCTGATGTTTGTTGCCCCGAGCCACTCTTATGTAATGCCACTGGTAAAGTGTAGCAGTCGCACTGCTAAAAGTAAGGACACGTTAAACCAATGTTGCTGGTAAAATGAAGCAATGGCACCATTAAAGTAATGTCGTATTTAATGGTTGTCATAGTTAATCCTAATGCCCACACTAATATCTAGCAATGCTGCTGCTTTAGAAATTGCTATTGTCCTTGTAGGATTGCCATTCAGATAAGGAATGTACTTCTTTTCATTTTATGTATGTTTCATCACTTGTTTGTCACCCTCCTTTCCACCTTTTTTTGTGCAAACAGAGACATACATTTCATGCTTGATCTTAGTTGAACTGGACAAATGATATCCAAATTATAGTCGAACATTCCAGGAGCTTCACAACCAACCTTGATGTTTCTCAATTTTATTGCAACTAATGAGCTCTGTGGGTTTCATTTTCTGATGGAAATGGAACCGGGGCTGGAGCCCTTTTCTTAAAAAATGAAGAAGAAACTGCTAGCTCATGGGACATTGCTTCATTTTAGGTGAACTGCACCAAAAGGTCCCATGAATTGAATCATCCATGTTGGTGAATGGTTTCATCCCTTCTATGATGGCGTTTACTGCAGACATGGTTCCCATCACGAGGTATGTTCCTTTTTGGTCTGACCGTTTGCTAAAGATCCTGCATGTTGACTCTGCTCTTGTGCTACTGTTTTGGCACTGCCATGATAAAGCAGTAATGTTATTATTTTGCACCTTAATCTAGTGACACTATTAATTTGAGGCAATGTTTTGGCACCGCTAGTGGCACTGACATTTTTTATATATCAAAAGATTGGGTTTCCTCCGATTTCATTAAAGAAATCCAACCATAGAGAACCATTATCCGACAACATCTCAGTGTAAACGGGCAGTTATGCAACTACTACTAGAACGGAGTGAGTACTAGCAGGAGACAAGTCTGCCACATAAGCTAGGTAGGTAGGGGGACGCAGCACCAGCTCGACCAAGTTTGGATTACAACCCAAATGCTACCACAGAAACATCAGAGGGGAAGATAGGGACTGAAAGATCCAACTTCAGCATCCCAGTCTAAGCACCCCCGGCATCCATCCTTGCGACGCACGGTACACCTCGTTTGCCACCTGCTCGACCCTAGCGCCACTGATAAAATGAAGTAATAATACAGTTAAAATAAAGCGAGTGTCCTCTCTATCATTTCATTTCCAATGTATATAAAGAAAGTGCTTCTCTTTGTTAGTATAGGTTTCATCAACTAGTCCCATTGTTAATGTTAAGCGTTTCTGCAAACTAGGGTGCTTAATTTTAGTTGATCTGCACAAAAATAGAGATTGGAATGTCTCAAGGCCCCTCCTTGTACTACCGCTGTACACTGATGTTCATCACTGGCAGAAGGTGTATGGGGAGACTTGGGTCGATTTCCAGTATGAGGCGTACCATATGAGGCGTCGCAGGGCCCATCTCGCCCTCGCAGCATGGCATACTATGATACTATCGCAATATTTTCTTCTATTTATTAGTGTATGTTTCATCAACTAGTGCCACTATAATGTAATCACACCTTTTCATTATCTGTGCAAACAGGGTCATTCAGCTGCATTTTGGTGGAACTGCACAAATGTACGGATGGAACCGGCATATATGCAGAGTGTGAGGTGCCAAGTAAAAATTACCGACACCAACCCTGCTCCATCTAAGCATTGGCATCCACCACCATCAATGGCATGTGTGGCGCTCACTGTGGACGGATCTTTCTCGGCAGCAAATCCTCTAACCAAATACTAGTAGCTTAGACTTAAAAAAATTACTAGTAGCTTATATTGGCAGTTTTCTAGGGGTGTACTCTTTTCTGAAAGAAGCACCAATCTATTTTTCTTTATTTGTACACAGTGTCACGACTTTGACTCAAAGGTCCAGAGCTATTTTAGGGTGATTGGCGTAGTACTCGGAGACTTATTGTAAGCATGATTTTTATTAGCTGTCACATTGATTGTAAGCATGAGCAGATGGAAGATTAGGTTAGTGCGAACCTTACCTTAAACCCTACCGACGCTGTTGAAATGAGGCGAGCGTCGAGGGAACCGTGGAGAACAGCAGGGAAGCGACGTCACGCTATTCGGCCTCCTCTTACGGTGGGAGAACAAATACTCCTGTGGCTCCGGCTGGCTCTGCACCCTCATGAACGGCACACCGTACTCGATCGATTCGTTATGCTCTGGGTGCTCGACCTTCGACCTGTACGCCCACCACCTCCACCTGACTTTCACCTCAGGCAAATCTGTCTGCTCCATCGCCCAAAGGAGATACTCGATGAACTCGAAGGACTGCGGCGTGACTGCCGCCAAGGAGTACATCGCCGCCATCTCGCTCTTTCACATACATTGCCACATGGCCCTCACCGTCCTGGAAATCTCGCGCTCATTGTCAAACCAAGTAAGGATATCCTTCAACCTGGCTAACTTTGCCTGGTCACCGTCGGCGATCTGCCTGATTCACTGCCGCATCCTCTCCATAGATGTCCTTCTGAGTGTCCCGGTGCTAGCTTTGGAAGATGGGAGGAGAGATGGTGGTCTTGCAATAGAGAAGAGGGAGAGGTGAGATGGTGGTTTTGGAATGGAGATGATGGAGAGGAGAGGGGGTGGTTTTGAAATGGAGAAGAGGGAGAGGCGAGACGGTGGTTTTGGAATGGAGATGATGGAGAGGAGAGGTTTCCCTGCCTTTCGGTTGCTGATAGGTGGGCCCCACGCTTGGTGGGACCCATGTGTCAGTGTCTCAATGACAGGATGGGCTGCGTCAAGGGATCCTCGTCCGAGGAGAGAAGAGGTGGTTTTGCAATGGAGAAGAGGGAGAGGCGAGATAGTGGTTTTGGAATGGAGATGATGGAGAGGAGAGGAGGTGGTTTTGCAATGGAGAAGAGGGAGAGGAGCGTGCGGCGGTGATTTAGGATTGGACGAGAGGGCTGACGTGCTGTGACTGGATCAAAATCAAAATCAATTTACCCTTCAATTAAGAAAGCGACCCCGCATTAACTAGTCTCCCTTTTATTCTGGGTCATAATTGACCATGATTTTCACAAATAAAATATATGTTATACATTGCAAAAATAATATAATTTGAAAGTACATTCAGATACGAACCAAACGATACAATTTTTGGTGACATGCATTCACATTTTGCTTGTCAAATATAGTACGTGGTCAAACTTTGACCCAAAATACGCAAAACATAAAAAATACTTCCAAGACCAGCGCCGCTCCTCTCCTCTTGAACCACCGACATTCCTCTCTTATTCCAATCTAAATCCAGCGCCACTCCTCTCCTCTTCCATTTCAAAACCACCGCCCCTCCTCTCCTGTTCCAATCCAAAACCAGTGTCTCTCCTCTCCCGTTCTAATCCAAAACCAGCGCTGCTCCTCTCCTCTTCCATTCAAAAACCACCGCCGGCGAGTGAAGGTGCTGTGGAGAAGTAGATCAATGGAGGAGACAACTGATATCTGAGGATCGCAGACGGTGACCCTGTGAAGCTAGCTAGGATGTTGGAGATACAGTCTTGGTTTGAAAACAAGGACCAACTAGTGGCGGCAGCGACATCCATGGCCAAATATCTGCAACAGAGCGAAAAGGTGGCGATACTCCCGAAGGGAGTCACGCGGGAGTACATAGAGCTGCTCCTCTGGGCCATGGAGCAAACGGATTCACCGAATCCGATCGTGAGGGAGCGATGGTGGGAGTATCAATCCCAGATGGAGCATCCACCAGAGATTGAAGGATCGAGCATCTATAGGGTACCGTTTGTGAGGGTGTCGTGCCAGAGCGAGCCGGTGGAGTCTTCGTCGACCGAACTCAGCTGCCAGAGGAGAAAAGCAGTTGGCCCGATGACGCTTCCCCGCCATCCTCTCCCTTGCCGTTCACACCGTCTAACGGGGCGGCTGTCTGCCGCCGAGGAATAGGAGGGGACTGCTCCCCAGCCTAATAGTCGGGTAGGTTGTGAATTGTCAGGAGGAGCTTAGGATTGTCAGTATTTGCAGGTTGTGAATTGTGTTTTGTGTTGTGTATTTTGAGAGTACTTTCATATATGAATTTCTTTTGAATTTCAGATTTGCAGTATTGAGCATATGAAGTATTTTATGAATTTTAGAGATCTATTTCTAACACTTAAAAAATGTAGTTTCATAGGAGTATAAAAGTGTAGACAATGTGATTCTCACAGAAGAAACTGCAAGTTTAGTTTCAGATAAGAAACTACAACTTTCGGACGCAGAGCATTTATATTAACACGACTTTTTCAAACAGGGTTAACATCATGTTGGAAGTTTTATTCATGGTTGAAAATGGAACTACCAACCAGTTAACATAATGTTGATCAACATTCATGCATAGCACATCTTTATATGATGCACAGTCAAAAAGATATGCTATTTTCAAAATGCCCACACAATGTCAAGTGTGCGAAAAACAGAGAAAACAAGGGATGAAGTTTTGGCAAGTGTTGGACGTGGTGTGCTTAGATGACAATGGGGACCCACATGTCAATAATGGCAGAGGCAAAAAATTTGGAGATATTTTCCCTGCATCAAGTGGAATCAAACCCGGGCGGAACAACTGTCGGGTAGTGTCACTTGGCCACTGGGCTAGTTCAGTACTTTCATTACAAATAAGGCATTGCGTTGGGTGGTCCAATCACCTCCTGCACCTTTGTGCGCTCGCCGCGGCGCCACTGTCTGCCATTGTGAACATGATGAACAAACGAGAGGAATCTGAAGAGGACTGTACGTGGAGAGGCAGACAGTCGGGACCCACCAGGTCTATGGTCGTACGCAAGCAAGTGCCTCATCGGAAAAACTTCCTCCTAATGCCATACTGACGTTGGGGCCCATGGGTTTGTCAACATAGTTACATTTTTTGGTGCTTCAACGTAGGAGATAAATTCACAACGAAGCTGTGGAGCTGGCGGGTAGTATCACTTATTATCACTGGGGCAGCAAGTATCCGCTGGGTTTTGGGTTGCCCCGTCTAGGCTTTCTTTTTTAACATGCGCAGCCCATGACATGCCGGTTTGTATTTTTTGAGGGCCGTCATCTATCGACCGGCCTATGAACCTCCCATCTGAGGTTTTATTTTTCCTGAAACATCGACGACCCAATTTATGTATTTTTTTAAGAAAACACAGAGGTCTGTTCTATTTTTCTATATAAGAATAGGAACGTGTCAGTGGGAACGATACCTATGGGATCACAAGAATCCCTACTGTGGTTAGCGGGGCGCGGGGTCGTGAGAAGAGCGGATCTAACAGGTAGCACACAGTTTGTTTATCCAGGTTCGGGCCGCGAGGATGCATAAAACCCTACTCCTGCTTTGGTGGATTGTATATCTGTGTTCTTGAGCTAGCTATGGGGTGTGAGGAGCTCCAAAGGGCCGAATCCTTCTCCTGGTCACCTCGGGCCTCCTTTTATAGAAAAAGGGGTGGCCACAGTGGCACACAGGAGGTGGAAAGGGTACAGTGATGCGAGGTTATCCCTCGCATTACATGACAAGGCGCATTTAATGCGTCTTGCTTAGGTGTCCTTGCTTTATCGGGGACGGGGGAGAGATCTGTCTTGTCCGTCGCCGCTCCTTCTTGTGTCGACACGCGCCCTGGCCAGCAATGCCTGAGATGCCACGTAGGTAGGCAGGCAGCTGAGGTGGCGCAGTGGTGGGTCTTCACGAAGATCTGCATGCCGCCACGCAGGTGCCTGCCCAGCTGGTTGGGTCGGCAGCTGCATGCATGCGGTGGTGGAGGTTTCATCAGCGTGGGCCTGATGGTGGCCCTGTGGGTGTCCTCGGCAAGGGTTTTGCCGAGGCGTCTACTGTCATCCCCGGCAAAGCGCTTGCCGAGGGCCTTGTGGTCTTCCTTGGCTGGGATCCCGCCAAGGGTTGTCGTCTCCTTAGTGCGTATCTGATCTTGAATGTCTTCACAAAGATCCGCATGTCGCCACGGGGATGTCTCCCGAATCCTTGCCCTTTGGGGGCAGTGGACTCAAGGGTGATTTGCTCCGTAGGCGTGGGACGAGTCGCCGCGGCAAGGGTCTTGCGGGGCTGCTAGAACTGTCTCCCGGCAAGGATCTTGCCGGGGGAGTCCGCTTCGTCCCCTTTGCTCTTCGTGGTCTTGGCCTTGGCGTCTTTCTAGTTCTCTTGAGCTTCGGTCTTACCCTGGCTCACTTCCCTTGCCTTGCTTGGTGTGGTGGTGCCCGTGGCTCAGACTGCCCGTGCATAGTTATAGGGGTACAAATAGTGTACCCCTCTTTTTGTACACTGATAGGAGCACCCGGGCCTGGTCCACACATAAGCGCAACATGTTGTTGGGCTAGGCCCAAAAACGGTGCGCGGGCAGGCGGGGCGGTTTTTACCGCGGTAAGGTTCTTCGCGTGCTGCGCTTCCCACGACTCCCACACGCGGCGCGGCGTGGGGAGGTGCGTGTGACGTGGGCAGCATGCGAGGGGTTGGTTCCCGCGGGCATGCGTCACATCACGGTTAATGTGAAAGGAGGCGGCCCGTGTTTTCCCCATAAAAAAGGAATAACCGCGGGCGCGCTGCTCACTTTCTCCTCTTTCCTCGTGCCTTTTCCAATCTCAGAGCCGCTGTTTCCTCTCTTCCTTCCTTCCTAAGCTTCCGTCGTCGCCCGCCGTCGTTGCTTCGCCATCCCCCTTCCTCAGCCCCCTAAACTTCTTGGCCGCCATGGCGCCAAAATCCGTCAAGGGGAAGGGGGTGGCTAAGGGTGCTGGGACTGTGGAGCCGCCGGAGAGCGCGCTGTCGGGGGACCGGACGAAGTCCGCATTTTTCTTCTCCTCGGCGGTTGATGTTCAGGAGCTCCGGGCCTCCTTCAGGCCCCTATGTGGAGCGAAGACGGGGGGAGAGAATTCGGGACACCCGGCGATGCGCGTCATTCCTGCTGCTTGCGCCGATCCTGCTCCAAATCGGTATCCCTTTTTCGTCGATTATCTTTCTTGCGGGTTATGCCCCCCTTTCTCCGATTTCTTCTGCGACATTATGCACACCTTCGGCTTTCGCCTCTTGGATTTTACTCTGAATGCGGTGGCGTGCATGGCCTTCTTCGCGCATCTTTGCGAAGGCTTTGCCGGGGTGCAGCCCAACACGGCGCTCTTCCGCCATTATTTCTTCCCTCGGATCCAGCCGGGAGGTGCCGTCTCTGGTTGCGTCACCTGGATCCCAAGATCCAAGGGGGCATACCCGTACGGTGCCGTGAAGGAGAGGTGGGAGGAATGGCGTGGCCGGTGGTGTTGGATTGAGGACGAAGACCCGCCAGAATTCTGCAAGGTCCGCCGAGTGCCGCCGGTTCGTGGCAGCGATTGGAGCGATGTCGACGCCGCCGACGGGAGGCTCACTGTTGCCACTACTAGGATTCTCCGGCTCACCCGGGCTGGACTCACCCTTGAGATGATCGGGGCGGACTTCATTCGTCGCCGGATCGCCCCGTTGCACAACAAGGGGAGGCCAGCCTGGCTTTTTACGAATCCGGCTGACATTATGCGACTCCGCCCCGGCCTTGACCACAATTTCACGGTGTTGGCGCATGACCACTTCTTCCAGCGGCTTTTCCAGCTTGATGTGGGTCGCGATGACGAGGTCGAACGGAACGGCAAGGCCGCGAGGGCTGCCGCAAAGGTTGGCAAGGCCCTCAAGGGGCTGTTTTTCAAGCTGCCAGCGGGGGTGGTCCCGTTGGGCAACAATTCACGTCGGTCCGAGATCATCGCCATGATGCCGGACTGTAATGCGCATGGCCCTGTCCCAAGCTGGAAGGAGCCGAAGGACGCAGATGTGCAGCAATTCTTTGACACCCTGATCGAGGTGTATGTCAATGCTGACGCCGAGCGGTGGCTTGTCATGGACACCACCCAGGCAGAGCTGGACTACATCGCCACTAGGGTGAGGGAGGCGCAGCTCGCCATGGAGGCCGGCAGCGCTGGGGGCGTGGAGGACAAGGCCGCAACGCCTGCGGAGGAAGAGCAGCTCACCCAGTGGGCGGCGGCCACCAAGGAGGTCAGCAGTGCCGACATTGGAGCTCCGCTTGTCGAAAACGCGGCCGACGAGTCATCGGAGGAGGAGGACATGGCAGCGGGCTCGACGCCAACCAGGGGAAGAGGGCGAGTCCTGCGGCGGGCTGGCTCCGGCGAGCCGGTCCGGCCCGGCAGGGCTACGCGGCCTCAATTGACCCCGGAGGGGTCTGGGCGTCACACGAGGGCCATGGCAGCCAAGAGGTTGACGAAGGCCGCTGAGAAGAAGAAGACAACAACCCCTTCCTCATCTAGGCGCGCACAAACCCCCCGTCTTCGCCTCCTCCAACAGATGTCGACTCGGACGTTGACGCGGAGGTCACTTTTGATCTCGGGCCTCTCAGCCCGAAGAGGAAAAGGAAAGTGGCGGAGGAAGAGGAGAGAGATGACGAGTAAGTACTCCATTCCTTACTGCCATTTCCATTCCTCTGAATTAAGTCACTCATCTTGATCCGTTTTTGCTTTTGCAGGGATGCAGAGATGTTGGCCCAGAGGGTGAAGAGGGCGAAGGCCTCGGCGAGCAGTCAGCCCCCGGCTGGGGCTTCAAAGACGCCACTGGTGGTGTTGAGCAGCCCGGACAGCAGCCCCCGGCACAGCCCCCAGCGTAAGTTCGTCACCCTCCTCTTATTCGACACGTGGTAGGCATTCGATGCTATGGTGTTGACCTTGTTAGGTTTGCAGGAGGGGAGCGACAGTAGGAGGAGCCGCAGAGGGCTACCCCCAACACACCACCCCCATCGACTACGCCGCCGCGAGGGGCGTCCCCGGCAAGGGCACCAAGCACGGAGCCCACACCCACGGAGGAAGAGGGGAACTTGGGCACTGGTGACTCTGCCACGGCGCCAAATGCTGGCGAGGAGGGGACTTCTGCTTCACAGCCCGGCACTGGTGAGTCGCCTGTCCTCCGTCTCTGTTTTTTCTTATTCTTTTTCTTGGCTTCAATGCTCCCATTACTACCCAGGCCCTCTTTCAATAGGTATGGAGGACGTGGATGCTGTTGTTGAGAATATTGCTGAGGAGGCCGCGGCGGGGGCCGACAGGATTGCCTCCGATGAGGCCGCCAGGGATGCTGGCGAGGTCGCCGCCGATGAGGCCGCCAAGGATGTTGCCGAGGACACCGCTGCGGGGGCCGCCAAGGCGACCAGCGAGGCTTCTGCCGAGGGCGCCAGCGGCGGGCCTATCGGGGAAGCCGGCAAGGCCACCGCCAAGGAAGAGGTGGTTGATGATCAGCCTCCCTCCTCCTCAACCCCGGGCCCCGGCAGATATCTGAAGGTGGGCGACGATCTTTTCGTCCATCTCCCAGGGGCGTCAAGTTCCCGAGCGCCTGCCGAAGGGGAAGTCTTTGATGGCGAGGTGCTTGCCGCCACCGGGCTCGAGGTTGTCAATGAGCCGGGCGTTGGCGGCGATGGTTCTCCAGAAGAGCAGCTTTTCCGTGCTATGGGGGCCAACTTCCGAAAACTCCAGGCGCTCTACTGTGTCCGTCTGGACAAGGTTAAGTCCAGGACGGCAATGGTGGACCAGGCGGAGGTGGATTTCAAGGCGCGCGTTGCTGAGACGCAGACCTAGTTCCACAGACTCGCGAGGAGCAGAGGGCCTTTCAGGAGGAATTGGCCAAGCGCAATGTCGAGCTCACCATGAAGATGGCTGACATCGAGAAGGCCCAGGAAAAGACGGCAAACTTGGCTGCCGCAGCCGAGGCCGTCTGGAACCAGCATCAAGCCGCACTGGATTCCCAGGAAGAGGACTTCACCGTGCGTGAGGCGAAGCTTGCCGCAGCGCTCCGTGGCAAGGATGAGGAGCTCGAGGCCCTTGTCGCGCGGCAGACTCGCGAGCTAGAGGAGAGGCACAAGGAGGCACTCGATGCCTAGGCTCTGGCCCATGTCGGCAACATAAGGGAGTTGGAGGTGGAGCGGGACGAGCTGAAGGAGCAGGCCCTCAAGTTGTCCAACGAGAAGAGCACGCTCAACATCGCCTTGGTGGAGGCGCAAGGAGCGGTCATCAGCAGGACTGGGGAGCTCTCCGAAGCGCAAAACTCCATCAGAGATCTCAAGCTGAAGCTGGAGGATCTTGAGAAGATGTTGTCGGAGAGCAGGGCTCGGGAGGAGATCTTGACCAGGAGTCTGGAGGAGGAGAAGCAGCTGTGGGCGAACAAGGCCACCTCCCACCAGGAATATGTGGCGGGCGAGAACAGATGGATCAGCCGTCTGGAGGACGTCGCCGGCAGGGTCACCTCGCAGTTGGCCACCATGGGGATGCCAAACGTGAGGTATGCCCCTGAGCGTAGCGGGACCGTCAACACCAAGCTGACTCTGTTCTTTGAGGGCGTCCTTGGAGCCTTGGCTTATCTTCACTCCAGCAGAGTGGCCACGTTGGCCGAGGAAGCCCGGTGACTTTGCCGTGGGGTCATGACCAAGGTCCTCACCAAGATGGTGTACTGGAACCCCGACCTCGACTTCGGTGCCGCGATGGATAGCTTGCCGGACGGTATTGACCTCATGGTGCTCAAGGAGCGCATCAAGCCCGTCATCAGCAGCATCGACGAAATCAAGAGGGTGGAAGGCCAGCGCCGGGATTAGGCATCCCGTTCTTCACCGCCGTTCGGTTTGCAATCGCTCGAGTGCCGATCTTCTGGCCTCCTTTCTTCTCCAAGGGCCACGAAGACGAAGGAGTGCTGGGCTGATTGCTAGAGCTGATTCTCACAACTGCGCCCCCTACCTGGTGCGCCAAGGATGTCGGTGGGAACGACACCTATGGGATCACAAGAATCCCTACTGTGGTTCGCAGGGCGCGGGGTCGTGAGAAGAGAGGATCTAACAGGTAGCACACGGTTCGTTTATCCAGGTTCGGGCCGCGAGGATGCATGAAACCCTACTCCTACTTTGGTGGATTGTATATCTGTGTTCTTGAGCTAGCTATGGGGCGTGAGGAGCTCCAAAAAGCCGAATCCTTCTCCTGGTCGCCTCGGGCCTCCTTTTATAGAAAAAGGGGTGGCCACAGTGGCACACAAGAGGTGGAAAGGGTACACTGATGCGAGGTTATCCCTCGCATTACATGACAAGGCGCATTTAATGCGTCTTGCTTAGGTGTCCTTTGTTTATCGGGGACGGGGGAGAGATCTGTCTCGTCCGTCGCCGCTCCTTCTTGTGTCGACACGCGCCCTGGCCAGCGATGCTTGAGATGTCACGTAGGTAGGCAGGTAGCTGAGGTGGCGCAGTGGTGGGTCTTCACGAAGATCTGCATGCCGCCACGCAGGTGCCTGCCCAGCTGGTTGGGTCGGCAGCTGCATGCATGCGGTGCTGGAGGTTTCGTCAGCGTGGGCCTGATGGTGGCCCTGTGGGTGTCCTCGGCAAGGGCCTTTTGGGGGTAGTGGACTCAAGGGTGATTTTCTCCGTAGGCGCGGGACGAGTTGCCGCGGCAAGGGTGTTGACGGGGCTGCTAGAACTGTCTCCTGGCAAGGATCTTGTCGGGGGAGTCTGCTTCGTCCCCTTTGCTCTTCGTGGTCTTGGCCTTGGCGTCGTTCTAGTTCTCTTGAGCTTCGGTCTTACCCTGGCTCACCTCCCTTGCCTTACGTGGTGTGGTGGTGCCCGTGGCTCAGACTGCCCGTGCACAGTTATAGGGGTACAAAAAGTGTACCCCTCTTTTTGTACACCGACAGAATGCCTGGCCCAACTTTTGTTTCTCTTCTAACTATATTATATATATTTCAATTATTTTATATGTTATTATATATTATTGTTATTGTCATCATATATTTAACAGATACTTACATATGTAAGAAAACAATATCCCACATCTTATTAACTTATAAAAATAATTTCTTAACAATAAAATACTGGATTTTTTGGCAACGAAAATCCTGGTGATTGTGTACAAAAGCTTGGTAAGATTTAAGGACCAATGTAATAATAATTCATTTATTATTTAAATATATTTATAACAAAATGCTCAGCCCCTGTTTATTTTTTGATAACATTGATGCGCCCAACCCAACATTATAATTAGAATCAGCCCAGCAAAATCATGTATTTCAAGAAAGTGCAAATGGCCTGTAATTTTTTAAGAGAAAAATAAATGGGCCACATGGACGCTACAATATTTGTTCACCCAGCCCAGCAAATGAACTGTAATTCTAAAAAAATGAGATCAAATGGACTATAAATTTTGAAAAAATGGGTTGAATACGTGCCACATTTTTGGAGGCTGAAATATGGGCCAATAGGTCGAAGCCAACGCAAGTCGTTGTCAACTTAGTCAACAAATGATTCTGACATCGTTAGCCGTTGGATTTACATCCAACGACCGACATCCATCTTCAATCTCTCGTCTTCTTCCTCTAGCGCCGCCGGGACCACCTGCTCCCTCCTCCTGCTGCTAGCAGCTCTGCTTAGCACGCTTCACTGTGAAGCGCTACCCCACCGTTGTCCAGGCCATCCCACCATCCCTTCACACCTCCTGTTCTTCTCCATCGACTGTCGAACCACACCGCACCAGAACCAGTTAACCCTCGTACACCTCTCCGTCTGTGACTCTACTCCCGCGTCTTCCCATCTCCGGCTCATTGCTGTCCGGGGCCTCGCCGTTGTCCACCACCTTGGATGCGCTCGGCGCGGAGTAGTCAACATGGTGAACGAACGACATCCATCGGAAGTAGACTATGCGTGGAGAGGCTGACGGCTGGGTCCACGGCCGCATGCAAGGAAATGTCTCCTTATTACGCGCAAAATAATGATTCCTCCACCTGACAGCTGGGACCCACCGGAAGGGCCTTTTCATTTCGCGAAAAAATGTTCCCCCCGCTGACAGGTCGGACCCACCAGCTATATCTTCGCATGCAAGGAAGTGCCTCCTTATTACACAAAAAAATGAATACCCCCTGCTAGCTGGGACCCACCATAGTGGGAGGATGACGTGTGGGCCTACTAAGTTGACGAGGACGGAGGGCTTTGTCAACTTAGTCAATATGAACGATTCTAGCTCCAATGACCGTACGATGTCCATCCAACGGTGGTAGTGCTTCTTCAACCTCTGGTCTTGTTGCTCCAGCCGCCCAAACCAGCGCCGGTCGTGCCGCGTGCTCCTGCTTCCCGTGGCCGGTTGTGATGCCGCGGAGGCCTCACCGTCCCCTACTACTCCCACCGTTGGCTAGGCCCTGCGGCGACGACAGCCTCACACCACAACCGAACCAGTGAACCCTTGTACTCCTCTCCGCGTGGGCATCCACTACTGCGTCTTCCCTGGCTCCGCGTCGTCCCCTTCCTAGGCCTTGCAGTCGCCCACTATCCTAGTGCTCTCGCCGCGGCATGGTGAACGTGGTCAAGGAATGACTTCCATCAGAAGAGTACTGTACATGGAGAGGTTGACAGCTGGGTTCGCGGCCGCAGCAAGGAAGTGCCTCCTTATTTCGCGGAAACTAATGATTCCTCCACCTAACAGCAAGGACCCATCGGACGGGCCACCGTATTTCTTGAAAAAAATGTTTCCCCCCTGACTGTTGGGACCCACTAGCTATATCTTCGCACGCAAGGAAGTGCGTCCATATTACGGGAAAAAATGATTCGCCCCCCTGACTGTTGGGACCCACCACCTACATCTTCGCACGCAAGGAAGTGCCTGACAGTCGGGACCCACCCGTCGAACCGTACATAGCATTGTCATTCTGGCCACGAACATGTACATACATACTGGTCGATGTAGAGGCGTGCACGTGTGGTAGTAGAGGCGCACACGTAGCATGTACACGTACGTACCACGGCCAGGGTGCAAGAAAGTAAATACAACCACGTACGTACATACGGGCGGGGTCTCGAACGCCTACTCGCGCATACGTACGGCCAGGGCTCGTGTACATGGCCGTGGCTGGGTCGAAACGGAGAAATTGCGTAGTCGTCGTGTTCATGGGGAGGCAACGGAATGCGTCGTTTTCATCGGGAGGCAACGGAACGCGTGCTGTTCATCGGGAGCCAACCGGCTTGGACGGAACATCCGATGGAAAGGAGGCCTGGCGTACCGCAGAACGGAGGAAACGGCCTTGTGTTCGACCAGCCATGGTTGAAACGGGATCCTGTTCATTGGGAGGGGTCTAGCGTACTGCAAAATGGAGGAAACGAACCTCCTACGGTCGAAACGGGGTCCTGTTGATCAGGAGGGGTGTGGCGTACCGCAAAATGGAGGAAACGGACTTGTATTGGAGCGCTACGGTCGAAACGGGGGTCCTGTTCATCGGGAGGGGTGTGGCGTACCGCAAAACGGGACTCCACGAGATACTGTTCATCTCCACCGTCGACCTCCTCCACCCTCCACGGGCTACTGTTCATCCACCGTCGACCTCCTCCAGCCTCCACATGCGACTATTCATCCACGGGCCCCTGTTCATCCAGCCTCCACTGCGCGCTTCTCCACCGGCTACTGTTCAACCAGCCCTCTCCACGGGGGTCCTGTTCAACCACCCCTCCACGGGCTACTATTCATCCAACCCTCCATCGGCTACTGTTCATCCAGCCCTCCACGGGGTCCTGTTCATCCAGCCCTCCGTGGGGTCCTGTTCATCCAGCGGCAACGGCCTCTACTACCACGTGTTCCTGTTCATCCAACCCCCACCGGGAACTGTTCATCCAAACCCCCAACAATGCTCACTGTTCATCCAGAGGCAGCATCGATCGGATTTAGTTAGCAGCAGTAGAAAAGGAATCGCTCGATCGTGTTAAGTTAACAGCAAGGGATCGATCGATTGCTCGGCTTCGGTAACGCGTAGCCTGCAGTGCAATCGTTCGGTTTCAGTTAGAGCCCAACGCCTCGCTCGAGTTCAGTTAGAGCCCAACGCCTCGCACACACGCGCGTACGTACGAGAGAAACGTGCATCGCTCGGCCCCCGACCACCCAGCGTAACCGGGAACTACTCCGATATTTTCCTCGCTCTCGCTTCTACCACGGTTTTCTCTATCATGGACGGCTCAAAGAATGTCATGCAGCTACGTCTCCGGCCCGCCCAGGACGAAAAGCCCATTTTCTGTCATGATTTTTTGTCATAGAAGTAGGAGCCCACCACATCTATGATGATACCGGGTTTTTTCACAATTATCATCATAGAAGTGTCATAAGCATGACAGGGAAAAAATTTGTTCTGCCCAAAATGTCACGGATGTGTCTTTTTTTTGTAGCGCATCATGCTCCTCCCAATGAAATAAGTAGCATGTATATAACGTCTCCTCATACTCTTCTCAGTGAATTAACTTTAGATTTGATAGTAGTTTCTATTGAACATTTGTTCAATTTCTTTGTTTCTTTTCAGTGCAAACTGTAATAGAGGAGTATATCACACAAATGCTATGTGGGAAGAGGTATTTACAATTGAAAATTTACTAACAGCGCATCATTACTTGCCTTATTATGACTGTACAATTTCACACACATATCTTCTATATAGATTCACAACCAATTGAAAAAAAGGAATGTCAACTCAGCAACACCTCACACACTAGTAGAAAACAAGGCTTTGGTCCAGGCCGGGTCAGCCCATTAGTCCCGGTTCAGTCCAGAACCGGGACTAATGGGGGCATTGGTCCCGGTTCGTGAGCCCAGGGGCCGTCCGGGCCACGTGGGCCATTGGTCCCGGTTCATCTGGACCTTTTGGTCCCGGTTGGTGGGATGAACCGGGACCAATGGGCCTCGCTCCTGGCCCACCACCATTGGTCCCGGTTGGTGGCTTGAACCGGGACCAAAGGCTCCTCTTTAGTCCCGGTTCATGCCACCAACCGGGACCAATGAAGCGCCTATATATACCCCCTCGCGTAAGAGCAGAGCACACTGCTCTGTTTTTTTCTGGCCGAGGGGGAGAGGGCTTGGTGGTGCTCTAGCTCACCTCCTATGCACACAAGGTGTTCGATGGAATGCCTGAGCGACACTACTTAAGCTTTCTCCTCTCCAAGCTCGACCTCCAAGCTCCATTTTCCACAATATTTGTCTAGGTTTAGCGGTCCGTCACGCCCCGTCCCCGTCTTCACCGCCGTCGATCACCTGCGCCGAGCTCATCGCCGGCACCACCATGGTGAGCCTCTTGTTCTTATCTTCTTTCTGAAAGGAAAAATATTCTTACTTGTATGTTTACATAGATACTTGTATTATTTTCTTACTTTTATTATTGCATCTTATATAGTGTGATGGTTTTGGTATCCGCCCCCGTCGGCCCTCGTCCTGTCTATGATTCGGATGTGGTATATATATTATCTTTATAACTATTGGCTCATTTATTGTTTATGAAAATTATGCCGACCAACGTGACATAGATTTTATTTATGTAGGATGCATGTGAATCAGAAATGCCAACCGGCCCTATTGTAGAGAGGTTAAATTTCATTGAAGAAGAAAACAATTTGTTGAAGGAAAAAATAAAAAAATTGAGGAGGAGAAGATGATATTGGAGTTGCATGTTGCGGATGTCGTCGATGATCACAAGATCAAGATGGATGCAATGCGCTTGAAGATTAGAAAGATTAGAAAATATGCCATTCATACCGAGGCTTGGTATCATTATGCTGTTGGATCAATTGTTACCTTGGTTGCGATTATGATCGCATTTGTTTTCGCATTGAAATGTTTTACATAGTTTCAATGTATGGTTTAATTAATTAGATGCTCTGGAGAGCTATATGTTGTTAGATGAGAACTATGTATGCACTTTGGTTTTAATGTGATGATGAACTTCTATTAATTTGGACACCTAATTATATATACTGCACATAGATGAACCGGCAATGGATGTACAGTGACAGACACACCTGCGAGTACATTAAGGGCGTGCATGAGTTTCTCGATGCGGCTGAGGCAAACAAGCAGAATGGTTTTATGTGTTGTCCATGCACTAAATGTGGGAATACGAGGTCTTACTCTAACCGTCAAATCCTTCACTCCCACCTGCTTTACAAGGGTTTCATGCCACACTATAATGTTTGGACGAGGCACGAAGAAATAGGGGTTATCATGGAAGACGGCGAAGAAGAAGAGTACGATGACAACTATGTGCCCCCTGAATACGGTGATGCTGCAACGGGGGGAGCTGGTGAAGATCAAGAGGAACCAGACGATATGCCCAATGATGCTGCAACGGGTGAAGCTGCTGAAGATCAAGAGGAACCAGACTATGTGCCTGATGATGATGATCTCCGCCGGGTCATTGTCGATGCAAGGACGCAATGCGAAAGTCAAAAGGAGAAGCTGAAGTTCGATCGCATGTTAGAGGATCACAAAAAAAGGGTTGTACCCCAATTGCGAAGACGGCAACACAAAGCTCGGTACCGTACTGGAATTGCTGCAGTGGAAGGCAGAGAATGATGTGGCTGACAAAGGATTTGAGAAGCTACTGAAAATATTGAAGAAGCTTCCAAAGGATAACGAATTGCCCGACAGTACATACGCAGCAAAGAAGGTTGTATGCCCTCTAGGATTGGAGGTGGAGAAGATACATGCATGCCCTAATGACTGCATCCTCTACCGCGATGCATACAAGGATCTGAACGCATGCCCGGTATGCGGTGCATTGCGGTATAAGATCAGACAAGATGACCCTGGTGATGTTGACGGCGAGCCCCCCAGGAAGAGGGTTCCTACGAAGGTGATGTGGTATGCTCCTATAATACCACGGTTGAAACGTCTGTTCAGAAATGAAGAGCATGCCAAGTTGATGCGATGGCACAGTGAGAACCGAAAGAAAGATGGGAATTTGAGAGCACCCGCTGACGGGTCGCAGTGGAGAAAATCGAGAGAAAGTACTGGGATGAGTTTGCAAAGGACCCAAGGAATGTATGGTTTGCTTTAAGCGAGGATGGCATTAATCCTTTCGGGGAGCAGAGCAGCAATCACAGCACCTGGCCCGTGACTCTATGTATGTATAACCTTCCTCCTTGGATGTGCATGAAGCGGAAGTTCATTATGATGCCAGTTCTCATCCAAGGCCCTAAGCAACCCGGAAACGACATTGATGTGTACCTAAGGCCATTAGTTGAAGAACTTTTACAGTTGTGGAATGGAAATGGTGTACATACGTGGGATGAGCACAGACAGGAGGAATTTAACCTTAAGGCGTTGCTGTTCGTGACCATCAACGATTGGCCCGCTCTCAGTAACCTTTCAGGACAGACAAACAAAGGATACCACGCATGCACGCACTGTTTAGATGACACTGAAAGTATATACCTAGACAAATATAGGAAGAATGTGTACCTGGGCCATCGTCGATTTCTTCCGACCAACCATCAATGTCGAAAGAAAGGCAAGCATTTCAAAGGCGAGGCAGATCACCAGAAGAAGCCCGCCATGCGTACCGGTGATCACGTACTTGCTATGGTCAATGATTTACACGTAATCTTTGGAAAGGGTCCCGGTGGACTAGCTATTCCGAATGACGCTGAGGGACACGCACCCATGTGGAAGAAGAAATCTATATTTTGGGACCTACCCTACTGGAAAGACCTAGAGGTCCGCTCTTCAATCGACGTGATGCACGTGACGAAGAACCTTTGCGTGAACCTGCTAGGCTTCTTGGGCGTGTATGGGAAGACAAAAGATACACCTGAGGCACGGGAGGACCTGCAACGTTTGCACGAAAAAGACGGCATGCCTCTGAAGCACTATAAAGGTCCTGCCAGCTACGCTCTTGCGAAAGAAGAGAAAGAAATCTTCTTTGAATGCCTGCTCAGTATGAAGGTCACGACTGGCTTCTCGTCGAATATAAAGGGAATAATAAATATGCCAGAGAAAAAGTTTCAGAACCTAAAGTCCCATGACTGCCACGTGATTATGACGCAACTGCTTCCGGTTGCATTGAGGGGGCTTCTACTGGAAAACGTCCGATTAGCCATTGTGAAGCTATGTGCATTCCTCAATGCAATCTCTCAGAAGGTGATCGATCCAGAAATCGTACCAAGGCTAAGGAGTGATGTGGCGCAATGTCTTGCCAGTTTCGAGTTGGTGTTCCCACCATCCTTCTTCAATATCATGACGCATGTCCTAGTTCATCTAGTCGACGAGATTGTCATCCTGGGGCCCGTATTTCTACACAATATGTTCCCCATTGAGAGGTTCATGGGAGTCCTAGAGAAATATGTCCGTAACCATGCTAGGCTAGAAGGAAGCATCTCCATGGGCCATCAAACAGAGGATGTTATCGGGTTTTGTGTTGACTTCATTCCTGGCCTTAAGAAGATAGGTCTCCCTAAATCGCGGTATGAGGGGAGACTGACTGGAAAAGGCACTCTTGGAAGTGACTCAATAATATGCAGGGACGGATATTCTTGGTCTCAAGCACACTACACAGTTCTACAGAAATCTACCTTGGTGACCCCGTATGTCGATGAACACAAGAACAGTCTGCACTCCAAACACCCGGAGCAGTGCGACGACTGGATTACATGTGAACACATCAGGACTTTCAGCAGTTGGTTGAAAACACGTCTCAGAGGTGACAACACTGTTTGTGATGAGTTGTACTTGTTGTCCAGGGGACCATCTTTGATTGTATTGACTTACAAAGGATACGAGATAAATGAGAATACATTTTACACGATCGCCCAAGATCAAAAGAGCACCAACCAAAACAGCGGTGTCCGCTTTGATGCAGCAACCGAGAGCGGAAAGGACACATATTATGGTTACATAGTGGACATATGGGAACTCGACTACGGACCTGATTTTAAGGTCCCTTTGTTTAAGTGCAAATGGGTCAATCTATCAGGCAGCGGGGTATAGGTAGACCCACAGTACGGAATGACAACAGCGGATCTAAAAAATCTTGGGTACACTGACGAACCGTTCGTCCTAGCCAATGATGTGGCACAGGTTATCTATGTGAAGGACATGTCTATCAAACCGAGAAAAAGAAAAGATAAGGAAGCGAATACATCATACGATGAGCCAAAGCGCCACATAGTTCTTTCAGGAAAAAGGGACATCCTGGGAGTGGATGGCAAGACAGACATGTCTGAAGATTATGAAAAGTTTCATGAAATTCCTCCCTTCAATGTCAAGGCTGACCCAAGCATCCTGATAAATGATGAAGATTATCCATGGTTACGGTGCAATAAGCAAATGACACAAGCGAAGAAAAAGTGAAGACTTTCTCCCGCAACTATTATGATGATACCATGCCAACTTTGTAACAGATGATCTTTCGTCCGAAACCCTGATACTTCGAAAGAGATTGTCCGTTTTGTACACGAAGTGCATCCAGTTTTTGCCGTAACCATCTCAACTTTATTGCACATGCTATTTGTGTGAAATGATGATACCATGCCAACTTTCAACCTTTTCGGAGTTCATTTGAAATGCTTTTCAATTTCAGGGTCTTATAGCTCAAAAAAATTAGTAAATGCATGAGAAATAACAAATGAAGTTAGAAAGGGTTGAAAATTGATGATGTGGCTTTGAATGGTGCATTTTGAACACAGAAAAAATATGGAGTTCAAATAAGTTCAAGAAAATGAAATCCCTTTGTAACAGATGATCTTTTGTCCGAAACCCTGATACTTCGAAAGAGATTGTCCGTTTTGTACACGAAGTGCATCCAGTTTTTGCCATAACCATCTCAACTTTGTTGCACATGCTATGTGGGTGAAATGATGATACCATGCCAACTTTCAACCTTTTCGGAGTTCATTTGAAATGCTTTTCAATTTGAGGGTCTTATAGCTAAAAAAATCAGTAAATGCATGAAAAATAACAAATGAAGTCAGAAAGGGTTGAAAATTGATGATGTGGCTTTGAATGGTGCAATTTGAACACAGAAAAAATATGGAGTTCAAATAAGTTCAATAAAATGAAATCCCTTTGTAACAGATGATCTTTCGTCCGAAACCCTGATACTTCGAAAGAGATTGTCCGTTTTGTACACGAAGTGCATCCAGTTTTTGCCGTAACCATCTCAACTTTTTTGCACATGCTATGTGGGTGAAATGATGATACCATGCCAACTTTCAACCTTTTCGGAGTTCATTTGAAATGCTTTTCAATTTCAGGGTCTTATAGCTCAAAAAAATCAGTAAATGCATGAAAAATAACAAATGAAGTCAGAAAGGGTTGAAAATTGATGATGTGTCTTTGAATGGTGCATTTTGAACACAAAAAAAATATGGAGTTCAAATAAGTTCAAGAAAATGAAATCCCTTTGTAACAGATGATCTTTCGTCCGAAACCCTGATACTTCGAAAGAGATTATTCGTTTTGTACACGAAGTGCATCCAGTTTTTGTCGTAACCATCTCAACTTTGTTGGACATGCTATGTGGGTGAAATGATGATACCATGCCAACTTTCAACCTTTTCGGAGTTCATTTGAAATGCTTTTCAATTTCAGGGTCTTATAGCTCAAAAAAGCAAAAGGAATCAACTAAAAAGTTTTTATAAACCTCTAGTATTTTTGAAACTAAACTTATATAAAATTTATGCAACTTAAATTCATAAAGTATTTTTTGTTCAACACATTAATAGCAAAAAGAATTTAATAGCAAAAAATAAAAAATATTTGTTTTTGATTAGAACAGATATTAAAAATAACCTAAAATTACCAAATAGTCCCTGGCCCATGACCATTAGTCCCGGTTTGTGCCACAAACCGGGACTAAAGGGTTTGTCCTCATTGCGGGCAGAGTTTAGTCCCACCTCGCCAACCGAAGGGGGCTCACACCGGTTTATAAGCCCTTCCCTCTCTGCCTTGTTGAGCTCCTCTCAAAGTGAAAATAGATGCCCTAATAGAGAAAAGTTTAACCTAAATTCAGAGTGAATTTCTCTAAAATTCATAGAAATTTACTATGAATTTAGGTTGAATTTTCTCTATAAGCGCATCTATTCTCATTTTTTAGTAAGTTAATCACAAACTTGTGATTCACACAAATTTCAAAGAATTCAAATTTTAACTATTCAAATTTGGAAACTAATGGCACTAACAGAAAGTTTATAATTTTTCTAAAACTAATGGCACTAACAGAAAGCAAACAGAATTAAAAATTAAAGCAAAAAACAAAAGAAAATAAATAATGCTAAAAAGAAATCAAATAAACAGGAAAAAATTATTTTTATAGTAAAGTTAATCACAAAATAAAATAAATAAAGCAACAAAGAAAACAAAAAAACTAAAAAAGTGTTTTCAAATTTGAAAAATAATGGCACTAACAGAAAGTTTATAATTTTTCTAAAACTAAAAGCAAAAATAATAAAAAATAAAGCAAAAAACAAAAGAAAATAAATAATGCAGAAAACAAAACAAAAAAACTGGGAAAAAAACCAACAATAAGTATTTTGTTGTAAGTAGAAACAAAATAAAAGAATTAAAATAAAATAAAATAATTAAAAAGTTTATAATTTTTCTAAAACTAAAAGCATAAAGAATTAAAAAATGAAGCAAAAACAAAAGAAAATAAAATAAAGCAACAAAAAAACAAAAAAAAGTGCCACCTACTGGGCCCCCACGGCCTGAATACGACTAGAAACCCATCCAAGGGCCAGGATTCAGGCCCGCAGGAGGCCCAGTACGCCCACAGGCATAGCAGTGACAATTAGGCCCATAAGCCTGCAATGGAGAGAAGCTCGAGAGGGGTGCGCCAGTGGGGCTTACAAACCACTGCGCACCCCTCTCAACTAGCGAGGTGGGACTAAACTTTCGACGCCGCAGCAGCACAAGGCCTTTGGTCCCGGTTGGTGGCACCAACCGGGACTAAAGGGGGCATTGGACACGGTTGGTGCCACGAACCGTGACCAATGCCCCCCTTTATTCCCGGTTGGTGCTACCAACCGGGACCAAAGGCCGCCGCTTCCCGCCCTTTGGGCTGCTGAAAAGAGGCCTTTGGTCCCGGTTGGTGGCACCAACCGGGACTAATGCCCACCTTTAGTCCCGGTTGCTGCCACGAACCGGGAGTAAAGGCTCTGCTATATAAGCCCACACTTAGGAAATTTTCACTCTCATCTTGCAGTTGCCGCCCCCGACGACGCCGACGCCGCCAGGCTGCCCCGACGCCGCCCGCCCCGGCCCGCCCCCGTCGTCGCCGTCGCCTGTGCCCCTGCCCCAACGCGCGCCGCCCCGGCCCACCCCCGTCGCCGTCGCCCGCATCCCTGCCCCGACGCGTGCCGCCCCGGCCCGCCCTCGCTGCCGCCCGCGTCGGCCCCTTCGCCGTCGCCCGCGCCCCCTACCCCGAGCGCGCGCCCACTGCCCCGTCGCCATCCTCCCCGCCGAACCCACAGTCCTCCTGGTCCGGCCGGCGCCCTCCCTATCTACCATTTTTTCATATATATGCTTTTTTTCTTATATATGCTTTATATATATATGTGTATATATGTTCTCTGTGTATATATATATTCATGTATATATGCAAAATATAGTTTTTTAGAAAAATTAGGATTTTTTTCTGTTCATAGATTTTTTTGGTGATATTAATTATTGTAAATATGCAAATGTTTGTATATTCATATGAACAATGAATTAGGCAAGAAAGGAGAAGAAGAGGGGAGAGGAAGGCGAGGAGAAAAAAATAAGAAGAAGAAAAAACAAGAAAAAGAAGAGGAGAAGAAGAAAGGAATAGAGGAGAAGAAGAGAAAAATAGAATATATAAAATATATATTCTATTTTTCTCTTCTTCTCCTCTATTCCTTTCTTCTTCTCCTCTTTTTTTCTTCTTTTTTTTCATAGCATTATTTCCATGTATATATGTATGTGGCTATGTATGTATAGATGGATAGCATTTTTTCCATGTATGTAAGTCATTGTCGATATACCCCCTCCCCGTTATCTTCAACAAGAGGGGGGGTCGAGAACGTCGGACATTCATGAGAGAGGCGAGGAAGAAGGGGAAGAAGAGGGAGAAGAAGAGGAGAGGAAGAAGAGGAAGTCTTCTCCTCTATTCTTTCTTCTCTTCTTTTTTCTTCTTCTTCCTATATGTATTAGTTTTTTTATTTAGGTTGTTAATTAGTAGATATTAATTTTGTTCATATATGTATGGATGAATGTGATATGTATGTATGTATCGGGTATGTCGTTGTCGATATACCCCCTACCCGATAACTTCGACATGAGGGGGTCGAGAGGGGGTCTAGGGTCGCTAAGGAGTCGAGGGCCGTCGAACATGAGAGGAAGAAGAGGATAAAAAAGAAGAGGAAGAAGAAAAAAAAGAGGTGAAGAAAGAATAGAGGAGATCTTCTCCTCTATTCTTTCTTCACCTCTTTTTTTTCTAGATCTCCTCTATTCTTTCTTCACCTCTTTTTTTTCTTCTTCTTCCTCTTTTTTTATCGGGAACGAGGGTCGTCGAGGGTCGCCGGGCGGTAGAGGAAACCCTAAATAGCAAGTATCGTCGGTGTGAGATACATGTGGCCATCGGTGTCGGACACTACATCCACGTCCCACAAGTGACGCGGGCTTCGACGCCCATGTCACTTGTGGGACGTGGATGTAGTGTCCGACACCGACGGCCACATGTATCTCACACCCACGATACTTGCTATTTAGGGTTTCCTCTACCTTCTTCTTCTTCTCTTCTTCTCTTTTTTTTTTCTTCTTCTTCTTCTTTATTTTATCAGAAACGAGGGTCGTCAAGGGTCAGGGTCGCCGAGCGGTAGAGGAAACCCTAAATAGCAAGTATCGTCGGTGTGAGATACATGTGGCCGTCAGTGTCGGACACTACATCCACGTCCCACAAGTGACGCGGGCTTCGACGCCCACGTCACTTGTGGGACGTGGATGTAGTGTCCAACACCGACGACCACATGTATCTCACACCCACGATACTTGCTACTTAGGGTTTCCTCTACCGCTCGGTGACCCTCGACGACCCTCGTTCCCGATAAAAAAAAGAGGAAGAAGAAGAAAAAAAGAGGAGAAGGAAGAATAGCTTACTCCTCTATTCTTTCTTCTCCTCTTTTTTTTCTTCTTCCTCTTCTTTTTTTATCCTTGAAGCATTGTCGAGGCCACCCCAAACCCTAGAGAAGCAGCGTCGAGGCCACCCCAAACCCTAGAGAAGCAGCGTCGAGGCCACTAATTAATATTAGTTCTATGTTTGCCACTAATATATCCATCTGTCATGTTTGAATAATAATTGCCATGTTGTCAATATTTGTAGGAACTATGGACACCGCCCGAGAGGAAGTACAAGAAGAGTTGTTGGGGGACATAATCGCACGAGGAAGTGATGTCGTCGTCTCGTTGTTTCTCAACAACACCGATGGTCTGGAAGCAGCTGGCTATGATTATGATGGCTTCGGTGACCTAATGCTGGTGCAAGAAGGAGACCATGAGGACGGCTCCGGTGACCCAATGCCGGTGCAAGAAGGAGACCGTGATGACGTCTCCGGTGACCGAACCGAGTCCGACCAGGTATATATATTAGTTAAGCTTCTGCTGACTAGCTAATTGATGCATTCATTGTTTTGGTATGTACACATATTAATTAAGTCTTTGTTCTTTTTTCTAGCCCTCCAGATCGAGCACAACTTCGGTAAAGAGACGAGGCCCGAAGAAAAAGTTGAGCTTGGATGAAAAGTTTGAGATCATAGCAATCGCGCCCGACGGCCAACCGATTGAACCCCTCCGGACAAAGAGCACATTTGTTGCTCAGTGCGGGGTTTTGGTTAGGGACAAGATCCCGATCAGCATCCAGCAATGGTTAAAGCCGGCTACAGAAGACCCTGAGGTGTCTTATGTCAATGATATGCAGAAAAATGATCTTTGGACTGACTGAAGTCAAATTTCACCCTACCGCCAGAGGATGATCCAGAGAAGCCAGTTAAAGAGCAATTAATCAAGTCTTTTGCTCTTAAGAGGATGGCAGAACTATTCAGGAGGTGGAAGAAAGAGCTGAATAAGTTTGTCGAAAATAAAGAGACACCAGAATTCAAGGGCAGATATGAGAAGATCAGAGATCACTGGCCCGCATTTGTGGCCCACAAGACATCGGAAAAGAGTAAGAAGATGTCGGCGACAAACAAGCAAAATGCTATGAAGAAGAAGCATCACCATCGCACGGGGTCAGGTGGCTACCTCGTAGCCCGGCCTAAGTGGGCCAAGACTGAGAATGATCTGGTTGAAAAAGGGATCGAACTAGAGACAATTAACTAGCCAGACCGTTGCCGGACTTGGTTCTTCGGGGCTGGCGGAACCTTGGACCCTGTAACAGGGAAGTGCATTTGGACGAACGATCAAATGGACATACCAGTCAGGAAGCTTCAGCAGTATATCAAAGCAGCGCAGCAAGGGACGTTCTTTCCAGATAGAGAGAACGACGGGCTCACAATGGCCCTCGGGAATCCTGAGCACCCTGGACGGGCACGAGGCACGCCGGGCTCCATTCCGTGGAAGGTTGGGTTTCCGGACGTAGGCGGTTACAAATCCCAGGAGAGGAGGAAAAAATTACAGCAGACCCAAATGCAGGCGCTGCAAGCAAGGGTACAAGCAATAGAGGAACGAGAAGCAAATCGCAGCAAACGTACTGCCGAAGCTTCCCCCGAAGATACCCCGCCATCTCAGCGGAGAAGCAGCGTGGCTTCCACCGAGCTGCTTCAGCCGGAGCATGCCTTGATGGCTCCTGCCAGCTATCCCGTGGATGCTATCACGGAGTCTCAAAATTGTCACCTTATGAAGCAATGGATGAATTTGAAGGTCAAGGCGGCTGTTGGCTCTGTTTATCCTACTGAACCCGGCGCAACTTTTCACTGCCGGCCGATTCCAGAAGGATATGCTAGGGTGATGGTGGATGAAATAACGGAGGGATTTGAGGACCTCCAGCTTGACCACCCTACCGGTGAAGGGGAGACTAGGCTGGGGTCTGCTCTGAAGACTCCATGCCTATGGCGGAAGGAGCTCATCAACCTTCTGAACTGGATGCCTCCGCCTCCTCCTCCTCCGGCAAGTCAGGGCACTCCGCCTCCTCCACCGCCTCCTCCTCCGGCAAGTCAGGGCACTCCGCCTCCTCCACCGCCTCCTCCTCCGGCGAGTGACGATCAGGCACTCGACCGGCTCCTTCTCCGGTGCGTGGCGGCACTCCGCCTCCTTCTCCGTCTGCGTCGACGCACCCGAGCAGCCAGCCTCCTCCTTCTTCGCCTCGTCAGCAAGGGCGGAAGAGACCTGCCGCCACTCCGGCTGCTCCGGCGCGTCGTAGTCCTTCTCCTCCGCCTCGTAAGCAAGTAATGAAGACAACCGCTCCGTCTACTCTGCCGGCGTCTAGCAGTACAGCCAGAGGCGGGAGGAAATACAGATTCGGTCCTTCTCTGAAGACTCCAGAGAAGTTACCATACGAGAGGACCCCGGAGGAGAACGCCGAGATCGCACGAGAAGAAGTGAGGTACTACTTTGAAGGGGTGAAAGCAAATAAACATCCACCTCCGGAGGAGAAGGTAGATCCAGTGAAAGCGAAGCGCACTCTGGCTGCCCTGACAAAACCACCCAAGTCTCCGCCGAAAGGAAACTATGAGCGCATTATTGGAAAGGAATTTGCCGAAGCGGAGCGGTCGGGAAGTATTGTCAGTGATCAAAGGCTGAAAGAACGACGAGCTGGGAAACAAATTGCCCAGCTCGGCGAACAAGCGAAGCAATCGTGCCCCCCGCTCAAGGTGCCTAGCGACAACGTCGCTAATGATCCGAGGATGGTGCCCGGTTATAGCAATCTTGGCGATTACCTGCCCGACGATGTACATTATGATTTCATGGAGGTGCAGATACAAAGATACGAGTACGGAAAGCTTCTCGTCAAAGATGAAAGATCTCTATCAACGATGATGCAAAGATTGCATGATTGGTACTTGAAAATCTACAGAGACTCTGGGGGAGGAGTACTTTGTATGTGAAAGTTAAAAAGGAGCATGACCTCGTTGGAATTGAACGGTTGCCTGTTCCATTTGAGGAGTTCTTTCAGTTTTTCAATCAATTGCCCTCGATAAAACAACGGTCACCTGCTACTGTCTGTAAGTAGTATTACTTCTGTCATTAAGTCTCTCTATATAGCTCAGCTCTTTCATTGCATGTATTTATAATCATCCTCACTATATTATGCAGATTGAAGATCGCCGAATTGAAGAAAAGACAAGTCAGTGATATTGGGTTCATTAACACATATCTCATAGATGCAACTCAGATTAATTTCATGCCGCAGATACCGAGGCCAACTTGCTACGATCGTTGGTAATAAATGAAAACAAAGATATAATACTCTTTCCTTACAACTTCAGGTGAGTGTTACTGTCTTGTGCGTATTCGGTTTCCCTTATATATTAGTCAAGGTTATAGTAATGTAATTGATGAGTTATGCATGCGTGTGCAGTTACCACTATATTCTCCTAGAGATTAAGCTTGAGCAGGGACTAGTAACCGTCTTAGACTCAAGACGAAAAGATCCCCAGGACTATGCGGACATGACTCAAATGCTCGAGAAGTAAGTTAAATCGATCATTATCCACCATATCAGAAACTTTGTTCATTTTCTGATATATCAAGTAATTGTTTTCTTTGTCTGGCAGAGTTTGGAAAAAATTCTCCAAAAAAGCTCCAGGACTCCCGAAGAAGCTGCAATTTAGACACCCGAAAGTAAGTACTATAGTAGCATGTTCCGCGCATCTCCTATTGATTCAAGCGCTAGTTTCATCAATACCATTTGGCATTCTTGCTTATCAGTTTGATTGACCTCTATTTCTTGTAAAGTGGTTGTGGCAGGAACAAGGGAATGATTTCTGTGGATACTACGTTTGCGAGTCCATCCGCCACACGACCTGTGAGCGGGGCTACACTGACGAACAATATGAAGTACGTAAATAACAACATTCACAATTTTATTTTATTACCATCATTTGTGTTGAGTTTCATTCATTCATATATATATATATATATATATGTATTGACCCCCTTCTTCAAATTAGATGTTTCGGAAGCGGGATGAACTCCTAGCACCAGCTCGCATGCGAGCAATTCAAGAGGAATTGGCGGCATTCTTTCTTGACCACGTGATCGCTGAAGACGGAGAATACTATGTGGACCATGAGTCCGTATGATTATATTTGTAAGAGATAATTATTGTATATATGTAGCCGGTAGTGTCGGATAGATATACGAGAACTGGTTGTTCGACCAATCTCTCGGAGAAGGAGAGGTGGTCGATATCACTTCTCTCTATATGCATATATATTCATGACGATCTTCTGTTTCCTTCGTTTGCTTACAAGCTAGCTAGCGTGTGTAGTCTTCTCTATACATATGTATAGTACGTAGCGTCGACCAAGCACGGACATAAGAGAGGACACTTCTCTTTATTAATTATAGCTAGCTAACACAATATATGAAACACCTAAATTAACCCCCCAAAACCCCCCAAACTCCCCCCCTTTCAAAAACAAAAACAAAAATCCCAGCCACAGAAATGCTGACGCGTGGATGCCTATTGGTCTCAGTTGGTGCCACCAACCGGGACCAAAGGGTCTCCTACCTGGGCTCCACGCACAGGCCATGTGGAGGCCCATCTGTCCCGGTTCTGGATTGAACCGAGACTAAAGGGACAGGCCATTAGTACCGACCCTTTAATCCCGGTTCAGGAACCGGGACAAAAGGCCCTTACGAACCGGGACAACAGGCCCTTTTTCTACCAGTGACACAACATGACAAATTTCATTAGCAACATCGAACCAATTTCACAGCAATGAATAAACAGGGCGCGGCGTGTCGCCGCGCGGGCATAGCTAGTACTTAGCCAGAGCACAAAGCACGGCTCATCCCGTCACTCGCTAGAACTGCTATACTCTTTTTTTATCGCCCACAAGCAACGTAGTTCCCCTACAAAAACAAGCAACGTACTAGGTACGCTTCACTTAGATCCCCCCTCTTTTTCTCTCTTTTTATTTATCTCTATACTTACTGTAAAAATATCTATTCAATTTTTATAGTTTTGCTTTTATTTATTTCATTTCACTGTTTTTAAAATATAATATTTTTACATTTCACCGTCATTTTTCAATCTATGTACAATTGTTTTCAAATTTTATGGACATTTGAATTCTTGAATCTTTATTAAAATCCATTTAATGTTTTGTAAAATTTTGAAATTCTTCAACATTGATTCCCAATTCAGGATTTTTTTTCTTCAAATTTGTCAACACTTTTTTGGATTCATGACCATATTTATTATCATTTTTATTTCATGAACATTTTTTAATGTAAGAATTTTCTAAATATATAAAAGAGGTTAAATTCTTATTTTTATTAAACAAGTAGTTGTTGACTTTTCACTGGCTACCCAGCAGGAAGCGAGAGAAGCGCCAGATAGATCGAGTGACTAAGAGAAGTCTTACTGAGCCAGGCCTAGCCAGCGTGAGCGCGAGGACCAGCTCCAATTTGCTACCGCCTAACACACCGAAGAGGAGGTCTCATATGCTAATCCAGAAACAAGAATCACGGGAGAACCCGGCCTCGTCAGAGTTTAGCAACATCCGGTCATCCTTTCACATTTGCTTGTTGCGATTGCGACCGTCAGATCTTGCGCGTGGACGATGTGGGTCGTCGGATCAAAAAAGGCGATGTAGCAATGAATAGTTACCTCTCATTCGTGCCATCGCTTGTAATTCTAGTCAAGGGCATTTTTCATTATTTCATCAATTGGCGTATAAAAGGAAGCGGCTCCAGCGGAGACCTAGCTGCCTGCCTCCTCCCGCACTCGCACCGCCTCTCCTCTTCCCAGCCGCACCTCACCATTCTCTCCGCCCCCCCCCCCCCCCCCCCCCGGCCGCCATCTCCGCCTCCTCCCCTCTGGCCGCCACCTCTGGCTCATCCCCTCTCACCCGCTCATCCTCGTCCTCCCGCTTCCCATCCCCGTCGCGCCTCCTTGCTCCTCCCCACGGAATCGCAAGCGGCCCTCCCTTGTGCTAGCCACTCACGACCATGAAGAGCGGCGAAGCCAGGAGCGACTGCGGTGGGTTGATGCGGATGCGATTGCGGCTCCCCTGGTGCTTCTCTCATGCTCCCACTTCTCATTGATGGCTTCTTTGGATCCCTCCTCTTCACCCAGGTAACATGGCCAGCGGTGGCGGAGGTGGGTGTGAGGATCATGAACACCACCCTGTAGAGAGGATCGACAACGGCATGGGGTGGTTGCTCCGGGTGTTGCTGTTGCTTGGGGCTCAGGGTCGGTGTCAGCATGCTGATCTTGGCACCCCTGACCTTCCTGTGCAAACCTTAGGCTCCCAGCGTGAGTTGGTGGCGGCGGCGCAGGGACAAGGTGTGGATTGGGACGGGGTGGGGGTGAAGGGGAGGCTGCACATGGTGAGGCGTGGCAAAGACCTCATCCTCTCCATACTCCAGCTTCCATTGCACACTGGTAGCCTCTCCTTTCTTCCTCTTATCTCTATTTTACTTTGCACTTACTCTGTTGTGCTTGATAGCGTGATACTTGCATTGAACATCAATGAATGGCACTATGGTAGCAAGGAGTAGCGGCAGTAGGTCTGCTCGATCACAATGGCAAATTTCTTTGTTATTTTATACTGTTAAGCAATGAATCTTTTGGATGACCTTGGTAATTTTAGAATCTGCAGTGCCATATTTAGTTTTACTTTGTTTACAATCTGGTGTGTGTATGAGTGTGATGTTTACCACGGTTTCCTTTTGTTATCCAGATTGGAATTGGCCTGAAGAATGATGTAGAATTAATAGTTGATTGTTCTATTTGTTTGTAATACCAGTTCCACATATATATGTCGTTGGTCTAGCTATTAGCGTTATGGTGGCATACTCTTGTATTTTATTTCTATTTGCAATGCTGCCCATTGGATGGCAGTGATGCATTATCCAATTTTGGTATATTTAATGTCAACATATTTTTATTTATAATGCCATTTTTCCAGAATCTTGGCTGAACATAGAAATAAGACACCGGTAGAATTTTATCATATTTCCAATTTTGAATGCATACATAAAGAAGACTTATTTGTTCACATAACTCTCAAATGTTTGGGTTATTCAATCGGTTTCAAGTAAGTATGTACAGTAATTGTGTTGCTTGCACTGTACTTGGGTTCAGATATTTTGTTGTTGTGCCCCTCCAGAGTTATTTATCCATGTCGTTGACTACCTCTGTTATGATTGTTCTTTAACAAAGTGGTCACATTCCACAGGAAGAAGAAACCTTAGTACTATGAAGTTTCCGCCAAGAGCAACTACGACTTTAAGAAGCCCTTCCTTTACCTTGCATAGAAGCTGGTTCGGTAATTGTCTCCCACCCACATTGCTTTATTTGTCCTGACCTCACATCGTATATGCCTCATAGGCTTTTATATTGATTATTGTTTAATGTCTTCAACAGTGACAATGATGCCAACATTCATTTCATTGAACCAGAGGCCCTTAATCACACATCTCACACCAGCTGGTTCAAGGTGGTGGCTAGGGTTTGGTGCCAGGGTCATTGCCGGGTGCATGGCTGTTGTTCCTTTGGAATTGTACAACCTACCTCGTGGGTATCCATCTCAGGTGCTCTTCTTCGCCGTCCACTCGATGTACTTCATGCCCTGCAGTTAGCAATCTTTCTATCTTTTTAGGAGTCTTGATGTGTTATTTTCTTCGAAATGGATGATTTGTTTATGCTTGTTTGACAATCTGCTTTGAAATGTATGACTGACTGCTTATTAGATTGGATTATACATATTTTATTCTCTGCTTTGAGCTGTATGAGTGCCTCGCTAAAATAAAGGAGATGGACCTACTGTGGTCTTGAGTGATTATTGTTGGGTTAAGAGTGTGTGTTATGTTTTTCCTCCCGTTTGCAAAGCACGGGCTTTTTTAACTATATTGCTAAAATAGTAATTAAGTGCAAATATACAAAGGCTGTTGAAGATGCTCTTATCACACCTCCAGCATCACGTTTTGGATCCAGTTCAGAACACAAGAGAAGGAACTATGGTCTGATGATGATGATGAGGGCAAGACACAACGAGAGGTCGGGGTAGCATTATATTTGCCCAAGAGAAGGAGATGGTGATTGGCTCACTGATAAACCTTAATTAACTGTTGCAAATAATTGTTTTGAGCAAAGCGTTGCAATTAATGGGAGAAGGTAAGAAAACGCATCCAGAGGAGCTTCTCGCACTCTGCAGCCTGCATCTGCAAGAAGATTCTATGTGAGACAAAAGATGCGCACGGACCGACCCTTGTGCCAAAAGATGGTATGTTAGTAGCGTTAAATCTATTGTTCTGAAAGATTTCTTTATTAATCTATCAACATCAAAGTGTAAGGCTGCCAAAAAGATAGTGTTAGAGAAACTACTAATGAGGACGAAAGACGAGTACATCAAGGTCTTTGGTTACGAGCTAGAACTAGTAAGAAGCAATCCCGGGAGTACAATTCTTGTTGGCTTGAACCCTGAGAACAGAGGGCAAAGTGTTTTCCAAAGGTTACATGTGTGTACAACGCTATGAAATATGGAAAAATATATTTCATCATGTAATAAAATATCCATTCAATTTTTTTGGGGTTTTCCTTTTACTTTTTTCATTTCAATTTTTTAAAAGTGAACACATATTAATTCCATCTCAATTTTAAATATATGTTCATTTACTCAAATGCAAGAACGTTTTTTTAAATTCGTGAATATTATATGAAATCTATTAAAAATTCAAATTTATTATGTTTTAAAAGAATCATTAATTTCTTCCAAAAGCATGAACATTTTTCATATTCATGAATATTTTTAACAATTTTTTTTCAAAACAAATCATGCACATTTTTGTAAATTGCCAACATGCCTTTGGAATATTAAAATATTATTAAAATTTCGTACTTTTTTATTTCGAGAGTATGTTTTAAGTAAAATTATTATATAAATCAAAAAAACAAAAACAACGTTATTTATTAGACCGCTTGTTGTAGGCTTTCTACTCGCCACTGACTGAGGGAAACAGTAGACCTTTCGACCGGGTGAGCGAAGCCTTACTGGGCCTATGCTGAGCTAGTGCCATCAGGAGCGGTAGCTACTTTTTTTCCTCACATTTTATTTATTTAAAAATGTTCTAAAATAGAATCTTGTTTCATATTGTATGTGTCCGAAACTATTATTATTTTACTTATTGTAAAACCATTACATTATGTAAATTTTTCAAAAATATCTATTGGTTTTTATCGGTTAGTCTTTTTTTGTTTTTTCATTTACTTTTTTGTATCAACTTCTTAAATTTTTGTATATGTTTTCATTTCCTATCTGCATTTTATTTCAAAATTCATTAAAAAAATTCAAATTTGTGATCGTTTTTTCGAATACATGAACGATTTAAAAACTTTTATTTAAAATTTTGTGATTTTCTTTCAAATGCGTGAACATTTTCAAATTCATGAATATATTTTCCCAATTCATGAATTTTTCGGGTTTAGAATATATTCTGAAACTACCGACATTCTGTTGAATTTGCAAAACTTTCAAAATGTCATGAATTTTCTTATTTCATGAACGTTTTTGAAATATAATGATTTTCTAAATCTGTTAAAAAATATTAAACCGGTAATTACTGGCTTTTAACTAGCTAGTGATCCAGATGATTGAGGGTGGGTCGCTGCCGACCTAGTGTGTGCATGAGCGCCATCTCTGATTTCTTGTGCCTGGACACGTTGAAGAGGAGCTCTCATATGCCGCCTATGGTGAGCGACACGCCCACCTCGCTACAGGGACAGATTTTGTGCCAGGCCCACAAAGCACGCCTAGCTGGGCTACACTTTCTTTTATATCGCCTATAGGAACCAGCGATACTAATTCCCAATATCTTCTAAAAAATATCCCACAGGATTATTAAATGGGCCACCTCGGCTGCAGCCCATGTATATTTTTATCTTCCATTTTGCTGCCTTTTTATACAATAATAATGAATCAAATATATTGCATTTGATAATAAAAATGCAAATTAAATATTGTGTTACAAATATTTAATATTTTTACATAGTATGAAAAACAAGAAAACATTTGTAACTTTCCAATAAAGTCATTTGTTTTACAAAAAGTGTTATGTAAAGCCATTTGATTAAATAATTGTTCATGTAATGTTTGAAGTGTTATCAAACCCTTTTAAGTCTTCATGCACCCCTCAAAAAGGAACATGTTCATGCAGTTTTAAAATGTTGGTGAAAATTAAGAATAAAATACAAGGAAGAAAGAATAAAAATCAAAAATCAAAAACCAAATATAAAAAGAAAACCAGATGAGAGAGTCGATGATGATGGCACTAATAATGATGATGGTGGTGGATCTCGATGTCGTGGCCTTTGTTCTTTAGTCGATGGCTTGATGGTTGTCCTTCGATTGATTACCCAACCGGATCCCTTCCAGAGGTGAGGATTTTGCTACTGATTCGTCGGGTGGAGCCTCTTATTCGCCATTCACCAGATCCAATTGCATGAGGTAAAAAGTACTCGCTCCGTCACATAATATAACATGTTACTACAACGAAATATGCTATCAGGACGAGAGAAGGCACCGCGGGGGTGCATGAAGCAAATTGCAAGAGCCTCTCTATTCCACCGTCCCCATCTCGCTTCCTCATCGGCGACAACCCTAGCCACCCTAGTCAAGCCTCCGGCCTCGGCAGCAGCAACAAAGCCAGGGCAAGGCCCCGGCCATCCCTTTTCAACCTGAGTTCCCCCCGCCTACGCCGACGCCAGCTCGCCGGCAGCGGCAGCGCGTCAGCGTGCCAGTGCACTAGGCAGACTGGCACTGGCAGCACCGCGTGCCTCTCCCGTATCCCGACATGACCCTGCCGCACGACTGGCATTTGGATCCGGAGAGGTGCAGCGCCAGCGGGCGCTGCTGACGCCAGAGCAGCGCAGCGACGCCGCGTACGCCTTGGACTCGCCCAACTGGGCCCGTTGGTTCGCCTTTGAGCACGAGGGGGCGAGGCGGCGCGGCGTGCGCGAAGTCGGCCGCAGGTCTCCGCCGCCCCCCTCGGCGTCCGCGACGAGGACCAGGAGGCGGAGGCCGCCTACCAGGCGACCATGGCGGCGGTCCTCCGGGATAGCGAGGAGGAGGAGCGTCGCAGGGAGGAAGAGGAGGCGGCGTACCAGGCGGCCATGGCCCTCTCCGCGACGGCCGATTGCGTGGTGCCGCTGGTGGCCCCGCCTTCCCCCGTCAAGGCCGAGCCGGAGCCGGAGCCGACCCCCATCGAGCGCTGCTCATGGACCGGGAGAGTGCGCAAGTGGGTCAGCGCTCGGTCGGTCTGGATGGGGGCGACGCCGGCGCAGGAGGTGGCATACCTCGAGCAATGGCGCCAGCGACGGCTGGCTGAGGAGCGTCGCCACGTCGAATACCTCGAGATGCTCGAGCGCGACGCTGTGGAGGAGCAGCGTGAGGCCGAGGAGGAGGCGTGCCAGGCCCAGGCATTCCCCTGGGCCGGCCTGCACCGACGCTCATCGGGCCCGACGACGAGGACGAGGACGCCTAGGGCAGCACGCCGCCTCGTAGCTAGCTTTTTACGTTTATTGTTTTTTATTTTCAAATTATTTCCATTCTTTTTTTTTGCGCGCCGTCAAAATAGGTCGGGCCAGCGGGCATATGCGTCGACCCAAACGTGAAAGCGGACGTTGATGTCCGCCGGACCGACCCAAACAGACAAAAAAAGCGGACAAATCCATCCGCCGTTTGTGAAAGGACGCAGCTTCGGTGCCTTAAAGGCACCTACCTTTAAGTCACTGACATGTGGGCCAGCCACCTATTAGGCTCATATATCATAGACACAAAAGAAGGTGACTTAAGGCATCGAAGCATAGTCCCTTGTGAAGTGTGAATGGAAGCGGACCTTGCTACTTGGTTGGGCCACCCCTCGGTCGAGTCAGTCAGACAGATAGATCCATGGACATCTTTTTCTTCTTCAGTTTCCTTTGCTGTACGTGTACGTGTACCCATTCAGTTCTTCAGGTTTGATGTTGGCCTGTTGTGATATGATGTTGCTACCTACTTTCTCCGTTCCTAAATATAAGTCTTTTTAGACATTTCAAATTTACCAAACACAATAATTTAGGAACGGAGGGAGTAGTGGAACAAAAACACAATAATTTAGGAATCGGATACATTTGAAATATTTAAAAAGACTTATATTTAGAAACGGAGGAAGTGTGGACCAAAACCACAATAATTTACCAAAATTTATGTGTCTTTTCATGCTGCAGGCTATCACATATAAACGCTCGATCGTGCGCTCCAGGGCTCCCTTCCCTTGTCAAGCACACACAGAGAGAGAGAGAGGGGGCTCTCGTTTCTTGACCATGCGATGGCACTTGCGGCACTCTTTCTCGGTCAGGTCAGGTCAGGTTAACGAGATCCTTCTCCATACGAGAGACATCAATAGACTTGACGGTCACAAACAAGTTCTTCTTGGCCTTCAAAATGTCAAGGTAGATTAACGATTGCTCCTTGGTCCAGAAGGGATGACCAACAAGTGCCTCATCCTGAGCACGACGATACGGATTGCGAATGCGGAACAGCTCAAACTCCTTTGGAGTCATCTCATCAGGAGGGGTGTACTTCTCCTTCTCCTTTTGCTTACTGGCTGTTGACTTCACGTGCCGCCTGGGAGGACCACTAGAACTAGCAGGAGTGCCATATGCGGTACGGTAGCGCTTAGATCCACCCGGACGCTCAGGTTCTTGCGACGAGCATGATGAACAGAGCTACCATCACCTGGAACCCGCAAACACAGAGCGAGGGAAAAGCAGGTGTAAAGCCATAGCATAAGCCAAGAGACATAAAATGAGAATAGAAGTGCAGAAAGTGTGAAAATCCATATCACAACGGTAGTACCACCGAAGGGTAAGCGGTAGTACCGCTGCAAGCAGTAGTACCGTCTGCATCCAAGCGGTGGTACCAACCACCCGACGGGATGACTTCCGCAGTGTGGATCCGGTAGTACCAGTGACATGAAGATGCAAACTTTTGGCAAAACTACTATACTCCTATCTAGCAGTCATCCCTCATCCTACTCATGCCTAGATTTAGCCAAAAATCTACGGATACCACATGCATTGCCCTAGAACCAGGATTCAAAAATTAGAACCGTAGGAGAGGAAAAGGTGGGGATCGATCCCACCGGTCGGAAACGGAGAAGACGACACGGATTAGGAGGGCCGGAGCCGGCCTGTGGAGCAGTTTTGAGTCTCCTAAGAGAGAGAACACAAATAGGAAGTGAATAGGTATGGGGGAGTTAGAACTCCCCGTGCTTATCACTTAACCCCTTAGCGGGTCCTCGAAGCGGTAGTACCGCTGGGGTCAGCGGTAGTACGCCTGAGCGGTAGCACCGCCTGAGCGGTAGTACCGTGCCCTACAGTGGTAGTACCGTCTCAGTGCGTCGACAGGGGGTCAACACACTGCACTCAGCGGCAGTACCATTGGCCTGCGCGCGGTAGTACCGCCGGGGCGGTAGTACCGTTCTTGCTAGAGGTAGTACCGCTTGCTACCAGAAAACTGCACTTGATCAATAAGGGAACAAGGGCTTATGCAATATTTGAGAGGTTGAGGATAGGAAGGCTTGGGCTGGAGAAAGGAACACAACAGAAGGAAAGGAGTACTCCAAGGTTAAAAACAACCAAAAAGAGAGCACACTTGGAGTAGTCCAACACCCGAAAGCCTACAACACGAACGCACAACTCAAACCAAAAGTAGCCAAGCCTCTCAAAGAGAGAGGGCGGTGATCGAGATCACCTATATTTGAGTCAATTGGTATGGCACCATAAAGATTTTAACCTTGGGCCCATGACCAAAACTTGGCTTTGAAGCACAAGTACCATCAACAATGGTTAATGTGTGTGTGTGTGTGGGGGGGGGGGGGGGGGGGGGGGGGGGGGCTGGGCGTTGCCCGGCAGTGAGATCGCTGGTGGTGGCGGGTGGCGTTGCGGGACAGCGAGATCGCTGGTGGTGGTGGGTGGGAATGGGGAGATGAGGGAGAGGGGAAAAGAGAATGGAGGAGGACGAAGAAGAGAGCGTCTACGTGGCAGTTTTTTACCTATGTGGAGTTTTTTTTCTTTCTGCCAACTCAGCCCGACGAATGGGTCTGGCCAATTAGTGACGTCATCAAAGTGCTTAGCATCTACCGTTAGTGTGCTTTGCCACTGGCAAATCTCCGGTTCGATGTAAGTGTAACGTTTTGTAAAGTGATGATTTTCTTAGAGTTGTGACACGAAAGAGGTGCTTCTGCATTTTACTCATAACAACAAAGGAGATCAACGGGGAAAATGAACACACACACTTGTACTCCCTCCGTTCCGAATTACTTGTCTTCGATTTGTCTAGATACAGATGTATCTAGACTCATTTTAGTGCTAGATACCTCCGTATCTAGACAAATCTGAGACAAGTAATTCGGAACGGAGGGAGTAGATAGATAGATCAAAACACATCAATTTATATACGTTTAGTAATATGCTCTTACAGTTTTCGGTAAACAACTAGTACAACAAACTATTGTCTATCCCTCACAAAAAAAGAGAACTATGATCTATCTTTTCCCTTAAAAAATAATAATAATATGATCTATCCCAGAAAAACAACTACGATCTACAATGAACTGGGATAAAAGAGCCACATTGCATCGAAACCGAAATCTTTATTTGGGGGACTTGTAATCTTGGATCTCAGGTTGAATACTTCACTGTTGTCAATAAAATAAATCGCATCTTCTTCAATCTCGTCACCCGCAATAATAGACTTGCTAGAGTGTTTGCTAAGAAAGAGCGCATGGCCATGTAGACCACTTGACATGAGCACCCACGTTCTTGCACCGACGTCCGCTTCAAAAACCTCCACCTTACGAGTGAAACCTTCAAGGTAGCTAGTACACTTCATCTCGCGTCTCACCATAAGCAACTTCCCATGCGATTGTACCAGGTACCAGGCGGTCAGGATATCAACATGAGGTCTCTTGGTCGCGTGCCAACTGTAGAGCGTCGTTAATTATGTAGTCGATGGGTGATCGCTTTCCCAGTGCATCTTTGACTTTCCCAAGAGCGACAATCGGGCTTGTGATGACGCGCTTAATGCCGGTAACCGTGGGTATGCCCTTGGTATCAAAGGCGGCGCCAAAGGAGATGAGGTTCTCAGCCTGTGTGATGGCATAGAGCGTGTCTCCAAGAAACGCGTCGTCGATGATACAGGTGAAAGGTTGATGTCGTGGCTTGGGTAACCACACACCCTTGCCTGGGTTTAGCAAGATGATGGGATGACTGCGGTTGTTGGTCCTTATGACGACGAGACCATGGAGGCCAGAGTGCATGAGCACCTTGTGGATCCCAAAGGTTTCGGGAACATTGCCGATGACAGGATCAAGCTCCGGGAGCTCCAGCATGGTCCTTGAGAAAGGATTAGTGAGCACGTATGTATGCCTGCTGTTGTGAGCATCGGTGACGTCGATGGCGAGAAAACAGTGGGTGGAGCCAATGAAGCGCTGGTTTTGTGGGAGGGGTAACACTAATATTGTGTGGGGGGCGCTCTCAATCTCGAAGGGGAGCAACAGGGATCCTGCTGGGAGCAGGACCCTAGGTAGCTTGCGCGGAGACGGGACAGACCGCCAGGAACAGCAGACTGCTTGGAAGCGAGCGTGGTTAATCGGGTCAGGGAGGCCAGCGATGATGATGCGTAGAAGCTCTCCGGGGAGATCCCACCATGACGCCATGGATGATGAATCAAGCAAGCCGCTGGTTGGTGCCTGGAACAAAAGTGCAGCTAGCGGAGCATCAGATTTCCTCTTTGCATCGATCGGGCACAAATTAATGAAAGCGTACCATGAAACATCGGACCGTTGATCTGTATATACATGGAATAACTTAATTGCACCAGGAAGGAGAAGCTTACCAACTCAAGGAAAGTTATCGTCCGTTTGATGATCTACGTACGTACTCCTACGTAGTACAACTTTTTTTGCAACAGGAAAGAGAGATGCAGCGCTAGGCTGCGTTGCGTCCCAAGTGGGTCCGAAACGGGAAGGAAACGAGTCCCGGCCCCGTCCGATGCTAGACCAAGCTTCAGACTAGTTTCCCTTCCGCTTACGTACGTGTTATTAGCTACTTGTATTTTTAATAAGTATATATAAGTTCTATCTCTGTCCTGATTTATTGATCCTCTTTAGAATTTGTGCTGTACGTCGGATCTAGTACCAACTACTGTATCGAGCAGCATAGATCGATGATGACGGCGTGGTCGGATCTCCCACGAGAGCTTCTACGACTACGTCATCATCGCCGGCCTCCCCGACCCGATTGACCACGCTCGATTTCGAGCGGTATGCCGCTCCTGGCTCTCGGTGGGTGCCCTAGCTACCCGATCAAGCTACCCATGGTCGTGCACCCGACTGGTTTCTTGTTGCCTCCCTTTGAGAGCGGCCCCCCTCCCGGAAAATGAGCGCGTCATTGGTTCCACCGACGGCTTTAATTTCTTGCCCGTCGCCTCACCGATGTTGATCGAAACCAGCATACCTACACGCTGCTTAATCCGTTCTCAAGGACCTTAGTGGAGCTCCCAGAGCTCGACACAGTCATTGGCAGTGTTTCCGAATCATTTAGGATCCACAAGGTGCGTATACCATATACGTGTGTGTTGTCTTTCCGGCGCACAAGTGTATGTGATGTGATTCAATACGAGTATACCAGGTCAGGTACCATTTGGTTTGTCTGTTAATTCTTACGTGGATGCCGTGCCCGTCTCGGTGCCTTACACTTACACCTGGTTAAGTAGTACGTACACGCCCATTGGGCTCTCACGGATTACACCTGCACACGGCTAAGGCCCAATCGGGTTACTGCACGTTCAAGTTCACATACCTCAACTGCATGCAGTCTCCTTGAGCAGCTGCTTCTTAATTCCCAGACCAGATGCCCCGTCAGGGTAACGGCAGCGTAGCACGTCCTAGCCCTCCCATCCCATGCATGTGCCGGCATCGCCGTGTCGCCCTTCTTCACCATGCGATGCGACACGATGGACATCGGTGTCCTTGGCGTGGTCATCAGGTCTGGAATCATGTTGTGAAAAACTTGCTGAACATCCGGTTATCTTATAGAAGTTGAAATATTGTTGTACTACAGATATTTGCATGCTGTTTACAGATGATTTGTGTTTTTTCTATCTGAATTTTGATGAATTCTATCATGTTTGATGAAATTTGTCCGGTTTGTTGAAATCCGGTTTGAAACGTATGCGGCTACAGTTGGATGGCAGGCTCCTGCATCCGTGTCTGCGAAGGATGCGGTGTCCGGTTTTGAGGTCAGCGCTGGAGCTGCCTAAGAGCATCTACAACGGTACAACTGGACCTGACAAATCTACCCCCATACACTCGCATGCACGTCCGGCCGTGTCCGCAGACAGCGCATGGCGGACCCTCGTTTGGGCTGCCGCACATCCACACATCTGAAATGCGGATCCTCGAATCCATGCACGTTGATCATACCATACAAATCATCTGAATTCAACAGTTTGAAACAAATACGACAAAGCAAAACAAACCATAGTTCAACACTTCAGACACGCCAAAATGAAATCAATGTCCGAGCGCGATGGATCACTCATTGGCCGTCCGGATCACTCGACGGATGCCTTTCATGCCGCCTGCTCCTCCACCATCCTTGCCTCCTACTCTGCCCGCATCCCTGATGCATGCTTTTCCATGCCCGAACAAGCCGTGACGAGTTACAGACGTCCACCGACGACATCTGTGTGGGCAGAAAGATCTCCGGAATGACCCAACCGATCGTTGGATCCTCCTCTGTCCCAACTTGGTCCGATGGCGCGATCCTTGTCGGCGGCTGGATGGATGAGGTGCGGGGTTCCGGGCGCAGCGGTGGGGACAGCTGCTCGTCCGTGTCCGCATCCGCTCCCTATGCCGCCGCCTCTTCCCTCTCTCGCCGCCTCCATCGCCGGTCCCTTCGGGCAATGTTCTCCGCTTGCACGACGAAGTCGAGGACGGGGTGCCGACGGACGAGGCGGACATAGCCTCTGTTGTGGTGGCCGGGGACGAACTGGACGACATCTAGGGCGGCGGATCGGGACCGGTGGTGAGGATGGGGAGCAAGGGTAGCTGACGACGAGGGTTAGGACGTGGGAAAGGTTGGTGGGAGGCGGGAGAAGGGGGAAGTGTTTGGTGGATTTGGTGCAATTTGTGGTAAAGTAGGCGTGTCGGGTCCGACGTGATGGACGCGCCCGGGCATCCCCATATCCACCCTAGATTTGGGCTGGATACGAGGGGTGCCGGTCAGCCCAGGCTTTTGAGGCCCGTTTGAGGCGCCTGTCTGGGTCGTTTTTTTACGGGTCAGTGACCGGGCCGTCCGCCCGAGCGTTTGAGTCGGGTTTTTAGACGTTCGACTATAGATGCTCTAAACAGACAGGAAGGTCAACATAATGGTAGCTGTGAAGAACAACTTATTAGAGATACTAGCAAGATGCTCGTGCATTGCACGAAACATCAAGATGCTTTTTTTTACAAAACACCTGTTGTGATTGACCCATGCGGGAGTAATCCCATGTGTAAAAACTAATGATATCTCGAGAAAGAGGAGAGATAAGGTGAGGAGGAGTGGGGCGTGGTGGTGATTGGTGGTCGGACTGAGCGGAGGCATGGGGATGGACGACGCCGGCAGCAGCCACCATGCCAGATTGTTCCAGAGGCTTCGTTTTTTTAATTTATCAATAATAAGGATGAACGAGGGAAGGCCTTATTTGCAAATGTGGAGAGAGGTGTGAGTATCTTTTTGCAAAATTGACATAGTTTGTTTTCTATCCGTCAGATATAGATCGGACGGTCTATATTGCAAGATGGCAGACACACCATCATCACCAACTCGTTTTTATAAGAGTAGAGATTTTCTTGCCCATTGATGCAAGAAATATTCTGGCAATCCCTTTAAGCCCACATCTGCAGGAGGATTTTATGGCGTGGCACAGGAGCAAAAGCGTTTCAATCTCTTTCTGCTCTGCTTACCCTATCGAACGGGATCATCAGTTCGGCACACAAACGAGAAGAGAGGATGGGCAAGGCTCTGCTGAACCAAACCTGGTGTGGGGCATTTTATGGAATCTAAAAATCCCAAGAAAGATTAAGGTGTTCCTGTGGAAGGCTCTGCATGGTACAATCCCAGGCATGGCGATCCTTACATCGCGACACTTACCCGTCTCGCCACAGTGTCCTATTTGTGAGTTGGGTCCGGAAAATATTCGTCCTCTATTATCTACCTGCAAGCGTGCACCGAGTGTTTGGTCTGCTCTAGGATTCCTGGATGTCATAGATGATGCACTGATTTCAGACTTGTCGGGCTCGATACTACTTGAGCATATTATATGTAAGCCGAGCATAAAGTCACCGGTGTTGGGTATGTTAGGACTGCAGGAGTCATGTTGGTACGTGTGGTGGCAAAGGAGGGGGGCGGTGAAGGGCAGGGCTGTGGCGGATCCTCCCCGGACGGCTTTTGTGATTCAGACACTAATTTCAAAATTTGGAGTTGTTTTCTATTCCAGCAAGCCACGTGAGATATTGTGGTAAAAGCCAAGCCAAGGATGCTATAAACTAAATGTTGATGCTGCTTTCCATCAAGACGGCACAAGAGTATATGTTATAGTATATGTGTGGGGTCCGAGGGTCAATGAGGGCGGTTCGGTGCGTATATGCAGGGCATGGGGGGCCCATCCCATCCTACCCCACCCCATCCCAAGGTGCAGGGCATGCTCTCTTTTTTGTGGAAATAGAGGGAGATGGGCGGTTCGGTGCGTAGAAGATGGCCCGGCTCACTGCGATAATATAGTCCATCCAATGAAGCAGTCGAGGAGGTGTCCCCCTGTATTCTTCTCTGCTCCTGCGACGGCAATGGCGACAGGCGGGTGATCGACGGCAGCGGCGAGGATCTAACCGGCGCGCGACAGCGAGTGACAGACTAAGGCATGTCCCCGACGTCCTCCTCCTCTGGGCACCGATTTTTTGACCTGTGTCCACAACATTAGGTTTAGGGTTTTAGGCGCGGGATTTGCAGTATTTTTGGAGAGGGAAACTAAGGATTTTTATGTGAGTAGGTTTTTTTGTGTGTTCAAATTGTTCATAGTAGTATGGGCTAGTGATATTCTTCTGGTTTTTTTCAGTTTCATCATGTATCCGACAGAGATACTGAACGTGAGATTCCATTTTGGTGGCGAGTTCATCAGCAATGGTCCAAATTTGCAAGGAGATGATGAGATGTCAGAGATTGAGAGGGATAAGCTGTCACTGCAGGAGGTCAAAGGGTTTTTGAAAGATCATATGCAGTTCAAGGAATCAATGAAATCTTATTTTCAGATACCTGGGAAATCAATGGCAGATGGCTTGATGTTTCTGAACGATGGCAATAAATGTGTGCATATGGGAGATTACACTGATGTGGGAGGAGTAGCTGACATATATGTTGAGTACCATGAGAGGAGGACAGTGAGCATAGCAGCAGTGGGAGTGATTTTGTAAATGATGAGATAATGGAGGTAACTAATGATGATGATGAACCTGACATTGTCATCAGTGCAGAGCCAGCTGAAGGTTCAGATGATGAGGTTGAATTTGTGCGGCATGTTATGGTTCCTGATGACAGTGGTGTGACCACTCAAGTAATTAGCAGTCCAATTAAGCAAGTTCATGGAAGAAGAAGGCAAGTGCAAGCAGAGCAAGTGGTAGCAGGCTCCCCGCTTCCAATTTCCCAGGTCTTTAATCCAAGTCAAGCATCAGATGCTGCAATAGGACATGGTCCAAGTGAAGCACCAAATGTTGCAACAGGACATGGTCCAAGTCAAGCACCAGATGCAGATTCAGTTAGTGAGTCTGATTCAGACCCTGAATATGAGCCACACAGTGAGGATAGTGGGGAAAATTCAGAAGTTGTGGAGCTAAGAAGGCATGCTAGGAAATTTAAGAAGAAGATGAGAGACACAAAGAGTTGGATTCTGAGAGATTCCACAGATGCAGTCCCAGTTGAGCTCATTGCAAATATTGCAGATATGGAGGAAGAGCCAGTTTCCTAGATACAATAATGACACAGAGAGTCCACACTTCAGCTTGACAATGGTGTTCAGAAGCAAGAACCAGTTGGTGAAAGTACTAAAGAGATATGACATTGTCACTAAAAGAAGCATTCAATTTATTAAATCTGAGTCAAATAGAGTTTGGGCCAAGTGTGGATGGCCTGGTTGCCCTTGGCTAATTTATGCTGCCAAAACCTCAAGAACCAGCAGGTTCCAGATAATTACCTTCAATGATGAGCACCATTGTGCATAGAATAAAGAAAATGAACTAATGATTGGAAAAGTAATTGTACAAAGATATGAGCATTTTATTGTACCAAATCCAATGTGGAAGATTGAGAGCATGAAGGCAATAGTGCTTTAGGACATGTTTGCAGATGTAACCACTTCTAAGTGCAAGCATGCAAAGAAGATTGTGATGGACAAGTTAAAGGCAGGCATGAAAAATGAGTACACAAGGGTATTTGATTACCAGCTGGAGTTGCTTGGAAGTAATCCTGGTAGCACAATTGCAGTGTGCTTGGATCCTACCAACAAGGAACAAAATGTTTTCCAAAGCTTTTATGTGTGCTTTAATGCATTTAAGTTAGGATTCAAGGCTGGCTGCAGGAAAGTAATAGGTTTAGTGGTTGCTTTTTCAAAGCAGTAGTGAAGGGAGAGTTGTTGTGTGCCATTGCTAGAGATGCCAATAACCAGTTGTATCTAGTGGCTTGGGCAGTTGTTGAGCAAGAAACAAATGAAACTTGGATGTGGTTTGTTGGCTTGCTTATCAAGGATCTTGACATTAACAATAATGGAGCTGGCTAGGTCTTCATTTCTGATTAGCAAAAGGGTTTGATTAATGCCATGAGGGATTATCTGCCAAATGCAGAGCATAGGCAGTGTGCTAGTCATATTTATGCCAATTGGAGTAAGAAGCATAGGGCACATGAATGGCAGAAAAATTTGAGCAGTGGCCAAAGCATCTAACAAACAAGATTTCAACTACTACAAAGCAAAGCTAGCACAAGAAACACCAAAGGGTGCACAGGATATCACGAAAACAGAGCCTGGACACTGGGCAAGAGCATTTTTTGCATTTGGTTCCCACTGTGAGTCGGTTAAGAACAACTTGTGTGAATCTTTCAATCATGCAATTATTGATGCAAGGTTTTATCCCTTAATCACAATGCAAGACAAGATCAGACAGAAATCATTATCTAGAATACAAGAACAAAGGGATAAAAGTGCAAATTTTCATGGGAAAATATGCCCAAGAATATTTAAGAAGTTGAAGAGTAGCATATCAAGGACATAGTTCATGGAGGTGCTCTGGAATGGCAAAGATGGCTTTGAAGTGAAATTATTAACTGGAAGAAAAAGGCAGTACATAGTCAGCCTTGACAATATGACTTGCTCATGTGGTTATATTCAGTTATCTGGTGATGACCCACAAGTATAGGGGATCAATCGTAGTCCTTTTGATAAGTAAGAGGGTCGAACCCAACGAGGAGCAGAAGGAAATGACAAGCGGTTTCTAGAAAGGTAATTTCTGCAAGCACTGAAATTGTAGGTAACAGATAGTTTGATAGCAAGATAATTTGTAATGAGTAAGTAACGGTAAATAAAGTGCAGTAAGGTATCCCAATCCTTTTGTGGCAAAGAACATGCCAAAATTATCTCTTATAATAAACAAAATGTTGTCGAGAACACATGAGAATTTCATCTAGTCACTTTCATCATGTTGGTTTGATTCGTGTTTGCTACTTTGATAATATGGTACGTGGGTGGACCGGTGCTTGGGTACTTTTCTTACTTGAACAAGCCTCCCACTTATGGTTACCCCCTCTCAAGCATCCGCAACTACGAGAAAAGTATTAAGATAAAAATCTAACCATAACATTAAACATATGGATCCAATTAGTCCCTTATGAAATAGCGCATAAACTAGGGTTTAAGCTTCTGTCACTCTAGCAACCCATCGTCTAATAACTACTCCACAATGCATTCCCTTAGGCCCAAAGATGGTGAAGTGTCATGTAGTCGATGTTCACATAACACCACTAAGGGAACCACAACATACATACCATCAAAATATCGAACGAATATCAAATTCACATGATTATTTGTAACATGACTTCTCCCGTGGCCTCAAGAACAAAAGCAACTACTCACAATTAATATTCATGCTCAAGATCATAGGGGTATTAAATAGCATAATGGATCTTCACATATAATCTTCCACCAAATAAACCATATAGCAATCAAATACAAGATGTAATCAACACTACTAGTCACCCACAGGTACCAATCTGAGGTTCAGGTACAAAGATTGAACACAAGAGATAAACTAGGGTTTTGAGATGAGATGGTGTTGTTGAAGATTTTGATGAAGGTTGGTCTCCCAAAGATGAGAGGGTTGTTGGTGATGACGATGGCTACTATTTCCTCCATGAGGGAAAGTTCCCCCGACGGAATCACTCCGTCGGAGGGCAAAAGTGCTCCTGCCCAAGTTCTACCTTGAGACGGTGGTGCTCCGTCCCCAAAGTCCTCTATTTATTTTTTCTAGGTCAAAAAACCTTATATACCAGAAGATGGGCTCCAGAGGTGGGCCAGGCAGACCACCACCAACCAGGGCGCGCCTGGGGGGGTGGCGCGCCCCTGGTGTCTTGTGGGAACCTGGCAGCCCCCCTCTGGTAGTTCTTATCTCCAATATTTACTATATATTCCAAAATAACTCTCTAGAAATTTTCAGCTCATTTGGAGATGTGGAGAATAGGTATCTCTGACATAGCTTTTTCAGGTCCAGAATTCCATCTGCCAGCATTCTCCCTCTTTGTGTAAACCTTGCATATTATGAGAGAAAAGGCATTAGAATTACTCCATAAAGTGTTATTATGCATAAAAACATTATAAATAACAGTAGGAAAACATGATGCAAAATGGACGTATCAACTCCCCCAAGCTTAGACCTCGCTTGTCCTCAAACGAAAGTAGATATCGAAAATCATTGCCACATGTTTAGAGAGAGAGAGAGAGGTGTCGATAAAAACAAAATACAGACGTAGTAGCATGATGCTTACTATTATAATAGCAACAAACTTTATCATATAACTTCTCATGAACAATTAACAATTCATCACAACATCAAAGTACAAAGCATAAACTTTATTGAAAACTAACAAACTATGTTCTCAGTCCACTTTGCAACTACAATTCATCATATTTTTAGCAAGGGTCTCGTATCGAAGCCTTTTGGCCAGTCCACATACTCAACCATTATTTAATCTTCTATGATTGCTAACACTCACAACATACATATGAGGAAAAAGGGTTTAGGTGCTTTAATATTTGTTTTGCAAACCACTGTTGATACCTTAGCATGTTCCGTCATCCTAATAGAGAAAGGTTTTTTTAATATAAGCAGTAGGGATATGAGCATGGGAAGCCTCTCGTCAAACCTGAGCAGCTCCCGCATCTACCAATGATGAAGCAAAAATTCCATGACTGGTACTTGAAAACCTGCAAGGATGGGACCGACAGTATCTTCGTGGGAATTAAAGATGAGCACTACTTCAATGGAGTCGAGGCGTTGTACATTGAATTTGAAGAATTATTTCAGTTATACAATCAAGACGCCCTCGACAAAACTATCGTCAGTTGCTATTGTCTATAAGTATTATTTCTGTAATGAAGTCTCTAGCTCAACTCGTTCATTGCATGTATAATTATCCTCACTATATTATGCAGATTGAAGATCCTCGAATGCAAACACTAGTGCAGAACCGGGCAATAGCACCGGTTCATAAGGCCCTTTAGTGCCGGTTCGGTAACCGGCACTAAATTATAGGCACTAAAGGCCCCCCCCCTTTAGTACCGGTTCAGCACGAACCGGTGCTAAAGGGCAACCACGTGGCACGAGCCAGCTCCGTGGGCGCGTAGGACATTAGTACCGGTTGGTAACACCAATCGGTACTAAATGTTTGGGTGTGTTTTGGTTTTATTTTTTATTTTTACTTTAATTTTGTGTTTTCAATTTAATTTAGTGATTGTTTTACATTATAATGAGTTGTCAAATCATTAGGTGATTAGTTTGACTGGATGCATGGATCCTAGCTAAGTCATCAAGTATATGTCATATCCATATTATATATACTTGATCACCTACTTAAGTGATCGAGGTAATATGGATATGGCATATACTTGATCACTTAGCTAGAATCCATCCAGTTGAAACTAATATGCAATTTCTTTCATAAATGATATAATAACTCATCATCATCATCATCATCATCATCATCATATTAATTAATATAAAAACTCTTGCATCATATATATCATCACCAACGGTTTTCATAGCAAAGATATCATCGAGTTCAACATGGTAATGATATTATAAGCGTCATAACACCACAAAAGCAAATCACTCTTTGAGATTAAGTTCAGGACGAAGAACACGGACATGAGAGGACAAGTACTAAGAGCATGAACTAGCTAATTAATCACTCCTGCTGCTCTCTCTCAGGTAAAATAGCATAGAACATGTATAGCTTTGCTGATTCATCATATTGGAGCATGCAGATGAACCTGTCTCCTATTCGTGGGTTGCGCTTCTGATTGCTGCCCCCTAGTACTTCTCTGTGATCGTTCACAATTTTGCTCTAGTCTTTTACTATTAAGCATTCCTCGCTATTAGAAATCCTGAATGCACTAAAGTGCATTGTAGGATATCTTGGCCGTAAGCTAACAATATTCATGGTACCTTTAGTATCGATCCAATCAGGCACAACATTCATCGGGAGTCCCTGTTGAAGAACGTCGTATAGTAACATACTTAGCAATGAAGTTTAGCTTAAAAAATAATGTATGCAAAAGATGCACTGAGGAGAAATAGTAGAAATCTTACCATCTTTCCTAAATATATGTGACCGTAGTTCAGTACAAACACTATTGGTCGCACATTTTGAGTACTAACATTTCTAAGTGCAAGAAAGAAATTTGTCTTGACAGCATCAAGATCCTCAAGCCATGAAACATAATGACTTGTCTCCTCGCAGTTTAGTTCAGCCCCGGGACAGTGGACGGTCCTGTCTACCAAGCGCCGGACATGTTTGCTTGATTGGAAGTAAGCTGTCAATATAAATTGAGATCTATTAATTATTCAACTGGTTCAAATAATCTCATATCGAAGACATAAATATGGTTGAGAAACTCACATAATGGTAGAACTGGAGGCGTCTGCACATCACCCAGATGTCTCTATTACCTTCAATATCATCTTCTGGACGAATATCAAAGGTGATAACCATATCAGGCTCAAATGCATAAGCCTTGCATAGTGCTTGCCAAGTTTTGCATTCAAAATAGGTGTATGTGTCTGCATTGTATAATTTGACGTTCAAGGTATAACAATGCTCGGTCTTCAAGTAAACTCTTTTTACCTCCATAGTTTTGTTAGGACTGAAACCTATCTTATCCAAGATAAAAATTCTTGCATGGCAGGGGATACGCTAGTAGAATAGTGAAAAATTAAAATTAAAAGTTGAAGCAAATGAAGCATAAGTCATGCTTAATTACGAAAAAGACTTGTCGTTGTGACTTAATGTATCCACCTCGAAGTTCTCATCCAGCTTGATGCTGAAGCGTCTATCATCAACTAGAAAATTTCTGCCGCACAGGCCGCGCTGGTCTTCGCTGTATTCGCACATAATGAAATCGTGTTCGTCGTCAAATGACATTCCTATGTTCATAGGTGAAACATTAAACACTTATTAGTTCTATTAATTCAACTAATTCTGTTAATTCAACTAGTTTAACTAATTAATTGAACTAATTCAACTAAGCACTTACGAAAAATATACCTAATTAATTGAACTAATTCAACTAACTAGTTCAACTAATTAATTCAACTAAACTAGTTCTATTAATTTTCTTTTCTGCATAATTTATTTTCTTCTATTTATTTTTGAGTAATTTTTTGTATAGTTTTTTTCTTTTCTGCATTATTTCTTTTCTTCTATTTATTTTCTTCTATTTCTAGTTTGTACATGAAGTGCGTCCAATTTTTGCCGTGACCCTCTCTACTCTTTCCACATGCTATGCGGGTGAAATGATGATACCATGCCAAGTTTCAACATTTTCAGGATTCATTTTGTAGTGATTTTCAATTTCACGGTCATTTAGCTCTCTAAACAATTAGGTAAATGACCGAAAAACAACAAATGATGTTAGAACATGTTGGAAATTGATGACGTCGCTTTGAATGCTGCATACTGAACACAAAAGAAGTCTGGAGTTCAAATAAGTTTAAAAAACATTGAAGTGGCCGTGTAACAGATGAGTTATCGTCCGAAACCCTGATACTCCGAAAGAGTTTGTCCAGTTTGTACACGAAGTGCGTCCAGTTTTTGCCGTGACCCTCTCTACTCTTTCGTGCATGCTATGCGGGTGAAATGATGATACCATGCCAAGTTTCAACATTTTCAGGATTCATTTTGTAGTGATTTTCAATTTCACGGTCATTTAGCTCTCTAAACAATTAGGTAAATGACCGAAAAACAACAAATGATGTTAGAACATGTTGGAAATTGATGACGTCACTTTGAATGATGCATACTGAACACAAAAGAAGTCCGGAGTTCAAATAAGTTTAAAAAACATTGAAGTGGCCGTGTAACAGATGAGTTATCGTCCGAAACCCTGATACTCCGAAAGAGTTTGTCCAGTTTGTACACGAAATGCGTCCAGTTTTTGCCGTGACCCTCTCTACTCTTTCGCACATGCTATGCGGGTGAAATGATGATACCATGCCAAGTTTCAACATTTTCAGGATTCATTTTGTAGTGATTTTCAATTTCACGGTCATTTAGCTCTCTAAACAATTAGGTAAATGACCGAAAAACAACAAATGATGTTAGAACATGTTGGAAATTGATGACGTCCCTTTGAATGCTGCATACTGAACACAAAAGAAGTCTGGAGTTCAAATAAGTTTAAAAAACATTGAAGTGGCCGTGTAACAGATGAGTTATCGTCCGAAACCCTGATACTCCGAAAGAGTTTGTCCAGTTTGTACACGAAGTGCGTCCATTTTTTGCCGTGACCCTCTCTACTCTTTCGCGCATGCTATGCGGGTGAAATGATGATACCATGCCAAGTTTCAACATTTTCAGGATTCATTTTGTAGTGATTTTCAATTTCACGATCATTTAGCTCTCTAAACAATTAGGTAAATGACCGAAAAACAACAAATGATGTTAGAACATGTTGGAAATTGATGACGTCACTTTGAATGCTGCATACTGAACACAAAAGAAGTCCGGAGTTCAAATAAGTTTAAAAAACATTGAAGTGGCCGTGTAACAGATGAGTTCTCGTCCGAAACCCTGATACTCCGAAAGAGTTTGTCCAGTTTGTACACGAAGTGCGTCCAGTTTTTGCTGTGACCGTCTCTACTCTTTCGCGCATGCTATGCGGGTGAAATGATGATACCATGCCAAGTTTCAACATTTTCATGATTCATTTTGTAGTGATTTTCAATTTCACGGTCATTTAGCTCTCTAAACAATTAGGTAAATGACCGAAAACAACAAATGATGTCAGAACATGTTGGAAATTGATGACATCGCTTTGAATGCTGCATACTGAACACAAAAGAAGTCCGGAGTTCAAATAAGTTTAAAAAACATTGAAGTGGCCGTGTAACAGATGAGTTCTCGTCTGAAACCCTGATACTCCGAAAGAGTTTGTCCAGTTTGTACACGAAGTGCGTCCAGTTTTTGCCGTGACCCTCTCTACTCTTTCGCGCATGCTATGCGGGTGAAATGATGATACCATGCCAAGTTTCAACATTTTTAGGATTCATTTTGTAGTGATTTTCAATTTCACGGTCATTTAGCTCTCTAAACAATTCGGAAAATGACCGAAAAACAACAAATGATATCAAAACATGTTGGAAATTGATGACGTCGCTTTGAATGCTGCATACTGAACACAAAAGAAGTCCGGAGTTCAAATAAGTTATTAAGAATAAAAAAGAGGTGCAATGCTGGTTAATTTGCTTCAAGCCTTTCGGAATAGTGTAGACTGCACTGCACATAGCTCAGTGCAATCTATGCTGTTCCGAAAGGCTTGAAACTAATTAACATGCAGGTGAGCATTGTGCCTCTTCGTCATTGTCTGTGCACTCACGGCTTATAAACCGGTCATACTGCCTCTCTCTTGGCGAGGTGGGACTAAAAATCAGCTTACTAAGAAACTCTAGTACCGGTTCATGGCATGAACCAGTACTAAAGGTCTTCGTGGGGGCGCCAGCTTGACCATATCCTGACACAACCTCATTAGTACCGGTTCATGGCATGAACCGGTACTAAAGGTTTCCCACGAACCGGTACTAATGATGCCCGCCCACCTAGCCATTGGAACCGACACTAATGGTCACATTAGTGCCGGCTCAAATTCAAACCGGCACTAATGTGCTTCACATCTGACCCTTTTTCTACTAGTGAAAAGAGGACAAATCTATTACATTGGGTTCATTAACCCAAATACAGTAAATGAATATATGGTACAAAAGAACCCCGGCGATATTGAGGAAAACTTGCTAAACCCGTTACTTCGACAATAAAATAGAAGGGAAATACTATCTCCTTACAACTTCTAGTGAGTGTTACTGTCTTGTGTGTTGGAAATATGCCCTAGAGGCAATAATAAAAGGATTATTATTATATTTCCTTGTTCATGATAATTGTCTTTTATTCATGCTATAATTATGTTATCCGAAAATCGTAATACATGTGTGAATGCATAGACACCAACATGTCCCTAGTAAGCCTCTAGTTGACTAGCTCGTTGATCAACAGATAGTCATGGTTTCCTGACTATGGACATTGGATGTCATTGACAACGAGATCACATCATTAGGAGAATGATGTGATGGACAAGACCCAATCCTAAACATAGCACAAGATCGTATAGTTCGTTTGCTAGAGTTTTTCCAATGTCAAGTATCTTTTCCTTAGACCATGAGATCGCGCAACTCCCGGATACCGTAGGAGTGCTTTGGGTGTACCAAATGTCACAACATAACTGGGTGACTATAAAGGTGTACTACGGGTATCTCCGAAAGTGTCTGTTGGGTTGACACGGATCAAGACTGGGATTTGTCACTCCATATGACGGAAAGGTATCTCTGGGCCCACTCGGTGATGCATCATCATAATGAGCTCAAAGTGACCAAGTGTCTGGTCATGGGATCATGCATTATGGTACGAGTAACGTGACTTGCCGGTAACGAGATTAAACGAGGTATTGGGATACCGACAATCGAATCTCGGGCAAGTAACGTACCGATTGACAAAGGGAATTGTATACGGGGTTGCTTGAATCCTCGACATCGTGGTTCATCTGATGAGATCATCGAGGAGCATGTGGGAGCCAACATGGGTATCCAGATCCCGTTGTTGGTTATTGACCGGAGAGTCGTCTCGGTCATGTCTACATGTCTCCCGAACCCGTAGGGTCTACACACTTAAGGTTCGGTGACGCTAGGGTTGTAGAGATGTGAGTATGTAGTAACCCGAAAGTTGTTCGGAGTCCCGGATGAGATCCCGGACGTCACGAGGAGTTCCGGAATGGTCCGGAGGTGAAGAATTATATATAGGAAGAGCAGTTTCGGCCATCGGGAGAGTTTCGGGGGTCAACGGTATTGTACCGGGACCACCGGAAGGGTCCCGGGGGTCCACCGGGTGGGGCCACCCATCCCGGAGGGCCCCATGGGCTGAAGTGGGGAGGGAACCAGCCCATAGTGGGCTGGTACGCCTCCCCTTGGGCCCCCCATGCGCCTAGGGTTGGGAACCCTAGGGGAGGGGGCGCCTCCACTTGCCTTGGGGGGCACTCCACCCCCTTGGCCGCCGCCCCCCTAGGAGATCCCATCTCCTAGGGCCGGCGCACCCCCCTAGGGGGCCTATATAAGGGGGGAGGGAGGGCAGCCGCACCCTCAAGCCTTGGCGCCTCCCTCTCCCCTGCTACACCTCTCCCTCTCGCAGAAGCTCGGCGAAGCCCTGCTGCGGTGACTGCTGCATCCACCACCACGCTGTTGTGCTGCTGGATCTTCATCAACCTCTCCTTCCCCCTTGCTGGATCAAGAAGGAGGAGACGTCACGCTGACCGTACGTGTGTTGAATGCGGAGGTGCCGTCCGGTCGGCACTTGGTCATCGGTGATTTGGATCACGGCGAGTACGACTCCATCATCCCCGTTCTCTTGAACGCTTCCGCTCGCCATCTACAAGGGTATGTAGATGCACTCCCCTCTCGTTGCTAGATGACTCCATAGATAGATCTTGGTGAAATGTAGAGAATTTTTTTTGTTTTCTGCAACGTTCCCCAACAGTGGCATCATGAGCCAGGTTTATGCGTAGTTACTATGCACGAGTAGAACACAAAGTAGTTGTGGGCGTCGATATTGCCAATTTGCTTGTCGTTACTAGTCTTATCTTGATTCGGCAGCATAGTGAGATGAAGCAGCCCGGACCAACCTTACACGTACGCTTATGTGAGACTGGTTCCACCGACTGACATGCACTAGTTGCATAAGGTGGCTGGCGGGTGTCTGTCTCTCCCACTTTAGTCGGATTGGATTCGATGAACAAGGTCCTTATGAAGGGTAAATATAAATTGGCAATTCACGTTGTGGTTTTGGCATAGGTAAGAAAACGTTCTTGCTAGAACCCTATTGCAGCCACGTAAAAACTTGCAACAACAATTAGAGGACATCTAACTTGTTTTTGCAACAAGTGTTTTGTGATGTGATATGGCCAAAGTTGTGATGAATGATATATATGTGATGTATGAGATCATATTCTTGTAATAGGAATCACGACTTACATGTCGATGAGTATGACAACCGACAGGAGCCATAGGAGTTGTCTTTATTTATTATATGACCTGCGTGTCATTGAACAACGCCATGTAATTACTTTACTTTATTGCTAACCGTTAGCTGTAGTAGTAGAAGTAATAGTTGGCGAGCAACTTCATGGAGACACGATGATGGAGATCATGATGATGGAGATCATGGTGTCATGCCGGTGACAAGATGATCATGGATCCCCAAGATGGAGATCAAAGGAAGCTATATGATACTGGCCATATCATGTCACTATTATTTGATTGCATGTGATGTTTATCATGTTTTTGCATCTTGTTTACTTAGAACGACGGTAGTAAATAAGATGATCCCTCATAATAATTTCAAGAGAGTGTTCCCCCTAACTGTGCACCGTTGCGACAGTTCGTTGTTTCGAAGCACCACGTGATGATCGGGTGTGATAGATTCCAACGTTCACATACAACGGGTGTAAGACAGATTTACACATGTAAACGCTTAGGTTGACTTGACGAGCCTAGCATGTACAGACATGGCCTCGGAACACAGAAGACCGAAAGGTCGAGCATGAGTCGTATAGAAGATACGATCAACATGAAGATGTTCACCGATGTTGACTAGTCCGTCTCACGTGATGATCGAACACGGCCTAGTTAACTCGGATCATGTTATACTTAGATGACTGGAGGGATGTCTATCTGAGTGGGAGTTCATTGAATAATTTGATTAGATGAACTTAATTATCATGAACTTAGTCTAAAATCTTTACAACATGTATTTTAGATCAAATGGCCAACATTGTCCTCAACTTCAATGCGTTCCTAGAGAAAACCAAGCTGAAAGACGATGGCAGCAACTATACGGACTGGGTCCGGAACCTGAGGATCATCCTCATAGCTGCCAAGAAAGATTATGTCCTACAAGCACCGCAAGGTGAAGCACCTGCTCTCCCTACAGAACAAGACGTTATGAACGCTTGGCAGACACGTGCTGATGATTACTTGCTCGTTCAGTGCGGCATGCTTTACAGCTTAGAACCGGGGCTCCAAAAGCGTTTTGAGAGACACGGAGCATATGAGATGTTCGAAGAGCTGAAAATGGTTTTTCAAGCTCATGCCCGGGTCGAGAGATATGAAGTCTCCGACAAGTTCTTCAGCTGTAAGATGGATGAAAATAATTCTCTCAGTGAGCACATACTCACTATGTCTAGGTTACATAACCGCTTGACTCAGCTGGGAGTTAATCTCCCGGATGACGCGGTCATTGACAGAATCCTTCAGTCGCTTCCACCGAGCTACAAGAGCTTTGTGATGAACTTCAATATGCAGGGGATCGAAAAGACCATTCCTGAAGTATTTGCAATGCTGAAATCAGCAGAGGTAGAGGTCAAAAAGGAACATCAAGTGTTGATGGTGAATAAAACCACTAAGTTCAAGAAAGGCAAGGGTAAGAAGAACTTCAAGAAGGACGGCAAGGGAGTTGCCGCACCCGGTAAGCAAGCTGCCGGGAAGAAGCCAAAGAATGGACCCAAGCCCGAGACTGAGTGCTTTTATTGCAAGGGAAGTGGTCACTGGAAGCGGAACTGCCCCAAATACTTAGCGGACAAGAAGGCCGACATCACGAAAGGTATATGCGATATACATGTAATTGATGTGTACCTTACCAGTACTCGTAGTAGCTCCTGGGTATTTGATACCGGTGCAGTTGCTCACATTTGTAACTCAAAGCAGGAGCTGCGGAATAAGCGGAGACTGGCGAAGGACGAGGTGACGATGCGCGTCGGGAATGGTTCCAAGGTCGATGTGATCGCCGTCGGCACGCTACCTCTACATTTACCTACGGGATTAGTTTTAAACCTCAATAATTGTTATTTAGTACCAGCTTTGAGCATGAACATTGTATCAGGATCTCGTTTAATTCGAGATGGCTACTCATTTAAATCCGAGAATAATGGTTGTTCTATTTATATGAGAGATATGTTTTATGGTCATGCTCCGATGGTGAATGGTTTATTCTTAATGAATCTCCAGCGTAATGCTACACATATTCATAGTGTGAATACCAAAAGATGTAAGGTTGATAATGATAGTCCCACATACTTGTGGCACTGCCGCCTTGGTCACATAGGTGTCAAATGCATGAAGAAGCTCCATGCAGATGGACTTTTAGAGTCTCTTGATTACGAATCATTCGACACGTGCGAACCATGCCTCATGGGTAAAATGACCAAGACTCCGTTCTCAGGAACAATGGAGCGAGCAACCAACGTATTGGAAATCATACATACTGATGTGTGCGGTCCAATGAGTGTTGAGGCTCGCGGTGGCTATCGTTATGTTCTCACCCTCACTGATGACTTGAGTAGATATGGGTATATCTATTTAATGAGACACAAGTCTGAGACCTTTGAAAAGTTCAAGGAATTTCAGAGTGAGGATGAGAATCAACGTGACAGGAAAATCAAGTTCTTGCGATCAGATCATGGGGGAGAATACTTGAGTCACGAATTTGGCACACACTTAAGAAAATGTGGAATAGTTTCACAACTCACGCCGCCTGGAACACCTCAGTGTAATGGTGTGTCCGAACATCGTAATCGCACTCTATTAGATATGGTGCGATCTATGATGTCTCTTACCAATTTACCGCTATCATTTTGGGGCTAGGCTTTAGAGACTGCCGCATTCACTTTAAATAGGGCTCCGTCGAAATCCGTTGAGACGACACCGTATGAATTATGGTTTGGGAAGAAACCTAAGCTGTCGTTTCTAAAAGTTTGGGGATGCGATGCTTATGTCAAGAAACTTCAACCTGAAAAGCTCGAACCAAAGTCGGAAAAATGCGTCTTCATAGGATACCCTAAAGAAACTATTGGGTATACCTTCTACCTCAGATCCGAAGGCAAGATCTTTGTTGCCAAGAATGGATCCTTTCTAGAGAAAGAGTTTCTCTCGAAAGAAGTAAGTGGGAGGAAAGTAGAACTTGATGAAGTATTACCTCTTGAACCGGAAAGTGGCGCAACTCAAGAAAATGTTCCTGAGGTGCCTGCATCGACCAGAGAGGAAGTTAATGATGATGATCATGAAACTTCATATCAAGTTGCTACTCAACTTTGTAGGTCCACAAGGACACGTTCTGCACCACAGTGGTACGGCAACCCTGTCTTGGAAATCATGTTGTTAGACAACGGTGAACCTTCGAACTATGAAGAAGCGATGGCGGGCCCGGATTCCGACAAATGGCTGGAAGCCATGAAATCCGAGATAGGATCCATGTATGAAAACAAAGTATGGACTTTGACTGACTTGCCCGTTGAGCGGCGAGCCATAGAAAATAAATGGATCTTTAACAAGAAGACAGACGCAGATGGTAATGTGACCATCTATAAAGCTCGGCTTGTCGCTAAGGGTTATCGACAAGTTCAGGTTGACTACGATGAGACTTTCTCACCCATAGTGAAGCTGAAGTCCGTCCGAATCATGTTAGCAATTGCCGCATTCTATGATTATGAGATATGGCAAATGGACGTCAAAACGGCATTCATTAATGGTTTCCTTAAGGAAGAATTGTATATGATGCAGCCGGAAGGTTTTGTCGATCCTAAGAATGCTGACAAGGTGTGCAAGCCCCAACGCTCGATATATGGGCTGGTGCAAGCATCTCGGAGTTGGAACATTCGCTTTGATGAGATGATCAAAGCGTTTGGGTTTATGCAGACTTATGGAGAAGCCTGCGTTTACAAGAAAGTGAGTGGGAGCTCTGTAGCATTTCTCATATTATATGTAGATGACATACTTTTGATGGGAAATGATATAGAACTTTTGGACAACATTAAGGCCTACTTGAATAAGAGTTTTTCAATGAAGGACCTTGGACAAGCTGCTTATATATTAGGCATCAAGATCTATAGAGATAGATCAAGATGCCTCATAGGTCTTTCACAAAGCACATACCTTGATAAGATATTGAAGAAGTTCAATATGGATCAGTCTAAGAAGGGGTTCTTGCCTGTGTTGCAAGGTGTGAAATTGAGCTCAGCTCAATGTCCGACCACAGCAGAAGATATAGAAGAGATGAGTGTCATCCCCTATGCCTCAGCCATAGGGTCTATTATGTATGTCATGCTGTGTACCAGACCTGATGTAAACCTTGCCGTAAGTTTAGTAGGTAGGTACCAAAGTAATCCCGGCAAGGAACACTGGACAGTGGTCAAGAATATCCCGAAATACCTGAAAAGGACTAAGGACATGTTTCTTGTTTATGGAGGTGACGAAGAGCTCGTCGTAAAGGGTTAGTCGACGCTAGCTTTGACACAGATCTGGATGACTCTAAGTCACAAACCGGATACGTGTATATGTTGAATGGTGGAGCAGTAAGCTGGTGCAGTTGCAAGCAGAGCGTCGTGGCGGGATCTACATGTGAAGCGGAGTACATGGCAGCCTCGGAGGCAGTGCATGAAGCAATTTGGGTGAAGGAGTTCATCACCGACCTAGGAGTCATACCCAATGCGTCGGGGCCGATCAAACTCTTCTGTGACAACACTGGAGCTATTGCACTTGCCAAGGAGCCCAGGTTTCACAAGAAGACCAGGCACATCAAGCGTCGCTTCAACTCCATTCGTGAAAATGTTCAAGATGGAGACATAGATATTTGTAAAGTACATACGAATCTAAATGTCGCAGATCCGTTGACTAAACCTCTCCCTAGGGCAAAACATGATCAACACCAGAACTCTATGGGTGTTCGATTCATCACAATGTAACTAGATTATTGACTCTAGTGCAAGTGGGAGACTGTTGGAAATATGCCCTAGAGGCAATAATAAAAGGATTATTATTATATTTCCTTGTTCATGATAATTGTCTTTTATTCATGCTATAATTGTGTTATCCGGAAATCGTAATACATGTGTGAATGCATAGACACCAACATGTCCCTAGTAAGCCTCTAGTTGACTAGCTCGTTGATCAATAGATAGTCATGGTTTCCTGACTATGGACATTGGATGTCATTGACAACGAGATCACATCATTAGGAGAATGATGTGATGGACAAGACCCAATCCTAAACATAGCACAAGATCGTATAGTTCGTTTGCTAGAGTTTTTCCAATGTCAAGTATCTTTTCCTTAGACCATGAGATCGTGTAACTCCCGGATACCGTAGGAGTGCTTTGGGTGTACCAAACGTCACAACGTAACTGGGTGACTATAAAGGTATACTACGGGTATCTCCGAAAGTGTCTGTTGGGTTGACACGGATCAAGACTGGGATTTGTCACTCCATATGACGGAAAGGTATCTCTGGGCCCACTCGGTAATGCATCATCATAATGAGCTCAAAGTGACCAAGTGTCTGGTCACGGGATCAAGCATTACTGTACGAGTAAAGTGACTTGCCGGTAACGAGATTGAACGAGGTATTGGGATACCGACGATCGAATCTCGGGCAAGTAATGTACCGATTAACAAAGGGAATTGTATACGGGGTTGCTTGAATCCTCGACATCGTGGTTCATCTGATGAGATCATCGAGGAGCATGTGGGATCCAACATGGGTATCCAGATCCCGCTGTTGGTTATTGATCGGAGAGTCGTCTCGGTCATGTCTACATGTCTCCCGAACCCGTAGGGTCTACACACTTAAGGTTCGGTGACGCTAGGGTTGTAGAGATATGAGTATGCAGTAACCCGAAAGTTGTTCGGAGTCCCGGATGAGATCCCGGACGTCACGAGGAGTTCCGGAATGGTCCGGAGGTGAAGAATTATATATAGGAACTGCAGTTTTGGCCATCGGGAGAGTTTTGGGGGTCAACGGTATTGTACCGGGACCACCGGAAGGGTCCTGGGGGTCCACCGGGTGGGGCCACCCATCCCGGAGGGCCCCATTGGCTGAAGTGGGGAGGGAACCAGCCCATAGTGGGCTGGTGTGCCCCCCTTGGGCCCCTCATGCGCCTAGGGTTGGGAACCCTAGGGGAGGGGGCGCCTCCACTTGCCTTGGGGGGCACTCCACCCCCTTGGCCGCTGCCCCCCTAGGAGATCCCATCTCCTAGGGCCGGCCCACCCCCCTAGGGGGCCTATATAAAGGGGGGGAGGGAGGGTAGCCGCACCCTCAAGCCTTGGCGCCTCCCTCTCCCCTGCTACACCTCTCCCTCTCGCAGAAGCTCGGCGAAGCCCTGCTGCGGTGACTGCTGCCTCCACCACCACGCCGTCGTGCTGCTGGATCTTCATCAACCTCTCCTTCCCCCTTGCTGTATCAAGAAGGAGGAGACGTCACGCTGACTGTACGTGTGTTGAATGCGGAGGTGCCGTCCATTCGGCACTTGGTCATCGGTGATTTGGATCACGGCGAGTACGACTTCATCATCCCCATTCTCTTGAACGCTTCCGCTTGCCATCTACAAGGGTATGTAGATGCACTCCCCTCTCATTGCTAGATGACTCCATAGATAGATCTTGGTGAAACATAGAGATTTTTTTTGTTTTCTGCAACGTTCCCCAACATTGTGTACCTTTTGTTTCACTTACTCGAGGTTAAGTGCAATTGATTAGTTATGCGTCCGGGGGTTTCACTTTATTCTGCTATCCATTCAGCTTGACGCAGGAGTAGTAATTGTCTTGGACTCGAGACGTAAAGAGCCTGAGGGATGGGTGGACATGAGTCAAATTCTCCAGAAGTAAGTTCAATCATTATCACACTACATCGGCAACTTTCGTTCATTTCCTCATATCAAGTAATCATTTTCTGACAGGGTTTGGAAAAAGTTCACCAACAAGGTTAGGGGTGGATGGAAAAAGGAGCTGCAATGTCAACACCCCAAAGTAAGTAGTACTAGCTAGTTCCGCGCATCTCTCATTGATTCTAGTTTCAATACCATTATCATGCTTGATTATCATTTTGATTGAACTCTATTCTCGTAAAGTGCTTGTGGCAGGTGACAGTGTCCCGGACTAGGGGGTCTTCACCACGTCATTTCCCAACTAGGTGGATTGGGCCGAGGACCCCCAAGGCCGTTTACACATGGGCCACTTCAGGCAGCCGATGACATACATGAGGAAGATTCCACAAGACTTGGTGATCAAGACAAGGACTCCTCTCGACCGACGTATTCGACTAGGACTCTTGTTATCCTAGGCCTCTGGTGAAGGAAATATGCCCTAGAGGCAATAATAAAGTTGTTATTTATATTTCCTTATATCATTATAAATGTTTATTATTCATGCTAGAATTGTATTAACGGAAACTTAGTGCATGTGTGAATACATAGACAAACCGAGTGTCACTAGTATGCCTCTACTTGACTAGCTCGTTGAATCAGAAATGGTTAAGTTTCCTAGCCATAGACATGAGTTGTCATTTGATTAACGGGATCACATCATTAGAGAATGATGTGATTGACTTGACCCATTCCGTTCGCTTAGCACTTGATCGTTTAGTATGTTGCTATTGCTTTCTTCATGACTTATACATGTTCCTATGACTATGATATTATGCAACTCCCGAATATCGGAGGAACACTTTGTGTGCTACTGATAACCCACAAGTGTAGGGGATCGCAACAGTTTTCGAGGGTAGAGTATTCAACCCAAATTTATTGATTCGACACAAGGGGAGCCAAAGAATATTCTCAAGTATTAGCAGTTGAGTTGTCAATTCAACCACACCTGGATAACTTAATATCTGCAGCAAAGTATTTAGTAGCGAAGTAGTATGGAAGTAACGGTAACGGTGGCAAAAGTAACGGTAGCAGTTTTGTAGTAATCGTAACAGTGGCAACGGTGAAGTAACTAAGCGAAGATCAATATGTAAAAAGCTCGTAGGCATTGGATCAATGATGGGTAATTATGTCAGATGCGATTATTCATGCAATAGTTATAACATAGGGTGACACAGAACTAGCTCCAATTCATCAATGTAATGTAGGCATGTATTCCGAATATAGTCATGCGTGCTTATGGAAAAGAACTTGCATGACATCTTTTGTCCTACCCTCCCGTGGCAGCGGGGTCCTATTTGAAACTAAGGGATATTAAGGCCTCCTTTCAATAGAGTACCGGACCAAAGCATTAACACTTAGTGAATACATGAACTCCTCAAACTACGGTCATCACCGGGAGTGGTCCCGATTATTGTCACTTCTGGGTTGCCGGATCAAAACACATAGTAGGTGACTATTGACTTGCAAGATAGGATCAAGAACTCACATATATTCATGAAAACATAATAGGTTCATATATGAAATCATGGCACTCGGGCCCTAGTGACAAGCATTAAGCATAGCAAAGTCATAGCAACATCAATCTTATAACATAGTGGATACTAGGGATCAAACCCTAACAAATTCCCCTTTCCGGAGCCCCGAATGACTCCAGATCATCCCTCCGAGAGAGTTTAGGGCTTGGCGGCGGCTCCGTATTGTAAAACGCGATGAATCCTTCTCTCTGATTTTTTCTTCCCGAACGTGAATATATAGAGTTGGAATTGAGGTCAGTGGAGCACTAGGGGGCCCATGAGGGGAGCGCGCCCTGAGGGTAGTCGTGCCCCCCACCCTTGTGGACAGGGTGTGGGCCCCCTGGCCTTGATTCTTTTGCAAGTATTTTTTATAAATTCCAAAAATATTCTCCGTGAAGTTGCAGGTCATTCTGAGAACTTTTATTTCTGCACAAAAATAACACCGTGGCAATTCTGCTGAAAAGAGCGTCAGTCCGGGTTAGTTCCATTCAAATCATGCAAGTTAGAGTCCAAAACAAGGGAAAAAGTGTTTGGAAAGGTAGATACGATGGAGACGTATCAGCTACAAAATGTCACAACGTAATTGGGTGATTATAAAGGTGCTCTACAGGTGTCTCTGATGGTGTTTGTTGAGTTGGCATAGATCAAGATTAGGATTTGTCACTCCGATTGTCGGAGAGGTATCTCTGGGCCCTCTCTGTAATGCACATCACTATAAGCCTTGCAAGCAATGTGACTAATGAGTTCGTTGTGGGATGATGTATTACGGAACGAGTAAAGAGACTTGCCAGTAACAAGATTGAACTAGGTATTGAGATACCGACGATCGAATCTCGGGTAAGTAACATACCGATGACAAAGGGAACAACGCATGTTGTTATGCGGTTTGACTAATAAAGATCTTCGTATAATATGTAGGAACCAATATGAGCATCCAGGTTCCGCTATTGGTTATTGACCGGAGACGTGTCTCGGTCATGTCTACATAGTTACCGAACCTGTAGGGTCTGCACGCTTAACGTTCGGTGACGATCGGTATTATGAGTTTATGTGTTTTTGATGTACCGAAGGTAGTTTGGAGTCCCGGATATGATCACGGACATGACGAGGAGTCTCGAAATGGTCGATACATAAAGATTGATATATTGGACGGCTATATTCGGACACCGGAAGTGTTCCGGGAGGTTTCGGATAAAACTGGAGTGCCGGAGGGTTATCGGAACCCCACCAGGAAGTTATTGGGCCCTTAGTGGGCTTTAGGGGAGAGAGAGGGCAGCAGCCAGGAGGTGGCGCCCCCCCCCCCCAAGGGAGTCCAAATTGGACTAGGGGAGGGGGGCGCGACCCCTCTTTCGCTCTCCCTCTCCCTCTCTTTCCTTCCCCCTTCCCCCTCCTAGTAGACTAGGAAAGGGGGAGTCCTACTCCTACTAGGAGGAGGACTCCTCCCCTCCTTGGCGCGCCCTAGGGCCGGCCGGCCTCCCCCCTTGCTCCTTTATATACGGGGGCAGGGGCACCATAGAACAAAACAACAGACATTGTCTTAGCCGTGTGCGGTGCCCCCCTCCACCATAATCCACCTCGGTCATATTGTTGCAGTGCTTAGGCGAAGCCATGTGCCGGTAGCTTCATCGTCACCGTCATCATGCTGTCGTGCTGACGAAGCTCTCCCTCGACACTCAGCTGGATCGAGAGTTTGTGGGACGTCACCGAGCTTAACGTGTGCAGATCACGGAGGTGCCGTACTTTCGGTACTAGGATCGTTCAGATCGTGAAGACGTATGACTACATCAATCCCGTTGTCATAACGCTTCCGCTTACGGTCTACGAGGGTACATGGACAACAATCTCCCGCTCGTTGCTATGCATCACATAGATCTTGCGTGTGCGTAGGATCTTCTTTAAATTATTGTGTTCCCCAACAGTGGTATCAGAGCCAGGTTTATGCATAGATGTTATATGCACGAGTAGAACATAGAGTTGTGGGCAATAATAGTCATACTGCTTACCAGCATGTCATACTTTGATTCGGCGGTATTGTTGGATGAAGTGGCCCGGACCGATATTACGCGTACGTGATACGTCTCCAACGTATCTATAATTTTTGATTGCTCCATGCTACTTTATCTACTGTTTTGGACTATATTGGGCTTTATTTTCCACTTTTATATTATTTTTGGGACTAACCTATTAACCGGAGGCCCAGCCCAGAATTGATGTTTTTTGCCTATTTCAGTATTTCGAGGAAACAGAATATCAAACGGAGTCCAAACGAATGAAACCTTCGGGAACTTGATCTTCTCACCGAACGTGATCCAGAAGACTTGGACCCTACTCCAAGAAGTTTCCGGGGAGGTCACGAGGGTGGAGGGCGCCCCCCTGGGCGCGCCCCCTACCTCGTGGGCCCCTCGAAGCTCCACCGACGTGCTCCTTCCTCCTATATATACCTATGTACCCCCATTAGACCAAAGGGGGAGCCAAAAACCTAATTCCACCGCCGCAACTTCCTGTATCCATGAGATCCCATCTTGGGGCCTGTTCCGGAGCTCCGCCGGAGAGGGCATCCATCACGGAGGGCTTCTACATCAACACCATAGCCCTTCCGATGAAGTGTGAGTAGTTTACTTTAGACCTTCGGGTCCATAGCTAGTAGCTAGATGGCTTCTTCTCTCTTTTTGGATCTCAATACAATGTTCTCCCCCTCTCTCGTGGAGATCTATTCGATGTAATCTTCTTTTTGCGGTGTGTTTGTTGAGACCGATGAATTGTGGGTTTATGATCCAACTTATCTATGAATAATATTTGAATCTTCTCTGAATTCTTTTATGTATTATTGAGTTATCTTTGCAAGTCTCTTCGAATTATCCGTTTGGTTTGGCCAACTAGATTGGTAGTTCTTGCAATGGGAGAAGTGCTTAGCTCTGGGTTCAATCTTGCGGTGTCCTTACTCAGTGACAGAAAGAGTTGCAAGGCACGTATTGTATTGTTTCCATCGAGGATAACAAGATGGGGTATTTATCATATTGCATGAATTTATTCCTCTACATCATGTCATCTTGCTTAAGGCGTTACTCTGTTTTTAACTTAATACTCTAGATGCATGCTGGATAGCGGTCGATGAGTGGAGTAATAGTAGTAGATGCAGGCAGGAGTCGGTCTACTTGTCACGGACGTAATGCCTATATACATGATCTTACCTAGATAACCTCATAACTATGCTCAATTTTATTAATTGCTCAACAATAATTTGTTCACCCACCATAGAATATCTATGCTCTTGAGAGAAGCCACTAGTGAAACCTATGGCCCCTAGGTCTATTCTCATCATATCAATCTCCAATACTTTATTTTACTTGTTTTGCTTTTATTTTTCACTTTGCATCTTTATACCAAAAATACCAAAAATATTATCTCTATCAGATCTCACTCTCGTAAGTGACCGTGAAGGGATTGACAACCCCTAAGCGTTGGTTGCGAGTTGCTACCGTTTTGTGCAGGTACGAGGGACTTGCGCGTGACCTCCTACTGGATTGATACCTTGGTTCTCAAAAACTGAGGGAAATACTTACGCTACTGTGCTGCATCACCCCCTCCTCTTCAGGGAAAACCAACGCTAGCTCGAGACGTAGCAAGAAGGATTTCTGGCGCCATTGCCGGGGAGGCCTACGCCAAGTCAAGTCAAGATTTACTCTCCCGTCAATGAGCCATTTCTGGCGCCGTTGCCGGGGAAGCCTACGCAAAAGTCAACATACCAAGTACCCATCACAATCTCTATCTCTCGCATTACATTATTTGCCATTTGCCTCACGTTTTCCTCTCCCCCACTTCACCCTTGCCGTTTTATTCGCCCTCTATTTCCCTTTGCCTTTTGTTTGCTCATGTGTTAGTTTGCTTGCTTGTTCGTCACGATGGCCTTACCTAATTTTGGTGATCTTCACCTTAAAAGGCTAGAAGATATCGAAAACAATGTCAGGAAGTTTATGGTCTTGCAATTTGAGCATAATAATTTCTTTAGAAACGAGCTTAAGGAACAAAAGAGTTTTATGAGTTATATGAGTAAAGAGCTCGATGATATGTCCAAAGAATTTGATGGTGTAAGAGCCCAAATTGCCCATCTTGAAAAAATGACCGCTGAAATTTCGGATATGCAAGCCACCTTAGTCAATAAGATGGCCGCTAAACCGAATAACTATGAGAATCAAGATGAAGATCTGAAAGTTATTGATGTGTCCCCTATTAAATATTTGTTTTGCAATGTGAATCTTGATGAATCTGATTATGATCTTCCCTTACCTAGAGGGCGTTCTAAGAATCCTGAGTTTTTAGATCCTGATGATGAAATTGATAAAAAAGGGATTGAAAGAAATAAAAATCTAGATATTGCTAAACCCACTATTTTGGATCTCAAGGAATTTAACAATGAAAATTGCTCTTTAATTGATTGTATTTCCTTGTTGCAATCCGTGTTAAAATCTCCTCATGCTTATAGTCGAAATAAGGCCTTTACTGAACACATTGTTGATGCCTTAATGCAATCTTATGAAGAAAAGCTTGAGTTGAAAGTTTCTATCCCTAGAAAACTCCATGATGAGTGGGAGCCTACAATTAAGATTAAAATTAAAAATTACGAGTTTTATGCTTTGTGTGATTTGGGTGCTAGTGTCTCTACTATCCCCAAAGCTTTGTGTGATTTGCTAGATTTCCGTGACTTTGATGATTGCTCTCTAAACTTGCATCTTGCGGATTCCACTATTAAAAAGCCTATGGGAAGAATTAATGATGTTCTTATTGTTGCAAATAGGAATTATGTGCCCGTAGATTTTATCGTTCTTGATATAGATTGCAATCCTTCATGTCCTATTATTCTTGGTAGACCTTTCCTTAGAACGATTGGTGCAATTATTGATATGAAGGAAGGGAATATTAAATTCCAATTTCCCTTAAAGAAGGGCATGGAACACTTTCCTAGAAAGAAAATAAAATTACCATATGAATCTATCATGAGAGCCACTTATGGATTGCCTACCAAAGATGGCAATACCTAGATCTATCCTTGCTTTTATGCCTAGCTAGGGGCGTTAAACGATAGCGCTTGTTGGGAGGCAACCCAATTTTATTTTGTGTTTTTTGTTTTTGGTTTTGTTTAGGAATAAATAACCCATCTAGATTCTGTTTAGATGTGGTTTTATCTTTTAATTAGTGTTTGTGCCAAGTTAAACCTATTAGATCTTCTTGGAAGATAGTTATTTGATCTTGCTGTAATTTCCAGAATCTTTGCGCTCAGTGCCCGAATTGTCAAAAATCACCAGAACGTGATAAAATAGTGATTCCAATTGCTGTTGATCAATAAACAAATTTCCCAGGTCTTCTAATTTTTTTAGAAGTTTTTGGGTTCCAGAAGTTTGCGTTAGTAACAGATTACTACAGACTGTTCTGTTTTTGACAGATTCTGTTTTGCGTGTGTTGTTTGCTTATTTTGATGAATCTATGGCTAGTAAAATAGTTTATAAACCATAGAGAAGTTGGAATACAGTAGGTTTAACACCAATACAAATAAAGAACAAGTTCACTACAGTACCGTAAAGTAGTATTTTGTTTTCTTTCTCTAACGGAGCTCACGAGATTTCTATTGAGTTTTGTGTTGTGAAGTTTTCAAGTTTTGGGTGAATTCTTTTGATGGATTATGGAACAAGGAGTGGCAAGAGCCTAAGCTTGGGGATGCCCATGGCACCCCCAAGATAATCCAAGGACACCAAAAAGTCAAAGCTTGGGGATGCCCCGGAAGGCATCCCCTCTTTCGTCCACTTCCATCGGTAATTTACTTGGAGCTATATTTTTATTCACCACATGATATGTGTTTTGCTTGGAGCGTCTTGTATTATTTGTGTCTTTGCTTGTTAGTCTACCACAATCATCCTTGCTGTACACACCTTTTGAGAGAGCCATGTATGAATTGAAATTTGTTAGAATACTCTATGTGCTTCACTTATATCTTTTGAGCTTGATAGTTTACTCTATGTGCTTCACTTATATCTTTTTGAGCGTGATAATTTTTGCTCTAGTGCTTCACTTAGATCTTTTAGAGCACGGTGGTGGTTTGTTTTAAAGAAACTTGATCTCTCATGCTTCACTTAGATTATTTTGAGAGTCGTTAATAGCATGGTAATTTGCTTAATGTTAATATACTTGGTATTCAAGATATGTGAAACTTTCTTTTTAGTGGGTTGAATACTAAGATAAGTTTGATGCTTGATAATTGTTTTGAGATATGGAGGTGATAATATCATAGTCGTGCTAGTTGAGTAGTTGTGAATTTGAGAAATACCTGTGTTGAAGTTAGCAAGTCCCGTAGCATGCACGTATGGTTAAAGTTGTGTAACAAATTTGAAGCATGAAGTGTACCTGGCTTGTGCATCCTTATGAGTGGCGGTCGGGGACGAGCGATGGTCTTTTCCTACCAATCTATCCCCCTAGGAGCATGCGCATAGTACTTGATTTTTGATGACTTCTAAATTTTTGCAATAAGTATATGAGTTCTTTTGACTAATGTTGAGTCCATGGATTATACGCACTTTTACCTTTCCGCCATTTGCTAGCCTCTTCGGTACGGTGCATTGCCCTTTCTCACATTGAGAGTTGGTGCAAACTTCGCCGGTGCATCCAAACCCCGTGATATGATACGCTCTTTCACACATAAACCTCCCTATATCTTCCTCAAAACAGACGACCATACCTACCTATCATGGCATTTCCATAGCCATTCCGAGATATATTGCCATGCAACTTCCACCATCATCATCATCATCATGACATGCTTTACTTTTGTCATATTTCCATTGCATGATCTTGTAATTGACATCGTATTTGTGGCAAAGCCACCATGCATTATTTTTTATACATGTCACTCTTGATTCATTGCACCATCTCGGTACACCGCCGGAGGCATTCATATAGAGTCATATCTTGTTCTAGTATCGAGTTGTAATCATTATGTTGTAATCAATAGAAGTGTGATGATCATCATTATTAGAGCATTGCCCAATCAAAAAAAGAGAGAAAGGCCAAAAAGAAAAAAAGAAAGGCCCAAAAAAAGAGAGAAAATAAAAAGGGCAATGCTACTATCTCTTTTTCCACACTTGTGCTTCAAAGTAGCACCTTGTTTGTTCTTCATGTAGTGAGTCTCATATATTGTGCTTCAAAGTAGCACCATGATTTCATATAGTGAGTCTCATAAGTTGTCTTGTTCATACTAGTGGGAATTTTTCATTATAGAACTTGGCTTGTATATTCCAACGATGGGCTTCCTCAAAATGCCCTAGGTCTTCATGAGCAAGCAAGTTGGATGCACACCCACTAGTTTTCTTTTGTTGAGCATTCTTAGCTCTAGTGCATCCGTTGCATGGCAATCCCTACTCCTTGCATTAACATCAATTGATGGGCGTCTCCATAGCTCATTGATTAGCCTCGTTGATGTGAGACTTTCTCCTTTTTTGTCTTCTCCACACAATCCCCATCATCATATTCTATACCACCCATAGTGCTATGTCCATGGCTCGCGCTCATGTATTGCGTGAAGGTTGAAAAAGTTTGAGATTATTTGAGTATGAAACAATTGCTTGGCTTGTCATCGGGGGTATAGAAGTTGGGAACATCTTTGTGTGACGAAAATGAAGCATAGCCTAACTATATGATTTTGTAGGGATGAACTTCCTTTGGCCATGTTATTTTGAGATGACATAATTGTTTGATTAGTATGCTTAAAGTATTATCAATTTTATGTCAATATGAACTTTTGTCTTGAACCTTTCGGATCTGAATATTCATACCATGATTAAGAAGATTTACATTGAAATTATGCCAAAGTATCACTCCGCATCAAAAAATCTCTTTTTATCATTTACCTACTCGAGGATGAGCAGGAATTAAGCTTGGGGATGCCTGATACGTCTCCAACGTATCTATAATTTTTGATTGCTCCATGCAACTTTATCTGCTGTTTTGGACTATATTGGGCTTTATTTTCCACTTTTATATTATTTTTGGGACTAACCTATTAATCGGAGGCCCAGGCATGAATTGCTGTTTTTTGCCTATTTCAGTATTTCGAGGAAACAGAATATCAAACGGAGTCCAAACGGAATAAAACCTTCGGGAACATGATCTTCTCACCGAACGTGATCCAGGAGACTTGGACCCTACTCCAAGAAGTTTCCGGGGAGGTCACGAGGGTGGAGGGCGCCCCCCCTGGGCGCGCCCCCCTGCCTTGTGGGCCCCTCGGAGCTCCACCGACGTGCCCCTTCCTCCTATATATACCTACGTACCCCCATTAGACCAAAGGGGGAGCCAAAAACCTAATTCCACCGCCGCAACTTCCTGTATCCACGAGATCCCATCTTGGGGCCTGTTTTGGAGCTCCGCCGGAGAGGGCATCCATCACGGAGGGCTTCTACATTAACACCATAGCCCTTCCGATGAAGTGTGAGTAGTTTACTTCAGACCTTCGGGTCCATAGCTAGTAGCTAGATGGCTTCTTCTCTCTTTTTGGATCTCAATACAATGTTCTCCCCCTCTCTCATGGAGATCTATTCGATGTAATCTTCTTTTTGCGGTGTGTTTGTTGAGACCGATGAATTGTGGGTTTATGATCCAACTTATCTATGAATAATATTTGAATCTTCTCTGAATTCTTTTATGTATTATTGAGTTATCTTTGCAAGTCTCTTCGAATTATCCGTTTGGTTTGGCCAACTAGATTGGTAGTTCTTGCAATGAGAGAAGTGCTTAGCTTTGGGTTCAATCTTGCGGTGTCCTTACTCAGTGACAGAAAGAGTTGCAAGGCACGTATTGTATTGTTGCCATCGAGGATAACAAGATGGGGTATTTATCATATTGCATGAATTTATTCCTCTACATCATGTCATCTTGCTTAAGGCGTTACTCTGTTTTTAACTTAATACTCTAGATGCATGCTGGATAGCGGTTGATGAGTGGAGTAATAGTAGTAGATGCAGGCAGGAGTCGGTCTACTTGTCACGGACGTGATGCCTATATACATGATCATACCTAGATAACCTCATAACTATGCTCAATTCTATTAATTGCTCAACAGTAATTTGTTCACCCACCGTAGAATATCTATGCTCTTGAGAGAAGCAACTAGTGAAACCTATGGCCCCCGGGTCTATTCTCATCATATCAATCTCCATTACTTTATTTTACTTGTTTTGCTTTTACTTTTCACTTTGCATCTTTATACCAAAAATACCAAAAATATTATCTTTATCAGATCTCACTCTCGTAAGTGACCGTGAAGGGATTGACAACCCCTAAGCGTTGGTTGCGAGTTGCTACCATTTTGTGCAGGTACGAGGGACTTGCGCGTGACCTCCTACTGGATTGATACCTTGGTTCTCAAAAAATGAGGAAATACTTACGCTACTGTGCTGCATCACCCCCTCCTCTTCGGGGAAAACCAACGGTAGCTCGAGACGTAGCAGTACGCTTATGCGAGACTGGTTCTACCGACGTGCTTCGCACACAGGTGGTTGGCTGGTGTCAGTTTCTCCAACTTTAGATGAATCGAGTGTGGCTACGCCCGGTCCTTGTTGAAGGTTAAAACAACACACTTGACGAAAAGTCGTTGTGGTTTTGATGCGTAGGTAAGAACGGTTCTTGCTCAGCCCGTAGCAGCCAAATAAAACTTGCAACAACAAAGTAGAGGACGTCTAACTTGTTTTCGCAGGGCATGTTGTGATGTGATATGGTCAAGACATGATGCTAAATTTTATTGTATGAGATGATCATGTTTTGTAACAGAGTTATCGGGAACTGGCAGGAGCCATATGGTTGTCGCTTTATTGTATGCAATGCAATCGCCCTGTAATTATTTTTACTTTATCACTAAGCGGTAGCGATAGTCATAGAAACAATAGTTGGCGAGACGACAACGATGCTACGATGGAGATCAAGGTGTCGCGCCGGTGACAATGGTGATCATGACGGTGCTTTGGAGATGGAGATCAACGGCACAAGATGATGATGGCCATATCATATCATTTATATTGATTGCATGTGATGCTTATCCTTTATGCATCTTATTTTGCTTTATTTGACGGTAGCATTATAAGATGATCTCTCACTAAATTTCAAGGTACAAGTGTTCTCCCTGAATATGCACCGTTGCGAAAGTTTGTCGTGCTGAGATACCACGTGATGATCGGGTATGATAAGCTCTACGTTCACATACAACGGGTGCAAGCCAGTTTTGGACACGCAGAATACTCGGGTTAAACTTGACGAGCCTAGCATATGCAGATATGGCCTCAGAACACTGAGACCGAAAGTTCGAGCGTGAATCATATAGTAGATATGATCAACATAGTGATGTTCACCATTGAAAACTACTCCATCTCACGTGATGATCGGGCATGGTTTAGTTGATTTGGATCACGTGATCACTTAGATGATTAGAGGGATGTCTATCTAAGTGGGAGTTCTTAAGTAATATGATTAATTGAACTTCAATTTATCATGAACTTAGTACCTGATAGTATTTTCCATGTCTATGTTGTTGTAGATCAATGGCCCGTGCTACTGTTCCTTTGAATTTTAATGCATTCCTTGAGAAAGCTAAGTTGAAAGATGATGGTAGCAATTACACAGACTGGATCCGTAACTTGAGGATTATCCTCATTGCTGCACAGAAGAATTACGTCCTGGAAGCACTGCTAGGTGCAAGACCCGCTGCAAGAGCAACAACGGACGTTGTGAACGTCTGGCAGAGCAAAGCTGGTGACTACTCGATAGTTCAGTGTGCCATGCTCTATGGCTTAGAACCGGGACTTCAACGACGTTCTGAACGTCATGGCACATATGAGATGTTCCAGGAGTTGAAGTTAATATTTCAAGCAAATGGCCGGATTGAGAGATATGAAGTCTCCAATAAGTTCTATAGCTGCAAGATGGAGGAGAATAGTTCTGTCAGTGAGCATATACTCAAAATGTTTGGGTATAACAATCACTTGATTCAACTGGGAGTTAATCTTCCTGATGATAGTGTCATTGACAGAATTCTTCAATCACTGCCACCAAGCTACAAGAGCTTCATGATGAACTATAATATGCAAGGGATGAACAAGACAATTCCCGAGCTCTTCACGATGCTAAAGGCTGTGGAGGTAGAAATCAAGAAGGAGCATCAAGTGTTGATGGTCAACAAGACCACCAGTTTCAAGAAAAAGGGTAAACAGAAGAAGGGAAACTTCAAGAAGAATGGCAAGCAAGTTGCTGCTCAAGTGAAGAAGCCCATGTCTAGAATTAAGCCTGAGACTGGGTGCTTCTACTGCAAAGGGACTGGTCACTGGAAGCGGAACTGCCCCAAGTATTTGGCGGATAAGAAGGATGGCAAGGTGAACAAAGGTATATATGATATACATGTTATTGATGTGTACCTTACTAATGCTCGCAGTAGCACCTAGGTATTTGATACTGGTTTGCAACTCGAAACAGGGACTACAGATTAAGCGAAGATTGGCTAAGGACGAGGTGAAGATGCGCGTGGGAAATGGTTCCAAAGTCGATGTGATCGCCGTCGGCACGCTACCTCTACATCTACCTTCGGGATTAGTTTTAGACCTAAATAATTGTTATTTGGTGCCAGCGTTGAGCATGAACATTATATCTGGATCTTGTTTGATACGAGACGGTTATTCATTTAAATTTGAGAATAATGGTTGTTCTATTTATATGAGTAATATCTTTTATGGTCATGCACCCTTGAAGAGTGGTCTATTTTTGTTGAATCTCGATAGTAGTGACACACATATTCATAATATTGAAGCCAAAAGATGCAAAGTTGATAATGATAGTGCAACTTATTTCTGGCATTACCGTTTGGGTCATATTGGTGTAAAGCGCATGAAGGAACTCCATTCTGATGGTCTTTTGGAATCACTTGGTACTTGCGAACCATGCCTCATGGGCAAGATGACTAAAACTTCCTTCTCCGGAACAATGGAGTGAGCAACAGATTTGTTGGAAATTATACATACTGATGTATGTGGTCCAATGAATATTGAGGCTCGCGGTGGGTATCGTTATTTTCTCACCTTCACAGATGATTTGAGCAGATATTGGTATATCTACTTGATGAAACATAAGTCTGAAACATTTGAAAAGTTCAAATAATTTCAGAGTGAAGTGGAAAATCATCGTAACAAGAAAATAAAGTTTCTATGATCTGATCGTGGAGGAGAATATTTGAATTATGAGTTTGGTCTTCATTTGAAACAATGCGGAATAGTTTCGCAACTCACGCCACCTTGAACATCACAGCGTAATGGTGTGTCCGAACGTCGTAATCGTACTTTACTAGATATGGTGCGATCTATGATGTCTCTTACTGATTTACCGCTATCATTTTGGGGTTATGCTTTAGAGACGGCTGCATTCACGTTAAATAGGGCACAATCTAAATCCGTTGAGACGAGACCTTATGAATTGCGGTTTGGCAAGAAACCCAAGTTGTCGTTTCTTAAAGTTTGGGGTTACGATGCTTATGTGAAAAAGCTTCAACCTGATAAGCTCGAAACCAAATTGGAGAAATGTGTCTTCATAGGATACCCAAAGGAGACTATTGGGTACACCTTCTATCATAGATCCGAAGGCAAGACATTCATTGCTAAGAATGGATCCTTTCTAGAGAAGGAGTTTCTCTCGAAATAAGTGAGTGGGAGGAAAGTAGAACTTGATGAGGTAACTATACCTGATCCCTTATTGGAAAGTAGTTCATCACAAAAATATGTTCCTGTGACTCCTACACCAATTAGTGAGGAAGCTAATGATGATGATCAAGTTACCACTGAACCTCGTGGGTCAACTAGAGTAAGATCTGCACCAGAGTGGTACGGTAATCCTGTTCTAGAGGTCATGTTACTTGACCATGACGAACCTACGAACTATGAGGAAGCGATGATGAGCCCAGATTCTGCAAAATGGCTTGAGGCCATGAAATCTGAGATGGGATCCATGTATGAGAATAAAGTTTGGACTTTGGTTGACTTGCCCATTGATCGACAAGCCATCGAGAATAAATGGATCTTCAAGAAGAAGACCGACGCTAATGGTAATGTTACTGTCTACAAAGCTTGACTTGTTGCGAAAGGTTTTCAACAAGTTCAAGGAGTTGACTACGATGAGACCTTCTCTCCCGTAGCGATGCTTAAGTCTGTCCGAATCATGTTAGCAACTGCTGCATTTTATGATTATGAAATTTGGAAAATGGTTGTAAAGACTGCGTTCCTGAATGGATTTCTGGAAGAAGAGTTGTATATGATGCAACCCGAAGGTTTTATCAATCCAAAGGATGCTAACAAAGTGTGCAAGCTCCCGTGATCCATTTATGGACTGGTGCAAGCATCTCGGAGTTGGAATAAACGCTTTGATAGTGTGATCAAAGCATATGGTTTTATACAGACTTCTAGAGAAGCCTGTATTTACAAGAAAGTGAGTGGGAGCTCTGTAGCATTTCTAATATTATATGTGGATGACATATTGTTGATTGGAAATGATATGGAATTTATGGATAGCATAAAAGGATACTTGAACAAGAGTTTTTCAATGGAAGGCCTCGATGAAGCTGCTTATATATTGGGCATCAAGATCTATAGAGATAGATCAAGATGCTTAATTGGACTTTCACAAAGCACATACCTTGATAAAGTTTTGAAGAAGTTCAAAATGGATCAAACAAAGAAAGAGTTCTTGCCTGTGTTACAAGGTGTGAAGTTGAGTCAGACTCAATGCCCGACCACTGCAGAAGATAGAGAGAAAATGAAAGTTGTTCCCTATGCTTCAGCCATAGGCTCTATCATGTATGCAATGTTGTGTACCAGACCTGATGTGTGTCTTGCTATTAGTTTAGCAGGGAGGTACCAAAGTAAACCAGGAGTGGATCACTGGACAACAGTCAAGAACATTCTGAAATACCTGAAAAGGACTAAGGATATGTTTCTCATTTATGGAGGTGACAAAGAGCTCGTCATAAATGGTTACGTTGATGCAAGCTTTGACACTGATCCAGATGACTCTAAGTCACAAACCGGATACGTATTTATATTCAACGGTGGAGCTGTCAGTTGGTGCAGTTCTAAGCAAAGCGTCATGGCGGGATCTACGTGTGAAGCCGAGTACATAGCTGCTTCGGAAGCAGCAAATGAAGGAGTCGGGATGAAGGAGTTCATATCCGAGCTAGGTGTCATACCTAGTGCATCTGGTCCAATGAAAATATTTTGTGACAATACTGGCACAATTGCCTTGGCAAAGGAATCCAGATTTCACAAGAGAACCAAACAAGACGCTTCAATTCCATCCGCGATCAAGTCAATGAGGGAGACATAGAGATTTGCAAGATACATACGGATCTTAGTGTTGCAGACCTGTTGACTAAGCCTCTCTCACAAGCAAAACATGATCAGCACCAAGACTCCATGGGTGTTAGAATCATTACTGTGTAATCTAGATTATTGACTCTAGTGCAAGTGGGAGACTGAAGGATATATGCCCTAGAGGCAATAATAAAGTTGTTATTTATATTTCCTTATATCATGATAAATGTTTATTATTCATGCTAGAATTGTATTAACTGGAAACTTAGTATATGTGTGAATACATAGACAAACAGAGCGTCACTAGTATGCCTCTACTTGACTAGCTCGTTGAATCAGAGATGGTTAAGTTTCCTTGCCATAGACATGAGTTGTCATTTGATTAACGGGATCACATCATTAGAGAATTAGTTTCTAAGTACTTATGCCTCTTGCAATATCTATCTTCCCTATTTGGTGTGTACTTGCAAACCCAATGAACTCCACAAAAATTGACATGTTTATAGGAGACATTTTCATCATAACTAGTGCAATCATCATTAGTATCATAGATATTCAAAGAATTCGTACTAACAACATTGCAATCATGCTCATCATTCAAAGATTTAGTGCCAAACATTTTATAGATTTCTTCTTCTAGCACTTGAGCACAATTATCCTTTCCATCATACTCACGAAAGATATTAAAAAGGTGAAGCGTATGAGACAAACTTAATTCCATTATTAATTTTCTTTTATAGACTAAACTAGTGATAAAACAAGAAACTAAAAGACTTGATTGCAAGATCTAAAGATATACCTTCAAGCACTCACCTCCCCGGCAACGGCGCCAGAAAAGAGCTTGATGTCTACTACGCAACCTTCTTCTTGTAGACGTTGTTGGGCCTGCAAGTGCACAGGTTTGTAGGACAGTAGCAAATTTCCCTCAAGTGGATGACCTAAGGTTTATCAATCCGTAGGAGGCGTAGGTTGAAGATGGTCTCTCTCAAGCAACCCTGCAACCAAATAACAAAGAGTCTCTTGTGTCCCCAACACACCCAATACAATGGTAAATTGTATAGGTGCACTAGTTCGGCGAAGAGATGGTGATACAAGTGAAAAATAGATAGTAGATATAGGTTTTTGTAAACTGAAAAATATAAAAACAGCAAGGTAGCGAGCGGTAAAAGTGAATGTAAACGGTATTGCAATGATAGGAAAAAAGGCCTAGGGTTCATACTTTCACTAGTGCAAGTTCTCTCAACAATAATAACATAGATAGATCATATAACGAGCCCTCAACATGCAACAAAGAGTCACTCTGAAGCCACTAATAGCGGAGAACAAACGTAGAGATTATGGTAGGGTACGAAACCACCTCAAAGTTATTCTTTCAAATCAATCCGTTGGGCTATTCCTATAAGTGTCACAAACAACCCTGGAGTTTTTACTAGAATAACACCTTAAGATACAAATCAACCAAAACCCTAATGTCACCTAGATACTCCATTGTCACCTCAAGTATCCGTGGGCATGATTATACGATATGCATCACACAATCTCAGATTTATCCAACCAACATAAAAGTACTTCAAATAGTGCCCCAAAGTTTCTACCGGCGAATCAAGAACGCGTGCCAACCCCTATTCATAGGTTCATGGGCGAAGCCCGCAAGTTGGTCACCAAAACATACATCAAGTGGCACGTGATATCCCATTGTCACCACAGATAAGCACGGCAAGACATACATCAAGTGTTCATAAAAGACTCAATCCGTTAAGATAACTTCAAAGGGGAAACTCAATTCATCACAAGAGAGTAGAGGGGGAGAAGAAACATAAGATCCAACTACAATAGCAAAGCTCGGGATACATCAAGATCGTGCCATAGAGGAACACGAGAGAGAACACGAGAGAGAGATCAAACACATAGCTACTGGTACATACCCTCAGCCCCGAGGGAAAACTACTCCCTACTCATCATGGAGAGCGCTGGGATGATGAAGATGGCCACTGGTGATGGATCCCCCCCTCCGGCAGGGTACCGGAAAGGGGTCCCGATTGGTTTTTGGTGGTTCTGTAGGCTTGCGGCGGTGGAACTCCCGATCTATCTTCTGTTCTGGAAGTTTTAGCGTGCGTAGGTATATATGGGTGGAGGGAGAACGTCGGTGGAGCTACGAGGGCCCCACGAGGCAGGGGGGCGCGCCCAGGGGGGAGTGTTGGGGAATGTAGTAATTTCAAAAAAATTCCAACGCACACGCAAGATCATGGTGATGCATAGCAACGAGAGGGGAGAGTGTGATCTACGTACCCTTGTAGACCGAGAGCGGAAGAGTTAGCACAACGCGGTTGATGTAGTCGTACGTCTTCACGGCCCGACCGATCAAGCACCGAAACTACGTCACCTCCGAGTTCTAGCACACGTTTAGCTTGATGACGATCCCCGGACTCCGATCCAGCAAAGTGTCGGGGAAGAGTTCCGTCAGCACGACGGCATGGTGACGATCTTGATGAACTACTGTCGCAGGGCTTCGCCTAAGCACCGCTACAATATTATCGAGGACTATGGTGGAAGGGGGCACCGCACACAGTTAAGAATATGATCACGTGGATCAACTTGTGTCTAGGGGTGCCCCCTGCCTCCGTATATAAAGGTTCAAAGGGGGGGTGCGGCCGGCCTAGAGGAGGGCGCGCCAGGAGGAGTCCTACTCCCACCGGGAGTAGGATTCCCCCCTTTCCTAGTTGGAATAGGATTCGGGAGGGGGGAAAGAGGAGAGAGAGAAGGAAGGGGGGCGTCGCCCCCCTCTCCTTGTCCTATTCGGACTAGGGGGAGGGGCGCGCGGCCCAGCCCTGGCCACCTCTCCTCTCTTCCACTAAGGCCCATATACCTCCCGGGGGTTCCGGTAACCTCCCGGTACTCCGGTAAAATCCCGATTTCACCCGGAACACTTCCGATATCCAAATATAGGCTTCCAATATATCAATCTTTATGTCTCGACCATTTCGAGACTCCTCGTCATGTCCGTGATCACATTCGGGACTCCAAACAAACTTCGGTACATCAAAATGCATAAACTCATAATATAACTGTCATCGAAACCTTAAGCGTGCGGACCCTACGGGTTCGAGAACAATGTAGACATGACCGAGACACATCTCCGGTCAATAACCAATAGCGGAACCTGGATGCTCATATTGGCTCCTACATATTCTATGAAGATCTTTTATCGGTCAGACCGCATAACAACATACGTTGTTCCCTTTGTCATTGGTATGTTACTTGCCTGAGATTCGATCGTCGGTATTTCAATACCTAGTTCAATCTCGTTACCGGCAAGTCTCTTTACTCGTTACGTAATACATCATCTCGCAACTAACTCATTAGTTGTAATGCTTGCAAGGCTTATGTGATGTGCATTACCGAGAGGGCCCAGAGATACCTCTCCGACAATCGGAGTGACAAATCCTAATCTCGAAGTATGCCAACCCAACATGTACCTTTGGAGACACCTATAGAGCACCTTTATAATCACCCAGTTACGTTGTGACGTTTGGTAGCACACAAAGTGTTCCTCCGGTAAACGGGAGTTGCACAATCTCATAGTCATAGGAACATGTATAAGTCATGAAGAAAGCAATAACAACATACTAAACGATCGGGTGCTAAGCTAATGGAATGGGTCATGTCAATCAGATCATTCACCTAATGATGTGATCCCGTTAATCAAATAACAACTCTTTGTCCATGGTTAGGAAACATAACCATCTTTGATTAACGAGCTAGTCAAGTAGAGGCATACTAGTGACACTCTATTTGTCTATGTATTCACACATGTATTATGTTTACGGTTAATACAACTCTAGCATGAATAATAAACATTTATCATGATATAAGGAAATAAATAATAACTTTATTATTGCCTCTAGGGCATATTTCCTTCAGTCTCCCACTTGCACTAGAGTCAGTAATCTAGATTACACAGTAATGATTCTAACACCCATGGAGCCTTGGTGTTGATCATGTTTTGCTCGTGGAAGAGGCTTAGTCAACGGGTCTGCTACATTCAGATCCGTATGTATCTTGCAAATCTCTATGTCTCCCACCTGGACTAGATCCCAGATGGAATTGAAGCATCTCTTGATGTGCTTGGTTCTCTTGTGAAATCTGGATTCCTTTGCCAAGGCAATTGCACTAGTATTGTCACAAAAGATTTTCATTGGACCCGATGCACTAGGTATGACACCTAGACCGGATATGAACTCCTTCATCCAGACTCATTCATTTGCTGCTTCCGAAGCAGCTATGTATTCCGCTTCACACGTAGATCCCGCCACGACGCTTTGTTTAGAACTGCACCAACTGACAGCTCCACCATTTAATGTAAACACGTATCCGGTTTGCGATTTAGAATCGTCCGGATCAGTGTCAAAGCTCGCATCAACGTAACCATTTACAATGAGCTCTTTGTCACCTCCATAAACGAGAAACATATCCTTAGTCCTTTTCAGGTATTTCAGGATGTTCTTGACCGCTGTCTAGTGATCCACTCCTGGATTACTTTGGTACCTCCCTGCTAGACTTTAGCAAGGCACACATCAGGTCTGGTACACAGCATTGCATACATGATAGAGCCTATGCCTGAAGCATAGGGAACATCTTTCATTTTCTCTCTATCTTCTGCATTGGTCAGGGATTGAGTCTTACTCAATTTCACACCTTGTAACACAGGCAAGAACCCTTTCTTTGCTTGATCCATTTTGAACTTCTTCAAAACTTTGTCAAGGTATGTGCTTTCTGAAAGTCCAATTAAGCGTCTTGATCTATCTCTATAGATCTTAATGCCTAATATGTAAGCAGCTTCACCGAGGTCTTTCATTGAAAAACTCTTATTCAAGTATCCCTTTATGCTATCCAGAAATTCTATATCATTTCCAATTAGTAATATGTCATCCACATATAATATCAGAAATGCTACAGAGCTCCCACTCACTTTCTTGTAAATACATGCTTCTCCAAAAGTCTGTATAAAACCAAATGCTTTGATCACACTATCAAAGCGTTTATTCCAACTCCGAGAGGCTTGCACCAGTCCATAAATGGATCGCTGGAGTTTGCACACTTTGTTAGCTCCCTTTGGATCGACAAAACCTTCTGGTTGCATCATATACAACTCTTCTTCCAGTAATCCATTCAGGAATGCAGTTTTGACATCCATCTGCCAAATTTCATAATCATAAAATGCGACAATTGCTAACATGATTCGGACAGACTTAAGCATCGCTACGGGTGAGAAGGTCTCATCGTAGTCAACCCCTTGAACTTGTCGAAAACCTTTTGCGACAAGTCGAGCTTTGTAGACAGTAATATTACCGTCAGCGTCAGTCTTCTTCTTGAAGATCCATTTATTCTCAATTGCTTGCCGATCATTGGGCAAGTCAACCAAAGTCCATACTTTGTTCTCATACATGGATCCCATCTCAGATTTCATGGCTTCAAGCCATTTTGCGGAATCTGGGCTCACCATCGCTTCTTCATAGTTCGTAGGTTCATCATGATCTAGTAGCATGACTTCCAGAACAGGATTACCGTACCGCTCTGGCGCGGATCTTACTCTGGTTGATCTACGAGGTTCAGTAGCAACTTGATCTGAAGTTCTATGATCATCATCATTAACTTCCTCACTAATTGGTTTAGGTGTCACAGAAACCGGTTTCTGTGATGTACTACTTTCCAATAAGGGAGCAGGTACAGTTACCTCATCAAGTTCTACTTTCCTCCCGCTCACTTCTTTCGAGAGAAACTCCTTCTCCAGAAAGTTTCTGAATTTAGCAACAAAAGTCTTGCCTTCGGATCTGTGATAGAAGGTGTATCCAATAGTTTCCTTTGGATATCCTATGAAGACACATTTCTCCGATTTGGGTTCGAGCTTATCAGGTTGAAGCTTTTTCACATAAGCAACGCAGCCCCAAACTTTCAGAAACGACAACTTTGGTTTCTTGCCAAACCATAGTTCATAAGGCGTCGTCTCAACGGATTTTGATGGTGCCCTATTTAACGTGAATGTGGCCGTCTCTAGAGCGTATCCCCAAAACGATAGCGGTAAATCAGTAAGAGTCATCATAGATCGCACCATATCTAGTAAAGTACGATTACGACGTTGGGACACACCATTACGCCGTGGTGTTCCGGGTGGCGTGAGTTGCGAAACTATTCCGCATTGTTTCAAATGTACACCAAACTCGTAACTCAAATATTCTCCTCCACGATCAGATCGTAGAAACTTTATTTTCTTGTTACGATGATTTTCCACTTCACTCTGAAATTCTTTGAACTTTTCAAATGTTTCAGACTTGTTTTTCATTAAGTAGATATACCCATATCTGCTTAAATCATATGTGAAGGTGAGAAAATAACGATATCCGCCACGAGCCTCAACATTCATCGGACCACATACATCTGTATGTATGATTTCCAATAAATCTGTTGCTCTCTCCATAGTACTGGAGAACGGTGTTTTTGTCATCTTACCCATGAGGCACGGTTCGCAAGTACCAAGTGATTCATAATCAAGTGGTTCCAAAAGTCCATCAGTATGGAGTTTCTTCATGCGCTTTATACCGATTTGACCCAAACGGCAGTGCCACAAATAAGTTGCACTATCATTATCAACTCTGCATCTTTTGGCTTCAACACTATGAATATGTGTGTCACTACTATCGAGATTTAATAAGAATAGACCACTCTTCAAGGGTGCGTGACCATAAAAGATATTACTCATGTAAATAGAACAACCATTATTCTCTGATTTAAATGAATAACCGTCTCGCATCAAACAAGATCCAGATATAATGTTCATGCTCAACGCTAGCACCAAATAACAATTATTTAGGTCTAATACTAATCCCGATGGTAGATGTAGAGGTAGCGTGCCGACTGCGATCACATCGACTTTGGAACCATTTCCCATGCGCATCGTCACCTCGTCCTTAGCCAATATTTGCTTAATCCGTAGTCCCTGTTTCGAGTTGGAAATATTAGCAACAGAACCAGTATCAAATACCCAGGTGCTACTGCGAGCATTAGTAAGGTACACATCAATAACATGTACATCACATATACCTTTGTTCACCTTGCCATCCTTCTTATCCGCCAAATACTTGGGGCAGTTGCGCTTCCAGTGACCAGTCTGCTTGCAGTAGAAGCACTCAGTTTCAGGCTTAGGTCCAGACTTGGGTTTCTTCTCTTGAGCAGCAACTTGCTTGCTGTTCTTCTTGAAGTTCCCCTTCTTCTTCCCTTTGCCCTTTTTCTTGAAACTAGTGGTCTTGTTGACCATCAACACTTGATGCTCCTTCTTGATTTCTACCTCCACAGCTTTCAGCATTGCGAAGAGCTCGGGAATAGTCTTATTCATCCCTTGAATATTATAGTTCATCACGAAGCTCTTGTAGCTTGGTGGAAGTGATTGGAGAATTCTGTCAATGATGCAATCATCTGGAAGATTAACTCCCATTTGAATCAAGTGATTATTATACCCAAACATTTTGAGTATATGCTCACTGACAGAACTGTTCTCCTCCATCTTGCAGCTATAGAACTTATTGGAGACTTCATATCTCTCAATCCGGGCATTTGCTTGAAATATTAACTTCAACTCCTGGAACATCTCATATGCTCCATGACGTTCAAAACGTCGTTGAAGTCCCGATTCTAAGCCGTAAAGCATGGCACACTGAACTATCGAGTAGTCATCAGCTTTGCTCCGCCAGTCGTTCATAACATCTGATGTTGCTCCAGCAGCAGGCCTGGCACCCAGCGGTGCTTCCAGGACGTAATTCTTCTGTGCAGCAATGAGGATAATCCTCAAGTTACGGACCCAGTCCGTGTAATTGCTACCATCATCTTTCAACTTTGCTTTCTCAAGGAACGCATTAAAATTCAACGGAACAACAGCACGGGCCATCTATCTACAATCATACATAAACAAGCAAGATACTATCAGGTACTAAGTTCATGATAAATTTAGGTTCAATTAATCATATTATTTAAAGAACTCCCACTTAGATAGACATCCCTCTAATCCTCTAAGTGATTACGTGATCCAAATCAACTAAACCATGTCCGATCATCACGTGAGATGGAGTAGTTTCATTGGTGAACATCACTATGTTGATCATATCTACTATATGATTCATGCTCGACCTTTCGGTCTCCGTGTTCCGAGGCCATATCTGTATATGCTTGGCTCGTCAAGTATAACCTGAGTATTCCGCGTGTGCAACTGTTTTGCACCCGTTGTATTTGAACGTAGAGCCTATCACACCCGATCATCACGTGGTGTCTCAGCACAAAGAACTTTCGCAACGGTGCATACTCAGGGAGAACACTTCTTGATAATTAGTGAGAGATCATCTTATAATGCTACCGTCAATCAAAGCAAGATAAGATGCATAAAAGATAAACATCACATGCAATCAATATAAGTGATATAATATGGCCATCATCATCTTGTGCTTGTGATCTCCATCTTCGAAGCACCGTCGTGATCACCATCGTCACCGGCGCGACACCTTGATCTCCATCGTAGCATCATTGTCGTCTCGCCAATCTTATGCTTCCACGACTATCGCTACCGTTTAGTGATAAAGTAAAGCATTACAGCGCGATTGCATTGCATACAATAAAGCGACAACCATATGGCTCCTGCCAGTTGCCGATAACTCGGTTACAAAACATGATCATCTCATACAATAAAATTTAGCATCATGTCTTGACCATATCACATCACAACATGCCCTGCAAAAACAAGTTAGACGTCCTCTACTTTGTTGTTGCAAGTTTTACGTGGCTGCTACGGGCTTAAGCAAGAACCAATCTTACCTACGCATCAAAACCACAACGATAGTTTGTCAAGTTGGTGCTGTTTTAACCTTCGCAAGGACCGGGCATAGCCACACTCGGTTCAACTAAAGTTGGAGAAACTGTCACCCGCTAGCCACCTATGTGCAAAGCACGTCGGGAGAACCGGTCTCGCGTAAGCGTACGCGTAATGTCAGTCCGGGCCGCTTCGTCCAACAATACCGCCGAACCAAAGTATGACATGCTGGTAAGCAGTATGACTTATATCGCCCACAACTCACTTGTGTTCTACTCATGCATATAACATCAACACATAAAATCTGGCTCTGATACCATTGTTGGGGAACGTAGTAATTTCAAAAAAAATCTACGCACACGCAAGATCATGGTGATGCATAGCAACGAGAGGGGAGAGTGTGATCTACGTACCCTTATAGACCGAGAGCGGAAGCGTTAGCACAACACAGTTGATGTAGTCGTACGTCTTCACGGCCCGACCGATCAAGCACCGAAACTACGGCACCTCCGAGCTCTAGCACACGTTCAGCTCGATGACGATCCCCGGACTCCGATCCAGCAAAGTGTCGGGGAAGAGTTTCATCAGCACGACGGTGTGGTGACGATCTTGATGAACTACTGTCGCAGGGCTTCGCCTAAGCACCGCTACAATATTATCGAGGACTATGGTGGAAGGGGGCACCATACACGGTTAAGAATATGATCACGTGGATCAACTTGTGTCTAGGGGTGCCCCCTGCCTCGTATATAAAGGTTCAAAGGGGGGGTGCGGCCGGCCTAGAGGAGGGCGCGCCAGGAGGAGTCCTACTCCCACCGGGAGTAGGATTCCCCCCCTTTCCTAGTTGGAATAGGATTCGGGAGGGGGGAAAGAGGAGAGAGAGAAGGAAGGGGGGCGCCGCCCCCCTCTCCTTGTCCTATTCGGACTAGGGGGGAGGGGCGCGCGGCCCAGCCCTGGCCACCTCTCCTCTCTTCCACTAAGGCCCACTAAGGCCCATATACCTCCCGGGGGGGTTCCGGTAACCTCCCGGTACTCCGGTAAAATCCCGATTTCACCCGGAACACTTCCGATATCCAAATATAGGCTTCGAATATATCAATCTTTATGTCTCGACCATTTTGAGACTCCTTGTCATGTCCGTGATCACATCCGGGACTCCGAACAAACTTCGGTACATCAAAATGCATAAACTCATAATATAACTGTCATTGAAACCTTAAGCGTGCGGACCCTACGGGTTCGAGAACAACGTAGACATGACCGAGACACATCTCCGGTCAATAACCAATAGCGGAACCTGGATGCTCATATTGGCTCCTACATATTCTACAAAGATCTTTTATCGGTCAGACCGCATAACAACATACGTTGTTCCCTTTGTCATCGGTATGTTACTTGCCCGAGATTCGATCGTTGGTATTTCAATACCTAGTTCAATCTCATTACCGGCAAGTCTCTTTACTCGTTCCGTAATACATCATCTCGCAACTAACTCATTAGTTGTAATGCTTGCAAGGCTTATGTGATGTGCATTACCGAGAGGGCCCAGAGATACCTCTCCGACAATCGGAGTGACAAATCCTAATCTCGAAATACGCCAACCCAACATGTACCTTTGGAGACACCTATAGAGCACCTTTATAATCACCCAGTTACGTTGTGATGTTTGGTAGCACACAAAGTGTTCCTCCGGTAAACGGGAGTTGCACAATCTCATAGTCATAGGAACATGTATAAGTCATGAAGAAAGCAATAGCAACATATTAAACGATCGGGTGCTAAGCTAATGGAATGGGTCATGTCAATCAGATCATTCACCTAATGATGTGATCCCGTTAATCAAATAACAACTCTTTGTCCATGGTTAGGAAACATAACCATCTTTGATTAACGAGCTAGTCAAGTAGAGGCATACTAGTGACACTCTGTTTGTCTATGTATTCACACATGTATTATGTTTACGGTTAATACAATTCTAGCATGAATAATAAACATTTATCATGATACAAGGAAATAAGTAATAACTTTATTATTGCCTCTAGGGCATATTTCCTTTAGGGAGGGCGCGCCCCCCACCTTCGTGAGCACCTCCCGTATCTTTTGACGTGGGGTCCAAGTCCATCAGGTAGGTTTCCTTCCAAAAATAACTTCTCCAGTTGATTTCGTTCCGTTTTGACTCCGTCTGATATTCCTTTTCCTCGAAACACTAAAATAGGCATAAAACAGTAAATCTGGGCTGGGCCTCCGGTTAATAGGTTAGTCCAAAAAGTAATATAAAAGTGGATATTAAAGCCCAATATTGCCTAAAACAGTAGATAAAGTAGCATGGAGCAATAAAAAATTATAGATACGTTGGAGACGTATCAAGCATCCCCAAGCTTAATTCCTGCTCGTCCTCGAGTAGGTAAATGATAAAAAGAGAATTTTTAATGCGGAGTGATACTTTGGCATAATTTCAATGTAAATCTTCTTAATCATGGTATGAATATTCAGATCCGAAAGGTTCAAGACAAAAGTTCATATTGACATAAAAAATGGTAATACTTCAAGCATACTAATCAAACAATTACATCATCTCAAAATAACATGGCCAAAGGAAGTTCATCCCTACAAAATCATATAGTTAGGCTATGCTTCATTTTCGTCACACAAAGATGTTCCCAACTTCTATACCCCCGATGACAAGCCAAGCAATTGTTTCATACTCAAATAATCTCAAACTTTTTCAACCTTCACGCAATACATGAGCGCGAGCCATGGACATAGCACTATGGGTGGTATAGAATATGATGATGGGGATTGTGTGGAGAAGACAAAAAAAGGAGAAAGTCTCACATCAACGAGGCTAATCAATGAGCTATGGAGATGCCCATCAATTCATGTTAATGCAAGGAGTAGGGATTGCCATGCAACGGATGCACTAGAGCTAAGAATGCTCAACAAAAGAAAACTAGTGGGTGTGCATCCAACTTGATTGCTCATGAAGACCTAGGGCATTTTGAGGAAGCCCATCGTTGGAATATACAAGCCAAGTTCTATAATGAAAAATTCCCACTAGTATGAACAAGACAACTTATGAGACTCACTATATGAAAATCATGGTGCTACTTTGAAGCACAATATATGAGACTCACTACATGAAAAACAAGGTGCTACTTTGAAGCACAAGTGTGGAAAAAGAGATAGTAGCATTGCCCTTTTTATTTTCTCCTTTTTTGGGGCCTTTCTTTTTTTTCTTTTTGGCCTTTCTCTTTTTTTTGATTGGGCAATGCTCTAATAATGGTGATCATCACACTTCTATTGATTACAACATAATGATTACAACTCGATACTAGAACAAGATATGACTCTATATGAATGCCTTCGGCGGTGTATCGGGATGGTGCAATGAATCAAGAGTGACATGTATGAAAAATAATGCATGGTGGCTTTGCCACAAATACGATGTCAACTACAAGATCATGCAATGGCAATATGACAAAAGTAAAGCATGTCATGATGATGATGATGATGGAAGTTGCATGGCAATATATCTCGGAATGGCTATGGAAATGCCATGATAGGTAGGTATGGTGGCTGTTTTGAGGAAGATATAGGGAGGTTTATGTGTGAAAGAGCATATCATATCACGGGATTTGGATGCACCGGCGAAGTTTGCACCAACTCTCAATGTGAGAAAGGGCAATGCACGGTACCGAAGAGGCTAGCAAATGGCGGAAAGGTAAAAGTGCGTATAATCCATGGACTCAACATTAGTCAAAAGAACTCATATACTTATTGCAAAAATTTAGAAGTCATCAAAAATCAAGTACTACGTGCATGCTCCTAGGGGGATAGATTGGTAGGAAAATACCATCGCTCCTCCCCGACCGCCACTCATGAGGATTCACAAGCCAGGTACACTTCATGCTTCAAATTTCTTACACAACTTTAACCATACGTGCATGCTACGGGACTTGCTAACTTCAACACAAGTATTTCTCAAATTCACAACTACTCAACTAGCACGAGTATGATATTATCACCTCCATATCTCAAAACAATTATCAAGCATCAAACTTATCTTAGTATTCAACCCACTAAAAAGGAAGTTTCACATATCTTGAATACCAAGTATATTAACATTAAGCAAATTACCATGCTATTAACGACTCTCAAAATAATCTAAGTGAAGCATGAGAGATCAAGTTTCTTTAAAAAAAACCACCACCGTGCTCTAAAAGATCTAAGTGAAGCACTAGAGCAAAAATTATCACGCTCAAAAAGATATAAGTGAAGCACATAGAGTAAACTATCAAGCTCAAAAGATATAAGTGAAGCACATAGAGTATTCTAACAAATTTCAATTCATACATGGCTCTCTCAAAAGGTGTGTACAGCAAGGATGATTGTGGTAGACTAAAAAGCAAAGACACAAATAATACAAGCCGCTCCAAGCAAAACACATATCATGTGGTAAATAAAAATATAGCTCCAAGTAAATTACCGATGGAAGTGGACAAAAGAGGGGATGCCTTCCGGGGCATCCCCAAGCTTTAACTTTTTGGTGTCCTTGGATTATCTTGGGGGTGCCATGGGCATCCCCAAGCTTAGGCTCTTGCCACTCCTTGTTCCATAATCCATCAAAATAATTCACCCAAACTTGAAAACTTCACAACACAAAACTCAATAGAAATCTCGTGAGCTCCGTTAGAGAAAGAAAACAAAAGACTACTTTAAGGTACTGTAGTGAACTTTTTCTTTATTTGTATTGGTGTTAAAACTACTGTATTCCAACTTCTCTATGGTTTATAAACTATTTTACTAGCCATAGATTCATCAAAATAAGCAAACAACACACGCAAAACAGAATCTGTCAAAAACAGAACAGTCTGTAGTAATATGTTACTAACGCAAACTTCTGGAACCCAAAAAGTTCTACCAAAATTAGACGACCTGGGCAATTTGTTTATTGATCAGCAGCAATTGGAATCACTATTTTATCACGTTATGGTGATTTTTGACAATTCGGGCACTGAGCGCAAAGATTCTGGAAATTACAGCAAGATCAAATAACTATCTTCCAAGAAGATCTAATAGGTTTAACTTGGCACAAAAACTAATTAAAAGAAAAAACCACATCTAAACAGAATCTAGATGGATTATTTATTACTAAACAGGAACAAAAGTCAAGGAACAAAAATAAAATTGGGTTGCCTCCCAACAAGCGCTATCGTTTAACGCCCCTAGCTAGGCATGATGATTTCAATGATGCTCACATAAAAGATAAGAATTGTAACATAAAGAGAGCATCATGAAGAATATGACTAGCACATTTAAGTCTAACCCACTTCCTATGCATAGGTATTTTGTGAGAAGACAACTTGTGGGGACAAGAATCAACTTGCATAGGAAGGTAAAACAATCATAACTTCAAAACTTTAAGCACATAGAGAGGAAACTTGATATTATTGCAATTCCGACAAGCATATGTTCCTCCCTCATAATAATTTCCAGTAGCATCATGAATGAATTCAACAATATAACCAGCACCTAAAGCATTCTTTTCATGATCTACAAGCATATAACATTTACTACTCTCCACATAAGCAAATTTCTTCTCAGTCGGAATAGTGGGAGTATCATAAGAGACTTGAATACTATAAATTGTTTCCACATTAAAAGAGTAATGTTCAGAGAAGGGGTATTCATAACCATGACAAGTTTTGTAAATATAATCACTACTTTTTATAGCATAAGTATCATCATAATAATCATCATAAGTTGGAGGCATGCTATTATCATTATAAACTTGCATATCAAAACTCGGGAGACTAAAAATATCATCTTCATTAATCATAGCTTCCCCAAGCTTGGGACAAACATTAATTACAGCAAATATATTCTCAAAAACATCATCTTCATAAAACATAGCATCCCCAAGCTTGGGCCTTTTCATATCATAAGCATAATGATTCTCATAATTAATAGTATGGATAGCACTAATAGTATAGCAATTATCATATTCTTCCAAGCAAGTGCCAAAAAGATTTTCAAGATCATAAGAAATATCATTATCTTCCACAATTATAGTTTCATGAGGCACAATATTAATAGGAGCAGCACTATTTGGGGGAGATATCTTTTTACCTCTCTTCCTTTTTCTTCTCTTCTTCTTCACCACATCATGTGTGGGTTCAATCCTCTTTTTGGAGCTCCTTATTAATGAGATTGGTTGAATAGGAGGCTCCTCCTCGTTACCTGATTCATCATAAGAAATAATAGGAGGATATTGGGAAGTCTATTCCCTTTCATTAGTATTCTCTTCATCCTCTATTTGTTTCTTTTCTTTATGTAATTGGCAATATAAGGATTTTCAATGCAATTCACCGCACAATACATATAAATATTCTCTAGATCAAAATTAAAAACTCTATCAAGATTAAACTTTGGAATACCCTCAGTTATACATTTCATTTCTTCATAACCCAAAAGAAGGCTAAGCTCTTTATGATGCTCAAGGGTAATCAAATTATCACAATGTTTGGGCACGACTTGATCATGAAACAAATAGCATTGGAGCTTTAAATGACCATGTTCATTGCAAAGTTCACAAGGGGCACGAAAAATATTGAATCTTTCAGCACATTCATCTAGCTCTTCTTGCAACAAATTAGTTTCTAAGTACTTATGCCTCTTGCAATATCTATCTTCCCTATTTGGTGTGTACTTGCAAACCCAATGCACTCCACAAAAATTGACATGTTTATAGGAGACATTTTCATCATAACTAGTGCAATCATCATTAGTATCATAGATATTCAAAGAATTCGTACTAACAACATTGCAATCATGCTCATCATTCAAAGATTTAGTGCCAAACATTTTATAGATTTCTTCTTCTAGCACTTGAGCACAATACTCACGAAAGATATTAAAAAGGTGAAGCGTATGAGACAAACTTAATTCCATTTTTTTAATTTTCTTTTATAGACTAAACTAGTGATAAAACAAGAAACTAAAAGACTTGATTGCAAGATCTAAAGATATACCTTCAAGCACTCACCTCCCCGGCAACGGCGCCAGAAAAGAGCTTGATGTCTACTATGCAACCTTCTTCTTGTAGACGTTGTTGGGCCTGCAAGTGCACAGGTTTGTAGGACAGTAGCAAATTTCCCTCAAGTGGATGACCTAAGGTTTATCAATCCGTAGGAGGCGTAGGATGAAGATGGTATCTCTCAAGCAACCCTGCAACCAAATAACAAAGAGTCTCTTGTGTCCCCAACACACCCAATACAATGGTAAATTGTATAGGTGCACTAGTTCGGCGAAGAGATGGTGATACAAGTGCAAAATAGATAGTAGATATAGGTTTTTGTAAACTGAAAATATAAAAACAGCAAGGTAGCGAGTGGTAAAAGTGAGCGTAAACGGTATTGCAATGATAGGAAACAAGGCATAGGGTTCATACTCTCACTAGTGCAAGTTCTCTCAACAATAATAACATAGATAGATCATATAACGAGCCCTCAACATGCAACAAAGAGTCACTTCGAAGCCACTAATAGCGGAGAACAAACGTAGAGATTATGGTAGGGTATGAAACCACCTCAAAGTTATTCTTTCAAATCAATCCGTTGGGCTATTCCTATAAGTGTCACAAACAACCCTTGAGTTTTTACTAGAATAACACCTTAAGATACAAATCAACCAAAACCCTAATGTCACCTAGATACTCCATTGTCACCTCAAGTATCCGTGGGCATGATTATACGATATGCATCACACAATCTCAGATTTATCCAACCAACATAAAAGTACTTCAAATAGTGCCCCAAAGTTTCTACCGGAGAATCAAGAACGTGTGCCAACCCCTATGCATAGGTTCATGGGCGGAACCCGCAAGTTGGTCACCAAAACATACATCAAGTGGCACGTGATATCCCATTGTCACCACAGATAAGCACAGCAAGACATACATCAAGTGTTCATAAAAGTCTCAATCCGATAAGATAACTTCAAAGGGGAAACTCAATTCATCACAAGAGAGTAGAGGGGAGAAGAAACATAAGATCCAACTACACTAGCAAAGCTCGGGATACATCAAGATCGTGCCATAGAGGAACACGAGAGAGAACACGAGAGAGAGATCAAACACATAGCTACTGGTACATACCATCAGCCCCGAGGGAAAACTACTCCCTCCTCATCATGGAGAGCGCCGGGATGATGAAGATGGCCACCGGTGATGGATCCCCCCTCCGGCAGGGTACCGGAAAGGGGTCCCGATTGGTTTTTGGTGGTTCTGGAGGCTTGTGGCGGCGGAACTCCCGATCTATCTTCTGTTCTGGAAGTTTTAGGGTACGTAGGTATATATGGGTGGAGGGAGAACGTCGGTGGAGCTACGAGGGCCCCACGAGGCAGGGGGGCGCGCCCAGGGGGGAGGGCGCGCCCCCCACCCTCGTGAGCACCTCCCGTATCTTCTAACGTGGGGTCCAAGTTCATCAGGTGGGTTTCCTTCCAAAAATAACTTCTCCAGTTGATTTCGTTCCGTTTTGACTCCGTCTGATATTCCTTTTCCTCGAAACACTGAAATAGGCATAAAACAGCAAATCTGGGCTGGGCCTCCGGTTAATAGGCTAGTCCCAAAAGTAATATAAAAGTGGATAAGAAAGCCCAATATTGCCTAAAACAGTAGATAAAGTAGCATGGAGCAATCAAAAATTATAGATACGTTGGAGACGTATCAGGCACCCTAGAACACAACAACAAACATTGTATTTGGCATGTGCGGTGCCCCCCTCCACCATAATCCACCTCGGTCATATCGTTGCAGCGCTTAGGCGAAGCCCTGCGCCGGTAGCTTCATCATCATCGTTATCACGTCGTCATGCTGATGACGCTCTCCCTTGACACTCAGCTGGATCAAGAGTTTGTGGGACATCACCGAGCTGAACTTGTGCAGATCGCGGAGGTGCTGTACTTTCGGTACTAGGACCGGTCGGATCGTGATGATGTACGACTACATCAACCGCGTTGTCATAACGCTTCCGCTTACAGTCTACGAGGGCACGTGGACAACACTCTCCCACTCGTTGCTATGCACAACATAGATCTTGCGTGTGCGTAGGATTTTTTTTGAAATTACTGCGTTCCCCAACATCTGGTACATTACATAAGCCGAGGACAGGCTTGTTGATAGATCATTATGACATTACTCATCATACCTCTAGGGTTTAGACCACAACATATGATCTCGAGGTAGATCAACTCTGTAATCATATACATCGAATACAATCAAAAGCAGCATGTAGGGTATTATCTCTTTGAGAGAGCCCGAAGTTGGGTAAAAGCACCGTGTCCCTCGTCTCCTGTTACCCATCGATCCTAAGACACACAGCTTGGGACTCCCTACCCAAGATCTGCCAGTTTTGACACCAACAGCTGGCACCCGGGAATAATATATGTGGATACTACGTTTGCGAGTTTATTCACCACTCGACCTCTGAGCGGGGAAGATCTTCACAACAATTTGAAGTACGTAAACAAGGAATTGGCGGGATTCTTTGTTGAGCACGTCATACCTACAGACGGAGAATACCATTGGGAACTGCAATGCTATTTTGGTAGATGTTAGGGATCGTAAAAGATGTTATATTGTATATATGCATTCTCGTGTACTATAGCATCGAATAGATATACAAAAACTTGTTGCTCGACCAAGCACGGAGAGAGAGAGGTCACTTCTCTCTATATATGTTCATGACGATGTTGTGTAGTGGTTCCTTCGTTGCTATATGAAGTAGCTAGCATCGAGTTGAGTGAAAAACATATATAAAATAAAAATGATAACCCTAAATATAAAAGAATTGAATGGTAAACACAAAAAGAAAAGGTGGAAACACAAAATGGAACCCGTAAACCCTCCAAAACCCTAAACCCCTCCTTAAAAAACAAAAACCCCAGCGCCTAGCAGGTGCTGACGCGTGGCTGCCTTTTAGTCCCGGTTGGTGTTACCAATCGGGACTAAAGGTCCTCCTGGCTGGGCGCCCACAGCGGCCACGTGGGGCTCCTTTAGCCCTCTGGAACGAGGACTGATGCCCTATTTTCTACTAGTGTTGCAAGGTACATTTGCTATGCCCTAGAGTTTCTATGAATATGGTTACTTAATATACACTGGAAACCACTATATTAATTTGTTTAGTGTGTATATGATTTAGGAATATCTACCAAGACATTCAACAATATTAATAGATATATGAACACATGCATAGATATGCAAATATATGTGTATACAATATATACTTTATGCATTATTAGAAAATTAATTTGAACAATTGATTTCAATACGAAAAATATTGTTTGTTACATCATACAATTTAAATTTTGCAGAATTACTTTTTTTGAAATGATATACATTACAACTATATAACAATGAATATGTTAACTATTATTTGGAAACATTGTTATGTGGATAAATAATACTCCCTCCATAAAATAATGCATGCCACTTTTTAGGACCTGTGCAAAACAAACAAACTTACATTTTGGTACGGAGGGAAATTATACTAATTAAAATTGTAATATCATACACTTAGTTTAAATATGTATAGAAGTTCAGTATGAAAAAAGATTCGTTATAAAGCATTCATGGTTTTATACAATTTTTTGTACCAGTATCAATATAGGTAAAAAAGACTTTGTTTCTGCACGCAAACATAAACTTACATTTGCGATTTTTGTAAGAGTGGTTGTTTGTATTTTTCTAAATCTTCCAACTCTGTTTCTTTTTGCGCTCGTGTACGTACTTGTGGTGAGCTATGTGTGACTTTATCTCAATCATGCACATGGGTACATTGTAGTGGGGTCACTTGGCCTTTAGATGAGCTCATAGAAGTCTTGCCTGCCTCGTTGAACATTGTCTCCGCCCTGCAGAGAGACTATTGTTAACATAGGCATTTGGGAGACACACAACCAGTCGTGTACCTTTTAAAAGAGGCACACATTGCATCAAAAACAAAATGATTTATCAATCAATCCATAACTCAAAAGAACCTTATTCATGATGGGATAACTCAAAAGAACCTTATTCATGATGGGATAACTCAAAAATAACTCGAAAGAGTTGCACACTGACATTGGCTTATCTTCAATCAATTACTTAAAAGAGGCACACTCACATTCAGGAAGATAGACAATCAATCCATAAGAGTAATGAAAGATATTTGATTAGCAAATTAATGATAGATTAATTCATTTATGGGAATAAAGGAGTAATTGTGTAACCATTTAATTTAATTGTTTGAACTTGGAGCCATCACAGAATGTTGGACTTAGAACCTAATCCACTATAAATCAAATTCATCTCATCCTCTAATTATTCATCTATCCATACACAGACAAGCACTCTAACTGTCTAATCAACACCGTCCATCAAATCAGGATGGTAAATAATCTATTGATTCCATCCGAGTCATCAAGACCAACAAGCCAGTCTTGCACGTGAGGATGATTCATTTTCGTACCGCTGAATCTTGAACAGTCTCCACTTATACTCGCTGCTTAGTGCTACCTCTTGAGCACTGCGTTGGTTTTTCCCTTGAAGAGGAAAGGGGGATGCACCAAAGTAGCGTAAGTATTTCCCTCAGTTTTTGAGAACCAAGGTATCAATCCAGTAGGAGACTACACGCAAGTCGCCTCGTACCTACACAAACAAATAAGAACCTTGCAACCAACGCGATAAAGGGGTTGTCAATCGCTTCACGGCCACTTGCAAAAGTGAGATCTGATAGAGATAATAAGATAAATATTTTTGGTATTTTTTATGATAAAGATTGAAAGTAAAAATTGCAAAGTAAAATAGATTGGAAACTTATATGATGGAGAATAGACCCAGGGGCCATAGGTTTCACTAGTGGCTTCTCTCAAGATAGCATAAGTAATACGGTGGGTGAACAAATTACTGTCGAGCAATTGATAGAAAAGTGCATAATTATGAGAATATCTAGGCATGATCATGTATATAGGTATCACGTCCGCGACAAGTAGACCGAAATGATCCTGCATCTACTACTATTACTCCACACATCAACCGCTATCCAGCATGCATCTAGAGTATTAAGTTCATAAGAACAGAGTAACGCATTAGGCAAGATGACATGATATAGAGGGATAAACTCAAGCAATATGATATAAACCCCATCTTTTTATCCTCAATGGCAACAATACAATACGTGTCGTTTCCCCTGCTGTCACTGGGATCGAGCAACGCAAGATTGAACCCAAAGCTAAGCACTTCTCCCATTGCAAGAAAGATCAATCTAGTAGGCTAAACCAAACTGATAATTCGAAGAGACTTGCAAAGATAACAAATCATACATAAAAGAATTCAAAGGAGATTCAAATATTGTTCATAGATAATCTTGATCATAAACCCACAATTCATCGGATCTCGACAAACACACCGCAAAAAGAATTACATCGAATAGATCTCCAAGAAAGTCGAAGAGAACTTTGTATTGAGATCCAAAGAGAGAGAAGAAGTCATCTAGCTAATAACTATGGAACCGAAGGTCTATGGTAAACTACTCACACATCATTGGAGAGGCTATGGTGTTGATGTAGAAGCCCTCCATGATGGATTCCCCCTCCGGCGGAGCGCCCGGAAAGGCCCCAAGATGGGATCTCACAGGTACAGAAGGTTGCGGCGGTGGAAATAGGGTTTCGTGGTGCTCCTGAATGTTTACGGGGTATATGGATATATATAGGAGGAAGAAGTAGGTCGGTGGAGCTGCAAGGGCCCCACGAGGGTGGGGGTGCGCCTCCCTGCCTCGTGGCCTCCTCACTTCTTTCTTGACGTCCACTCCAAGTCCCCTGGATCACGTTTATTCCAAAAATAACTCTCCATAAGGTTTCATTCCGTTTGGATTCCGTTTGATATTCCTTTTCTGCGAAACACTGAAATAGGCAAAAAAACAACAATTTGCACTAGGCCTTTGGTTAATAGGTTAGTCCCAAAAATAATATAAAAGTGCTTAGTAAAGCCCATTAAACATCCAAAATAGATAATATAATAGCATGGAACAATAAAAAATTATAGATACATTGGAGACATATGAAGCATCCCCTAGCTTAATTCATGTTCGTCCTCGAGTAGGTAAATGATAAAAACAGAATTTTTGATGTGGAATGCTACCTAGAATAATTTTCAATGTAATTTCCTTTATTATGGCATGAATGTTCAGATCCGAAAGATTCAAGATAAAAGTTTAATATTGACATAAAAATAATAATACTTCAAGCATACTAACAAAGCAATCATGTCTTCTCAAAATAACATGGCCAAAGAAAGTTATCCCTACAAAATCATATAGTCTAGCTATGCTCTATCTTCATCACACGAAGTATTTAAATCATGCACAACCCTGGTGACAAGCCAAGCAATTGTTTCATACTTTTGATGTTCTCAAACTTTTTCAATCTTCACGCAATACATGAGCGTGAGCCATGGACATAGCACTATTTTTCTATTTTAGTCGGTTTTTTATTAAAACGCGAATATTGTTTTGACACTGCAAACATGTTTTCAAATTTTAAAAGAAAGTTTGAAATTTTCAAACATTTTTAAAAATCCTGAACAAATTCTGAAATCTCCAAGCAAATTTTGAAAATCTCAAACATTTTCGAAACTTCAAAATTTCCCGAAGAAATATTGAAAATCATAAACAAGTTTGGAATTTTCATTAATTATGTAGTTGCTAATTCTCTTTCTCAATGCATAATTACAAGTTTGGAACTTGGAGAGAAGCTCGATTGGTCAGCGTTGACTAACCGACATGTCGCTTGGTTTGTTGCCACATCGACCCACGGGACCCACCAAGTTAGCCGGTGATGAGTACATATGTAGAAAAAACCCTGAAACCCGGTGTCGGCTCATTTGCACGCCCTCTGTTCTTCCCCGCACAGAGCTCTGGGAGGGGGCGATATAGAGCCGATCGGTAGTATGCGCGTGATAGCTTGTGGTCATTCTTTCCTGAAATTGGACAATAGAGGTGGTCAACGTGGTGGAGAGGAAGGCTGGGCTAGAATAAGTTGATAAATTGCCTACCGGATACAAGGAATTGAACTTGGACCAAGGCGGAGCTCATCTCGTCGGAGATGGAGAAGAAGGGTGCAGAGCAGGAATCAGAGGCTCGACTAATCCTCGATGTGTCTAAGTACCTGTGTTTTTGAGGCTTGTGCGTGCGTGCGTACTTTGCTTCTTGGGGGTATTTGTACCCCCTTCTTCCACCTCTTGACCTAATCTTTCTCAAGCTTTTCCCCACCTTTGCCAAACCCTAAAAGCTCGAGATCTCCGCTGCCTCCACCCATACACTCTGACACTTTGGGCATTGGAGGAGATTCACCCGATCTACATTCTTACCAAACCAACTTATGCTCCACCGACTCGTTCATCTTCACCAACTTGTTATTTTTTTAGCTTGGGCTCCTAGATGATTAGAGGCACATCCGGAAGCTTCCTTGATTGTGATGTGCTCTAGAGACGTATGTAAGGTGTGGTGGTCGCCTTCAAAACCAACCTCGAGTGATTCGAGGCTCATTCATTGGGGATACTTGGGAAGTATACGTGAGATTTTGGTGGCGTTCCACAAGCTTTGGCTTCGACACCGCTGCTACTTGTTGAGCTTGCGTTGTTTTTTCCTTGAAGAGGAAAGGGTGACGTAGCACAGTAGAGATAAGTATTTACCTTAGTTAAAAACAAGGGTATCAATCCGGTAGGAGAAACGCGCAAGTCCCCAATAGATGCACTTGCACAAACAATCAAACACTTGCACCCAACGCGATAAAGGGATCGTCAATCCCTTCACGGTCACTTGCAAAGGTGAGATCTGATAGAGATAGATAATACTAAACAAAAGATAAAATATTTTTGGGTTTTTTGGTTTATAGATCTGAAAATAAAAGATTGCAAAATAGTAGATCGGAAACTAGTATGATGGAAAATAGACCAGGGGCCATAGGTTTCACTAGAGGCTTCTCTCTTGAAGGAAAATAATATGGTGGGTGAACAAATTACGGTCGAGCAATTGATAGAAAAGCGCAAAGTTATGATGATATCCAAGGCAATGATTATGCAATATAGGCATCATGTCTGTGTCAAGTAGACCGACTCCTGCCTGCATCTACTACTATTACTCCACATATCAACCGCTATCCAGCATGCATCTAGAGTATTAAGTTCATAAAGAACGGAGTAACGCCTTACGTAAGATGACAAGATGTAGAGAATAAACTCAAGCAATATGATGAAAACCCCATCTTTTTATCCTTGATGACAACAATTCAATATGTGCCTCGCTACCCCTACTTTGTCACTAGGTGAAATCACGCAAGATTGAACCCAAAGCTGAGCACCTCTCCCATTGCAAGAAAAAACAATCTAGTTGGCCAAACCAAACCGATAATTCGAAGAGAAATACAAAGATAACAATTCATGCATATAAGAATTCAGAGAAGATTCAAATAATATGCATAGATAAGCTGATCATAAATCCACAATTCATCGGATCTCGACAAACACAACGCAATATAAGATTACATCGAATAGATCTCCAAGAACATAGAGGAGAATAAGGTATTGAAAATCAAAGAGAGAGAAGAAGTCATCTAGCTACTAGCTATGGACCCGTAGGTCTGAGGTAAAATACTCACGCTTCATCGAAAGGGCAATAGAGTTGATGTAGATGCCCTCCGTGATCGAATCGCCCTCCGGCAGGATGCCGAAAAAGGCCCCAAGATGGGATCTCACCGGAACAGAAGGTTGCGGCAGGTGAAAAAGTATTTTCGTGGATGCTTCTGAGGGTTTTGAAATATTTTTGAATATATAGGAGGAAGAGCTAGGTCAGGGGGTCACCGAGGGGCCCACAAGGTAGGGGGGCCCCTAGGGCGCACCCTCCACCCTTGCCACCACCTCATGGCTCTTCTGACTTGTACTCCAGTCCCCTGGGCGTCTTCTGGTCCAAGAAAAATCATCGTGAACTTTTATCCGTTTAGTATTCCTTTTCTGTGAATTTCAAAAACAAGGAAAAAGCAGAAACTGACAATGGGCTCTAGGTTAATAAGTTAGTCCCAAAAATAATATAAAATAACATATTATATTATTTTATTAATAGGTTAACTGCGCTCATTATGGTGGTTGTGCTTGCTAAGTAGTAGTGGGTCAGGCTGAAACTGTACTCACTATGTGTCTGATGGATCGCGTCGAGACGCCTGTTATGCGTCTGTTTAGTTTGATAGGTAAATTAATTCAAGGGTGGCTCCCCCTACCGCTAAGCCTGTTTACCCAGCCAGTCGTTCAGAACAAAATATGTACGTGCGCGCATGTCGACCTACTTTATGTAATGGCCTGCCGTACTTTTGTAATGCAGTATGGTTTGTTTGTTATCCTTGGTCACAACAGTTTTCAAATTGTCCAGATTTTTATATCAGACGATCTTCTTTAACTTATTGTAAACCCGCTTGCAGGGCGGTAGTTATTTTAGCTTCACATTGTTCATTAAAAAAATGTTGTTACTAAATAGCGGAACCCAATTAATTTTGCAGGTACACGATTGCACCGTCGTTCTAGTCCATCCAGGTCGTGGACACGCGGCAATGCTTGCACTGATCTCTGCCCCACTTTTCAGTCATACACGACCGAAGGCACGCGGCGCTGCTCGCCTTTCACCCACGCCCCACGTTGCAACCCTGTCATCCACCCGTAGCTCGCTCCACACAACACAACCCCCCACTCAACCAGCCGCCGGCGAGAAATTTACTAGCCGATCCATCTGGCGGCGAATCCTCCCATCCAGGTGGCGGCGGCGCCACACTGGAGTCACAACACCATGGTATTCCCCCCTCTTTTCCAGATGGGATTATTCAGATCTATTCCCTGCATTTTGCTAGATTTCACATTCAAGTGGATCTAATCGCTGCCCCGCGCCCTGTCGTCCGCAGGACGAACACAGCTCTGAGTCCGGCAGCTGCGGAGCAGACGCGGATGGATCTGGCAGTGGGCAACTGGATGCAGCTCATCCGGTGCCCGCGCAAGGCCCATATGGCTCCTCATCTAGCGCCGGGGAGAGAGAGCCACCTCCGCCAACTTCACGCATATCGGTCAAGCACGCGGTGAGCGTAATCAAGACTTTTGATGAATACAAGAGATGGCTAGTAGAGCAAATTGGGTTTGGAGGGATGCTGAAGCTGCCGGACATCCAGAAACTAAATCTGAAGTGTGGCGCGTGGATAATGAGCAGAGTCAGCGTCAGTCGCAGGGAGATTAAGCTTAGGGATAATAAGGTTATCAAGTTCTACGCCGAGGATCTTTACAAGGTGTTTGGGATCCCATGTGGCCATCGTAATGTGAAAGGCAGAGATGCGAACATCAACCCTAAGGCAGTTCATTTCATAAAGGCAAATTTGCAGATGAACAAAACAGGCGTCCACAGCTTGCGGGCAGCCGAAGATTTTCTTCTGCGGGACATCAATGAGAATTCAAGCAAGCTAGAGAAAGATTGTTTCCAGATTGCCTTCGTCATTTTTGTCATGGGACATGTGCTAGTGCCTACAACCAAGCATAACTACACTACTATCGATTTCTGGGGGGCAATAGCAAACACCAAGTCGATAGATCAATTCAATTGGTGTGAGTATGTTCTCCAGCATCTGCTAGCTGCAGTGAAGAAGGTCAAGAGAGATATGATGGCCAATAGTTTGTCCACTAATCTAACCGGTTGCCATTTGTTCTTCCAGGCAAGTTAACTTTTTGATCACAGCTGTCAGTATTGTTTGCAAGACCACATTACCTTTTCCATTCAGCAAGAATGACATGCATTCCCGTATTATTGCAGATTTTTTGCTGGACAATCTTGATCTGGGCATCTTTAACAAGGCACACAACGTGCTCCCCAGGATAAGCGACTTCGACCCTGAATCGTTTAGCCGAATGCTGACCATGGCTCTCGATCCTGTCAAAGGATCTAATTCCTACTTGCATGCTAATGTAGCACACCCCCCTTTTTACTATTTGTGACCTTTATCTGTATTTTTTCTTGTTGCATCATGTGAATTTTCCTGTGTCTGCCAATGCAATACAGTTTAATGCTCGTACTCATGCTGGGTCTCCCCCTTACGTTTTCTTTCTTTGTGCTAGATAACAGATGCTTCGACCGTTTGCTACACACGACAGAAGTACCAGTCTCAGGCCCCGACGTCATCGATACTCAAGAGGCAGCCTAGGCTCTCCGGCACGCCACCGGCTGCTCAGCAGCGGAACAACACTCCCCCAACAGCCATTGGTGCAGTTCCTGGTCCACTAGAATTTGCTAAATACCTCCGGGAGAAGTACCCACACCTTGTATGTGTGATGTTCATGTTTCAGTAAGATTGTCTCCCACAACACTCTTTTTTCTGCTATTCTTACCTAAATTTACCCACCCACCCGCGCCGCTTGCCCCATGCAGGTAACTGATGAGATCACCATGGTATTAAAACAGCACAACTCTAGGGCCATTATGCACTTGACGAAAGCTAGCAACTCCATCCAGCAGGCTCTGTTAGAAGCGAAAAATGGGTTGCAGATGGATACGTACAAGTTATCAGATAAAGTAATCAATTCACCCGCCACACGATGTGTGTGTTGTCGCGCGAGGGGTTTTAATGATTATCCTGCAGCAGGTAAGCCATTAGCGCAGTTTTTTCAAACATATGTGAGGCATCTTTTTTGCCTGTGTAGTCACCAAATTAATGAGCTAGCTACATATCCCCTTTTACAGCATCCGCTAATTCCAAGGCAGTACGGTTTAACACGCGGGTGGCACATAGGATACATGGTCAAAGGCTTGAATTGTCTGATAATGAAGGTCTGACTATCTTCACCACCTCATGATCAGTTTCTTGCTTGTTTTCCCCATGCCAAAGGCCAATAGGCATGGTTCAATTTTTTCATCATTTTTTTCTTGTTTTGCAGCTACATCACCTGGTCCCAACCCGAAACGCCCCCACAACACGAGGGGTTTTAATGATTGTCCTGCATCAGGTAAGCCCTTAGTGCAGTATTTTTTCAAACAAAAGTGAGGCATCTTTTTCCCCTCTGTACTCACCAGATTACTGAGCTAGGTAAATATCCCCTTTTGCAGCATCCGCTAATTCCAAGTCAGTATGCTTTAGCACGCCGGTTGCACAAAGGATACATGGGCAAAGGCTTGAATTGTCTGATGACGAAGGTCTGACTATCTTAACCACCTCATGCTCAGTTTCTTGATTTTTTTCCCATGCCTAAGGCCCATAGGCATGGTTCCTGTTTTCATCATTTTTTCTCGTTTTCGCAGCTACGTCACCTGGTCTCAAACGGAAACGTCCCCACAACGTCGACGATTGCACATCTGTCAGCAAGAAGTCCTCATCAGGAGCATCGGGCGGTCTATTCAATTTTTTCAAGACTAACCTAATGGCAATAGCTCAACTCTATGCGGATCTCCCAGCCAACACACCCGCTACTGTATTCGGCCAATGTTGCACCAACTTACAGAAGCGGAAGTATGTATTCCAGCATGGTTTTGCAACTGATCCATGGGGAAAGGGAGTTGTGCAACACCCCCGCATGGTCCAACCACAGACCTCCTTGCTGCCCATTTATCGAAGCTGCCTGAACAAGATTTTCAGAGGTGAACGTCTTGGCGACCCTCGCCGTACATCTCCAACCATTTTTATTAACTGTTTTTTGTGTTGCATGCTGTTACAGTGTTCGCCCTTTTTTTCGAGCATAAGCTGATATATCATTGTTTGTTGCCTATCTTGGTAACATCATCAGGAACTACATTATCCACGCCAGCCCTAGGATTATACGCATCTCTGTGTTGGCTATGAGTCAGCAGTTAGTTGGCACGCGGGGTCTCCACCACGAGCTCATGTCTATCATCATGCGAAGGTATACACAGTCAGATCAGGAAGCCAATTCCGAATGCCCATACATGAAATGGAGGCACAACATGGAACCCGACTTCGCGGTAAATCACCCCCCCCCCCTTTCGTGTGGTGTCAATTTGTTTAGTT